>NC_135812.1:74089201-74395433 GCF_964213995.1 Mustelus asterias | reverse complement strand
CTGTCTAGAAAACCTTGCTTCCTGTTGTCACTTTTCATTACACTCTTGTATGAACTTTCCTTTATAAATTTCCACATTCTCCCTGTGTAAACTTGTCACGCTATAATTAAAACATCATCAGTGGTGGTACATTAGCACTTCAGCATTATTTTGCCTCCCAGCAATTCAAAGGAGCTGTAGGGTTGAAAGAGGACTTGTAAAAGGAATGATTAGCTGGAATTACATTTTCAACCATTGATCATTTAAGCCACAGTAATTGCAATTCATTACTTGCCTATTGTCTGCACCAGCCCGGGGTGCCAAGCTAATGATTTGCATGGTAACACTTCTCAGAGTTGGAGTCAATACGAACATAGGAGATAGGAGCAGGCTATTCAGCCCTTCGCAAGTATTTTGAATTTATCACCTTTTTTGCTAATATTAATCGCGCATAAAGTAATTCATTTATTTGTAAGACAACTTGATACCTCGGTGCTGCAAGATGTAAAGTCTCTCCCTTTCTATCCTCGCATGTGTGTGCATTTCTTTACTTCCTGCACCACCTTCATTATTCTGTCTGTAATTTAGCGGCACTGTCCCTTCCTCTCTCTCTCTCTCTCTCTCCCCTCTGTTGCCAACCCACGGCGTCCATGGCAACAGATAGCCAGGTTTCACTGTACACACAGTACAGCCTAGCTTAATGGCCAAGGCCCGCCCCCCACTCCTGCTCTCATTTGCCCAGTAGTCCAAATTTGAACGCGGCAGGGCCCGGGGATTGAATCTTGCCGCTGTCAATCAATCATTCCCCGCCCCGAGCTATCAGGTATGGTTAACCTGCAGCGCTGGCTGCCGCTGCTGCTGTTGCATGTTGGACTCTGTGAAGACAGCGACCATTAGTAGCTATCTGGTCAGTGCAAAATGCATATTTTACTTGCATTTTAATTTCATTTTGAATATAGATTTAAAAAATTAAATTAGTCTTTTGAATAATTTTACTGAATTGGACAAAGTCATGATTATTAGGTGGACTTTTACCTGAATGTCCAACAAGAATAACTTAACCTCGGGTTTTAATTTATTTTTGCAAAAATGCATTGAAATAATCTGACTTTAGCAGCTGAAAAGTATCGGTTCTGTATCATACATCAATAAGGATTGATGAAGGTTTATAGGATTGATTTATTATCCTCTTGTATTGTTGCAAGTTTAGGAAAAAAAGTGGTTTGATACGTATGCCTAACTACTGTCAGAATGTTTAGACAGTTGACAAGTAGACATTATTGTTTAGTTGAATGCGTAAATTACATATTAATATATCACCGTGTCCAGATTATTATCAAAGTTTGCATTTGAACAATATTTGAACAATATAACTTCGATTTTTTTTGTCAATAAGTTCCTTTGTACACACAAAACACGTATTGGAACGGTGTTGATCAATCTGTCTGTATATAGGAAAAATCGTGAACGAAAAACAGGGACATGTGCACCGTATAGAAAGGCTGCTTTGGTTATTATTAAATCAATGGGATTAAGGTGTTAATTCCAACAATGCAATTACTATAGTTCCAGTTGTTTATAGAATTTAAACTAAGTCTATATTCACTCAGGCCTTGATACGCAGTTGGCTGGAGATACAGATATTTGTGGTGTCTAAGGATTAAAAGCACAGTAAAAGTATCAGCAAAGTTTATAAAGGTAGTGAGAATGACAATGATATTCATGTACCTACAAAAATGTTAAATGGATAATATAATAAAGAATTCAGCGAGTGAGGTATAATTGCGGTTGCATTTATTGCCGATAATGCCTAACCTATTAACAGGCAAAATCATCCATATTGTCCACAGGAAACCTTTTATTACTTAATGAGTTATCTATTTCTAAGAATAGTGGGTTTGGATTAATTTCAGTACTCTCTCAGCGGGATCATGTAACGCACGTTAATGTTGATGAATAGACAGCCAGCTGGGGCCCAGTTATTGTTTCTCTGTTTGTTCTTTCAACAGGTGAGACCCCCTGCTGGATTTCACAAAGCCAGCTCTCCTTTGTTGGTGAGGAGAGAGAGCAAGGATTAATTTTGGATTGCTCTTGCCAAGTGTTGACACAGACATGATGGGCTGATTGACCTTCCGTCCTGTAAACCTCTCTGGTTCTACGGGTTATGCTATTGAAAGTTTGGCTCTGCAACCTGTTTTAATTCCAAAGGTGTTGCTGGATTCTTAAACTCCCTGCTAAAAATTAATGAGTCGGTCATTCAGAATGTGTTTGTTGTCGGAAATATTGAAACCCAATCTTTTCTTTTGTCTCCTGTCAGCTGCTAGACGACTCTGGGCTTGAATCCATAATCTCCTCACAGGCACTTCAAGTTAAGTCTAGTCTCATAGAATCCCTACTGTGCAGAAGGAGGCCATTCAGCCCATCGAGTCTGCATCAACTCTCCAACAGAGCATCTCACCCAGGCCCTATTCCTGTAATCCCATTTATTCATCCCACTAATCCCCTAACCCACACATCACGGGACACTAAGGGACAATTTAGCATGACAAATCCACCTAACCTGTACATCCTTTGGACTGTGGGAGGAAACTGGAGCACTCAGAGGAAACCCACGGAGACACTAGGAGCATGTGCAAACTCCACACAGACAGTCAGCCAGGGCCGGAATTGAACCCAGGTCCCTGGTGCTGTGAGGCAGCATTGCTAACTACTGTGCCACCGTGCTGCCCATTGATGCAGAATATGAACATCCTGATTTTTCCCCTGTATCTAATGTGTCTTCGAGACCAACTTCTTCCAAACTTTGCAACATTAATTATTTCCACCCCACCCTCTGCACAGAGTCCCTAAAACCCTAATCGTTGTCCTTGTTGCTTCAAGGCCTAATGTCTCCAATAATCTTCCTCATAGCTTCCTGTGAGCCAATCTGCACAAACTGCAACTCATTCAGCATGCAGATGCCTGTATTCTTATCCACGCAAAGCCTGACATCTATCTTCACCTGCCCGAGGCTGAATAGACCATCCTTTGGATCATGTTCATCGTTATCCTCATCTTTAAGCTTTGTTATAAACTTGCACCACCCAAACTCTGCAATGATTTTCAGCCTTGTGTTCATTCTTGGGTCCAGTGACACTGATTTACACCTTGTTTCAAACCTATTTGCCCCATGTTTGGTTACCATTCTCCAGTCACCAGACTGCTGCCCTCACCACTTTCAAAAGTCTACTAAAGCTTATTTCTTCTTTTGGTCCCATCCCTCAATGTATTGTTTTCCCTCTCACACAATACTCTTGTAATTCCTGAATTCCTGAACCACTTTCTGTGGTTAAAAAGCACAATATAAATTCAAGTTGTTATTGCTGAATCCTTAAAGATTTACAAAGGGAAGTAGGGTAAGTTCAGTGCTTCCAGTTAGGAGCTGCTTTTAAAAGGGGAATTAAAGCTGCAGTGTTGAGAATGCAGAATCAGTTACTTTTCCATGATATCTGCACCTATTGTAAAATAGCAAAAGTGAATATGATTGTGTTTAAAAGTAATAATTTGTGTATTTTATAGGAAAAGACCCAATTGCACTTTAAGGCTGAACAATGACTGCTACTTACTACCGTCCCAGAGCAGCTAGTGCTAATTTTCTGCCAGCCATATCAACAATGGCGTCAAGTTACAAAGGCCACTATCCTCTCAATTTGCTTAGACAGAGCTTAATGTTGCCTTGGAGACCTAGCACCTATTACAAAATGGCATGCGTTGCTCCTACCATGGCTTCTTTTACTACTAATGTCCCTGGACGCACTGAAGCTAAAAGTGCTCATATCCCATCGAATAGAACAACATTACTTACCAGATACAGTCCTCAGGATTGGTATGAATCGAACCAGACCAACTATAGAGAGTCCGAGTCTTCCAGACACAGTGCAGAGAGGTTACGGGCTGACACTGCTCGTCTGATCCAGAACAAGGAAAATGTTACAAAGAAAATACAGTTTGAAACTAGCAAGAATTTAGGTGAACGTGTCAACGACATTATGTTTTGGAAATCTGAATTAGCTCATGAGATTGAGCAGATGATCGGGGAGACTAATGCTCTCCTGGAGGTCAAGAAGCGATTAGAACGTGCCTTGACAGAAACCGAAAGTCCTCTCCAGGTAAAAGGCATCTTAATGCTGAATTATTTAATATTTTAAATGTCTAAAATTGCAGTTGCTTTCATTATTTACCGATGTCAATTCCAAATTAGAAACAATTCTTTTGATTTGGTTTATTATTGTCACATACATTGGGATACAATGAAAAGTATCATTTTTTGCGCGCTATACAGACAAAACATAATGTTCATAGAGTACACAGGGGAGAAGGAAAAGAGAGGGTGCAGAGTATAGTGTTACAGTCATAGTTAGGGTGTGGAGAAAGATCAGCTTAATATATGGCAGGTCCATTCAAAAGTCTGATGGCAGCAGGGAAGAAGCTGTTGTTGAGTTGGTTGGTACGTGTTCTCAGACTTTTGTATCTTTTTCTCGATGGAAGAAGGTGGAAGAGAGCATGTCTGGGGTGCATGGGGTCCTTGATTATGCTGGCTGCTTTTCCGAGGCATCAGGAAGTGTAGACAGTGTCAGTAAGTAAAAGGATAAGTAAAATGCAGATGAATTAGCTGTTTTAATGGGAATACAGTGTAATTGCTTAATGAATAGTCTTATTTGCCAATCTTTGCCTGCTTTGTCTGTTCACCATCTGAAAATTATAAATCTTTTTCCACTGTAGCTGAGAGAGTGGAGGAAGTGACTTTCAAGTGCATTGAGATCGCATGCTGCATTTAATGGAAGTCATATTAGTTCTCACGATCAGGTTTCTCGCTTTATGACCCAATAAAATGGTGAATGTTGATATACTTGGGGCAAAGAATTGCTTTAGTCACCATTATAAGAAAAGTGAGACATTTTGTCAATAATAGATCACAATATTAGCTTTGTTCTTTCTAATGTACATGGTGTACATGGGGTTAGAAACCATGTTCTGCCACAGAAAATAGTCTGGGTTGTTTCACACAATCATCCCAGAAAGATAGTCTGGTCTTTGTGGAGGGACAGTCATTCAATTCAAAGACAAACATTTGTGAGGTTTATATGTTTAACTGGAAACTCAAGCTTGGAAGATAAATAATAAAATTGGTTCTGTGCCAACAATGTTTGAAGTATCTTTCAGGCTGTGTTATTCAAATTGGACAGTCTGCATGAAGTCAATGAAAAGAGATAAATCAGCATCATTATACAGACAAGCAAAAACAAAACTCAATATAAACATTAATAATCAAAGGTCATAGAGCCAGGGCAGCTTGCTTTGCCATCATTCACAGCCAATGTGGCAGTCATTTTCTATCTAGTGAGAAGGAATATTTAAATCTCTTCAGTTATCCATTTACTATTTAGTGAACTTATTGGGATTTCTAACTGGTGCAATTCACCAGTGAGAGATTTATTTCCTGTTTAAAAAAAGCAAAGAATTATGTAAACTGATGAAATATCATCTGTAAGTTGTTCAATCCTGGGCATGCGAAATATAACTTGGATATTGGACAGGTAAAGGAACGTCTGCAACATAGGGAATGAAGGTTGACCTACAAGAACACACTGACATGCTGAAGAAGAGAGAAGTGCCCAAGAGTTAGAACCCAGAAGCTTGACTGTTTTATGTTACGGCATTGCCAACACCATTTTGAATGCATTTATGATATCACACTAATAGTGATTAAAGCAGTTCCCTTCTTCCTCCTGCCCCAATACTTTACAGTTTGTGGGCAACACAATGGCACGGTGGTTAGCACTGCTGCCTCACAGTGCCGGGGACCAGGTTAGATTCCCGGCTTGGGTCACTGTCTATGTGGAGTTTGCATGTTCTCCCCATGACTGCGTGGGTTTCCTCCGGCTGCTCCGGTTTCCTCCCACAGTCCGAAAGATGTGCAGGTCAGGTGCATTGGCCAAGCTAAATTCTCCCTCAGTGTACCCAAGCAGGCACCGGAGTGTGGCGACTAGGGGATTTTCACAGTAACTTCACTGCAGTGTTAATGTAAGCCTACTTGTGACACTAATAAATAAACTTTAAACTTTAAAACTTTATAGGGTTGGAAATTTCAAAATAAAACACTTAAACTGAAACGGCCTTGATGGTGGCATCATGGTATTGTCACTGGACTAGTGACTCAGGGTAATGACCCGGAGACCCAGGTTCAAAACCCATCACAGCAGATGGTGAAATTTGAAATGCATAAGAATTCTGAATGAGAAGTTTAATGATGACCATGAAACCATTGTTGCAAAAACACATCTGGGTCCATTAATGTACCCTTAGGAAAGAAAATCTTACCTGGCCTCATTAGCATGTGATGCCACAGAAAATTGGTTGACTTTTTACTGCCTTCTGAATAAGCTGCTTAGTTCAAGAGCAATTAGCGATGGGCAATAAATGATGGCACAGACAGTGATGTCCACATCCCATAAGACCGTAAGATATAGGAGCAGAATTAGGCCATTTGCCCATCAAGTCTGCTCCGCCATTCAATCATGGCTCATATTCTATGATGATTCTCATCCCCATTCTCCTGCTTTCTCCCTGTAACCCTTGATCCCCTTATTGATCAAGAACATATCTATTTCTGTCTTAAAGACACTCAATGCCTGGCCTCCACAGCCCTCTGTGGCAAGGAGTTCCACAGATTCACCACCCTCTGGCTGAAGAAATTCCTCCTCATCTCAGTTTTAAAGGAGCAGGGATGTACTGCTGAGGCTGTATAAGGCTCTGGTCAGACCCCATTTGGAATGTTGTGAGTAGTTTTGGGTCCCATACCTAAGAAAGGATGGACTAGCCTTGGAGGAGGTCCAGAGGAGGTTCACAAGAATGATCCCAGGAATGAAGGGTTTGTCATACGAGGAGCGGTTGAGGAGTCTGGGTCTATAACTGATTTAGAAGGATGAGGGGGGGATCTAATTGAAACTTACAGAATACTGAGGCGCCTAGATAGAGTAGACATGGAGAGGATGTTTCCACTAGTGGGAGAGACTAGAACTCGAGGGCACAACCTCAGAGTGAAGGGACGCTCCTTTAAAACTGAGATGAGGAGAAATTTGAATGAATTTTAAAAATTTGTGCAGCATCAGTTTTTTTAACCTCAATAGAAAATGTTCAATTGGTGTAAGATAACAGTGATTAACAACTCAGTGCTGGTATTATTATCAATTAAAGCACATTAATTTTGCGAAATAAATAATTGTATTGCATAGTGTTACAAAGCATCAGTTGCAGTTTGTATTCTTAATTTGCAGTTTAATTATTAATGTCGCAGGTGTCACAAGAATGTCTATACCACAGAGAGAAAAGGGTCGGTATCGATCTTGTACATGATGGCGTAGAGAAGCAGTTGCTAAAGGTTGGTGTGACTAAATCAGAATTCCTATGTTAAAAGTACATTGTATTGGTAAGGTCATTTCACTGAAGCAATATTTGCACTTTCTTTTCAATAGGAAGTTGAAGGTATAAAGTCCTGCCAAGAAAGAATGAGAAGACACCTGAACAAGGCAATAGCCCAATTTTCGTAAGGGTAACAATTTGAATTACAAAGCAAAGCACAGATGTAAGATTCAGAGAGATTGAGATTTGAGTGATACAGGGTAGGAGGAGGATGAATTTAATCCGACATACTGAATCAAGCTCAGTGTATATAAATGAATCAGAGAATCCCTACAGTGCAGAAGGAGGCCATTAAACCCATCGAGCCTGCACCGACAATAATCCCATCCAGGCCCTATCCTTGTAACCCAACATATTTACTCTGCTAATTCCCTTGACACCAAAGGGCAATTTACTATGGCCAGTCCACCTAACCCACGCATCTTTGAAGTGTGGGAGGAAACCGGAGCACCCGAAGGAAACCCACGCAGACACAGGGAGAACGTGCAAACTCCACACAGACAGTGACCCAAGGCTGGAATTGAACCTGTGTTCCTGGTGCTGTGAGGCAGCAGTGCTAACCATATAACATTGTACATCTTGCTCCAGCAACTTTGCTTCCCTCAAGAACTCTCTTCTTCCCCCCACCCCCCAATCTACCAGCCGTTGCTGCAAACAGTCCTTAATGCACTTTAGCATACCTCTGAAACACACTGGACTCTGATTAATTCATAAACAACCTTGCCAGATGATTCCCCATCTTTGATTCCATTCAAATACTAAGGCAGTGTTTTCAAAATAAGCAACTGAGATGCTAATTACCAGAGAACTATCACTGTTGCACAAAGCTACGGCTGGGATTCTGCACATGCGCTCACCACAAAATCCTGCAAGAGTCAAATAATGAGAATCTTGCTGGCAAAATCTCAGCTCCCCCCCTATCAATGAGGTTATGATGTTCCCACCCAGAAACGTTGGGAACCTTATTTAAATAGATTAACATATCCTTATCGGGTTCTCTGTCGTATCATCCCCCCCCCACATTAGAATCTCACATTGACCAGGTTTACTAGTTTTTAAAAATGGGAACCAGGCCAAGGGTACCTGCCATGGATGCATAGATAAGTACATCCCCCACAGGGAGAGGGATATGCTCTGAAGGTGACCTGACAATGCCCCCTGACAGTGCCAAGGGGCAGTGTTGGGGGGGACCCTCTCAGGAGTTACCTAAGGTTGGTAGGGTGCCGCGTGCGTGGGGACTCCCCATGGGGTGGGTATTCCATGTACTTGGGGAAGGATGCTCTGTGGGGTCGAGGTTTGCCCATGTGTGTGTGTGTGTATGGTGGAGTTCTCCTTGTGCATGGGGGCTTTTCTCTTTCTTATTAAGCATAAATCGGGGTGCTCTTTAAAAATGTCATCCCGATCCCAGGAATCCTAATGATATGGGCTATTTCCAGCCTCAGCCCACCAGCGTGACAGCCTGGACTACGTCTCCAGATAGTTTTCTTCCAAGCGCTGCACAAAATGGCGACAAATGCTGGCTATGCAGCCAGCGATTGGATGATGCTTTTTTTCTCTGAGCCAACAGGAAGGAGATAAAAAGGAAAATTCCACCCTACTTTTTCCAGGTGCCACATTGTCGCCAAGACTCCAAGCCATGCACCAAATAAGATAATAAACAATATTTTTAAGGAAGGTGAGGAATCATAGCAGATGAAGTGAAGATAATTAGGGAGGGAGAGAAAATACAAATACTTCAGTGAGTCAGAGACAGGTAACAATAAAGAAAAGGTTACAGAAAACCTGAAAAGGTTTAAGACAGAAATTATTACAGGAATTGTAGAAGAAGAAATACACTGGGGTGAGATTTTCCCAGAAATTCAGCAAAGGCCAATAACCGGCAAGAAAAGCACCATTGAAGCTGCCAACAGCAACGGCTTTCTCCGCCTTATAGTGCAGAACATGACAAAAAATATCAAGGGCGCATTGCATGACATATTGCTGGTGGGTGGTCTCTGATTCATCTGTCCCACCAGCAGCTTAGTAACTTGAGGATCGGGGCACCATCTTTAAAAGCCACACCATGCAAAGGCGTTCACCCTGGAACCTCTTTCCGGCACTGCCCCTGACATTGTCCCACAGTGCTAGGGCACACTGTCAGGGCAGTTGCCCGGGCATGACCCTCTTTCCCCCTCCCCTGAGTGCTGCACTCGCCTATGCTCCCCTTGGAGTTCTGCTCACCAGGTGAACTCTTTGGGAGACCAATCAGGTCGTGAAGGTGGCATGGTGGCACAGTGAGGGTGGCAGAATGGCACAGTGGTTAGCACTGCTGCCTCACAGGGCCTGGGACCCAGATTCAATTCCCGGCTTGGGTCACTGTCTGTCCGAAGTCTACATGTTCTCCCCACGTCTGCATGGGTTTCCTCCGGGTGCTCCAGTTTCCTCCCACAGTCCGAAAGATGTGTTGGTTAGGTAGATTGGCCATGCCAAATTCTCCCTCCATATACCCATTGCAGTGTTAATGTAAGCCTACTTGTGACTAATAAATAAACTTTACCTTACTTAGGTTTCTCACCGTCCTGCCGTCACACCGATGTGGATGGATTTTCTGAATAGGGGGGCTGATTCAGATGTGGGGGCCTGTTAATTATATGTTAATGAATGCAAATAATGTTCCCGATGTTGAACATTCGGAAATTGTCACTGATGAAGGGAAGGGATAATCGCATCATGCACTTTGAGTCGCTGTAAAATAGGATTTGGCTGTTCTCATGATGTTTTTTCCACTCCCATCGCCAATCCCGCCCAACGTGATTGGGAGCTGAAAATTCCAGCTCTACAATCTTGAGAATCACTGAATTTGTAGAAATGAAGAAAGAATGAAGGGAGAAAATAGAGGAATGACGGTCCAGATTAGGAAACATTTACATAAGCTGGGAAGAGAGTCTACAGTAACCCCAAAGTGAAAATACAAATATCACGTCCTGTTATTTGATTAGAACATAAGAACTAGAAGCAGGAGTCGGCCATCCAGCCCCTCGAGCCTGGTCCCCAATTCAATAAGGTCATGGCTGATCTTTTCGTGGACTCAGCTCCACTTACCCACCCGTTCACCATAACCCTTAATTCCTTTACTGTTCAAAAATTTATCTATCCTTGCCTTAAAAACATTCAATGAGGTAGCCTCAACTGCTTCACTGGGCAGGGAATTCCACAGATTCACAACCCTTTGTGTGAAGAAGTTCCTCCTCAACTCAGTCCTAAATCTGCTTCCCCTAATTTTGAGACTATGCCCCCTAGTTCTAGTTTCACCTGCCAGTGGAAACAACTTCCCTGCCTCTAATCTATTCCCTTCATAATCTTATATGTTTCTCTGTAAGATCTCCCCTCATTCTTCTGAATTCCAATGAGTATAGCCCCAGTCCACTCAGTCTCTCCTCACTCCGGAATCAACCTAGTGAATCTCCTCTGCACCCCCTCCAGTGCCAGTATATCCTTTCTCAAGTAAGGAGACCAAAGCTGTACACAGTACTCCGGGTGTGGCCTCACCAGCACCTTTTACAGCTGCAACATAACCTCGCTGTTTTAAACTCCGTCCCTCCAGCAATAAAGGACAACATTCCATTTGCCGCCTTAATTATCTGCTGCTGAACTGTTTTAGATTAAATCGTGCACAAAATGACAATGCATTTATTTCACATTTGCCACCATGATTTTAAAAAAAGGAGTATTTATTGGCTGATCTATTGGCTTGTAGCTGTCAATGCGATAAGATGTTTGGAAAATCTGGCCATAGGGTTTCAATAACACTGTGATGTGTGATGCACGTCAATCGAACTCAAGACACAAGGCTTCGGTAACTGAAGGCTTTTATTGCCTAACAATGGAACTACTAGAACGTAAGTACACCACCCCAGACTGACGAGGTCCCGCCCGAGCAGGGGGTCTTGACCTCTCCCGGGAGGCGGAGCCCGACTGGGATGTGCCACAACAGTAACAACCACAGGTGTATTAATCCCACAGTGTGAACACCCTAGCCCAACAACAACATTAGAACAACCCCACAGTGGGAACCAACGATGGTTCACCACATTCACCCCTCCTTTGAGAACAAAGGCCGGCGGGGTGCGAAAACAGACTAAAAAAAAGTCAACAGATTACAAGTCCAGACGGTCTGGAGGACCGCACCGTCGTTGTGACCTCCTCAATACCGGCGGTGACACCGGAGTAGGTGCTTGCGGTGGCGTTCTCTCCAAAACAGCGTCCGGCTGTCCTCTCGCGGACTCACGGGCCGGTTGACCCTGATGAAGCGGTAGTGCAGGGGATCCCGGTACATTCTGCGATGGCGCCGATCTCCGGGTCTCAGGCAAGCTGTACAGTGGAGTATAACTGTTATGCACTGGTCCCGGTGCTGACTGCGCCACGTCCGGGGGAGAAATAAGGGATAAGGGATTCGTCACTGGGGGTATGGGAGCGACAGGAGTTGCTACGTCCCCTGCGGGCGCCAGGTCTCGGATCGAGACTGTGTCCTCTCGCTCGTCAGGATATGCCACATAGGCATACTGAGGGTTGGCGTGGAGGAGGTGGACCTGTTCGACCAAGGGGTCGGACTTGCAGGCCCTTACATGTCGCCGCAGAAGGACGGGTCCTGGGTACGTCAACCAGGCTGGTAAAGATATCCCCGAGGACGACTTCCGAGGGAATGAGAACATCCTCTCGTGGGGAGTAGCATTGGTTGCCGTACACAGGAGGGAGCGAATGGAGTGAAGCGCATTTGGGAGGACCTCCTGCCAATGGGAGACTGGAAGGCCTCTGGACTTCAGCGCCAATAGGACAGCCTTCCAGACTGTAGCATTCTCTCTTTCCACCTGTCCATTGCCCCTAGGGTTGTAACTCGTGGTCCTACTAGAGGCAATCCCGTATGAGAGCAGGAATTGCCTCAAGTCATTACTCATGAACGACGAGCCCCTGTCGCTATGTATATAGCTGGGGTACCCGAACAGGGTAAAGAGATCACGGAATGCCTTGATCACCGTGGCAGTCGACGTGTCCGCGCAGGGGACAACAAACGGGAACCGGGAGTACTCGTCTATGATGTTAAGAAAGTACACGTTCCGATCTGTTGAGGGAAGGGAGCCCTTAAAATCCACACTCAGCCTCTCAAAGGGGTGAGTGGCCTTGACCAAATGTGCCCGGTCAGGTCGGTAAAAGTGCGGTTTGCATTCCGCGCAAATCCGACAGCTCCTTGTCACTGACCTGACGTCCTCCACCGAGTAAGGCAGGTTGCGGGCTTTGATGAAGTGGTAGAGCCGAGTGACCCCAGGATGGCACAGGTCATTATGGAGGGCGTTCAAGCGATCCTCCTGCATAGTAGCGCATGTTCCGCGCGAGAGGGCATCCGAGGGCTCATTGAGTTTCCCTGGACGATACATGATATCGTAATTATAGGTGGAGAGCTCAATTCTCCACCGCAAGATCTTGTCATTCTTGATCTTGCCCCTCTGCGTGTTATTGAACATGAACGCCATGGACCGCTGGTCCGTGATCAGGGTGAACCGCTTCCCCGCCAGGTAATGGCGCCAGTGTCTGACGGCCTCCACAATGGCCTGGGCCTCCTTTTCCACCGCTGAATGCCGAATTTCGGGACCTTGGAGGGTGCGGGAAAAAAACGCGACGGGCCTGCCTGCCTGGTTTAGTGTGGCGGCCAGGGCGAAATCAGATGCATCGCTTTCCACCTGAAAAGGGATGGATTCGTCCACCGCGTGCATCGTGGCTTTCGCAATGTCGCTTTTCAATGCCTTGAAGGCCAATTGGGCTTCTGGCGTGAGTGGAAAAGTCGTGGACTTAATAAGCAGACGGGCTTTGTCCGCGTAGTTGGGGACCCACTGCGCATAATAGGAGAAGAAGCCTAGGCATCTCCTCAGTGCTTTTGCGCTAGTGGGCAAAGGAAGTTCAGCAAGGGGGCGCATACGGTCGGGATCAGGGCCAATGACCCCGTTTTCAACTACATATCCCAGGATGGCTAACCGGCGCGTACGGAATACACACTTCTCCCTGTTGTAGGTCAAATTCAGGCGAGATGCAGTGCGTAAAAAGTTCTGGAGATTTGTGTCATGGTCCTGCTGATCACGGCCGCAGATGGTGACATTATCCAGGTACGGGAAGGTAGCCCGCAGCCCGTTCTGGTCCACCATTCGGTCCATAGCACGCTGGAAGACCGAGACCCCATTGGTGACACCAAATGGAACCCTAAGAAACTGATACAGACGACCATCCGCCTCAAAAGCCATGTAGTGTCGGTCCTCTGGGCGGATGGGGAGTTGGTGGTAGGCGGACTTAAGGTCTATGGTGGAGAACACCCAGTACTGCGCAATCTGATTGACCATATCAGATATGCGCGGGAGAGGATACGCATCCAGTTGCGTATATCGATTAATGGTCTGACTGTAGTCGATGACCATCCGGGGTTTGTTCCTGCTCTTAACCACCACAACCTGTGCTCTCCACGGACTAACACTGGGCTGTATGATCCCTTCTTTGAGGAGCCGCTGAACCTCAGATCTGATGAAGATCCGATCTTCAGTGCTGTAACGCCTACTTTTAGTAGCGATGGGCTTGCAGCCTGGTACCAGATTCTTGAATAAAGAGGGTGTGGTGATCTTTAATGTGGAAAGATTGCATGCGGGGCGCTTTGGACAATTTGGAGGCTGCAGCTGGTCCCCTACTGTCAGCGAAGGGAGTGGCCCACCGTACTGTAGGATCACACTCTTCATGTGGACCATAAAGTTTAGTCCGAGGAGAATTGGTGCGCAAAGATGCGGCAGCACAAGGAGCCTGAATCGCTCGTAAATTGTGCCCTGCACTTTCAGAGTTACCACACAACGTCCTTGAACAGGGACAGACCGGGACCGTGATGCCATAGAAATTGTCTGCTTGGCAGGTTGAACCTGGAGTCCACACCTCTTTACAGTGTCAGGGTGAATAAAGCTCTCAGTGCTCCCGCTGTCAGACAATAAACTGCACGACCGTTTACCTTTATGTCCATCATTGAACAGTCAAGCCTGTGGTGCTTAGCCTGGTTCAGGGTGATCGACGCCACCGTTGGCCCTTGAACGTCACTACAGGCAGCTGAGGTCGATGCTGAGGACCCCTGCTGGTCGCTCCTGGTCGTCGTTGACCAAAATGGCCGCCCCCATGAATCGCACATGGTTGAGGGCGCCAAGCGTAGCGACTCCTGGTGGTCATCCTCCTCCGACTCCGTCGACCACAATGGCGTCGTCCTGGACTCGCACGTGGACGAACCCCGTGGGTACTTCGACGTCGATGGTGATGATCCCCGTTCTGAAGGGTCACAGGCTGCACTGCCGTTCTTGGGCTTTGATCTGCAGACCTTAGCGTAGTGCCCCTTTTTACTGCATTGATTACAGACCACCGCTTTAGCAGGACACTTTTGTCGTGGATGCTTGGCTCCTCCGCAGAAGTAGCACCGCGGGCCGCCTGGGGCTGCCGCCGTCGTCGGGTCTACATGGGAGCACGCCATAACACTGCACTTCGAGCCCGTGGGGCGAGGAGGGATTTGTGACTGCTCCTGCCACGTTGTCTCCACGTGGTCCTCCGGATACAGGACCAAGCTCTTTGAAGCCGCCTCAAGCATTTCAGCCATCTCCATAGCTTGGGTCAGGTTGAGATTCCCCTTTTCCAGCAGCGTGAGACGGATGTACGAAGACCCTACCCCTGCCACAAACGCATCTCGGGCGAGGTCATACATATACTGCTCAGCCGACACAGCTTTGCAGTCGCAGCCCCTGGCAAGCTGCAAGAGCTCATTGGCGTAATCCTCCATGGTTTCGCCCGACTGCCGACGTCGTGTAGCGAGGAGGTAACGAGCGTGGATCTCGTTGGGAGGTCTCGTGTAGCGCTTTTTTAAAAGCTCGAGGGCCCTCGGGTAAGTGGTGGCCGCACGGATCGCGAGGTAGACAGTGTCGCTTACCCTCGCATGGAGGACCCGGAGTCTGTCGTCATCTGTGATGACCGCTGCAGAGGCTGCCAGGTAGTCCTCAAAACACTTCAGCCAGTGGTCGAAGGTGTTAGAGGCGCCGACCGCACGTGGTTCCAGCGTCAGACGCTCTGGCTTTAGGATTTGTTCCATACTCTCCTTTCCGTCGAGAGCTTAGTGTTAGGCAATAAAATTGATGCACGTCAATCGAACTCAAGACACAAGGCTTCGGTAACTGAAGGCTTTTATTGCCTAACAATGGAACTACTAGAACGTAAGTACACCACCCCAGACTGACGAGGTCCCGCCCGAGCAGGGGGTCTTATACCTCTCCCAGGAGGCGGAGCCCGACTGGGATGTGCCACAACAGTAACAACCACAGGTGTATTAATCCCACAGTGTGAACACCCTAGCCCAACAACAACATTAGAACAACCCCACAGTGGGAATCAACGATGGTTCACCACAATGTGATGAGAAAGGAGAGAAGAGCAAGATGGTGGAGCATGGTAAGAGTGGGGCAAAATTTTTCTGGAGGACTAGAAGGAGAAATACTCTACTAAAATGAAAGACAGGAAATTGAAGGAGATTATCTGAGAGATCTGATTAAGTGGGTTAGAGGGAAACCAAAAGACTGATGGCGTTGTGATAAAAAAGAATATCTGGTAACGAGTGAAGTAAAATAACCTGTTGGAGGAGGTGGGGTAAACCCTGTTATAAAGTGAGACCTCCAATGGCATTGATAGCGATGAGAGCTGTGATTGCTGTCAGAAGGAAGCAGACCTATAAAACACTATGGGTAATTTATCCTAATATAGCATCTGGGAATACTTGCTCGCTTGTAAGGGTGTCTTCCAGATTTTCCACTCATGACTCCCATCTCTGGCTCACAACGTGAACTGCCATGGGACATCAACCGGCTCAGACTCTAAACCACAATAAAGTTCCTAAACTTCCTGTTAATCTATTTTTATTGGTCATTACTTTTTACTGCGGCATTAAGTAGTAACCATGGACATTACAAAGGAAGTAACAATTTAAATGACTTTTAATTGCAAAATATCTTGGTGCTTCTGACTTTTGTAGGTAGCAGCAACCTTTAACTACAATAATATTAGCTTTTGCACAGTGATTACATTGTCAACTTGCCCACACACAATAATTTAATGAAATGAGTCCTACAACTTGGCTGGGTGATGGTAGAGTATTGGAGCCCCATATAAATTGCACCTAGGCTTTGACTGTCCTTTGAATACACATGTCCCAATTTAGTGAATTTTCTCAATTCATAGTTGGCTTTCAATGCAGCTTTGAAATTACACTAAATGGCTCCAGTTTAATCAGGTCCGATGTGTGGGGCCTCATGCCATCTGGGGGAAACATCAAAGTAAACTTGCCAGATCCAGCAAAGCGGCTGGGAAGGAACTTTTTAAGCAGAATTATAATGATAATTCTATCTCTTAACATTTTTATAGTTGAAAGATTGGTTTAGAATTGTAATTCGGACTTTGCAAACTAATATCATGCATATTCATGGCTAACTTATATAAAGCTTTACATTATTCCATTATTTGATGTTTGCCAACAAGGCATTTCATTACAAACATAACTTTAGAATGAAATAGCCAATGTGATCAAAGATGAACATGATTGATTAGTAATTTATGTGCTGATTATTAATTGCTTTTCAAGGTTTATATATTTCATTAATCACTCCAATAGGGTTGACAAATCTTGGCTGGAATTCTACAGCCATTCACGCCCGTGGGATTCTCCAGTCCCACCGGCAGTGCACCCCCACCCACGGATTTCCCGCCGGCGTGGGGTGACATCAGTGGGAATTCTCATTGACAGCGGCGGGATCAGAGAATCCATCCGCTAGCAAACAATGCGCCACCTCCTGCTGACAGGACACACACTGCTGGAAGGCCAGAGAATCTGTGCGGTGGTGGGGAGGCTGAAGAGGGGGGGATGGGGGGAGTGCGGGGGGCAGATTGGAGTAGGTAGGTAGGAATTCCAACCCAGTATATGAATCAAAATGGAGGTCCAATGGGTTCCCCCATGAAAGAAGAACTTTGGCTGAAATAGTTGATCATACTGTCTATAGTATCATTCAAATTAACTGTGAAGCTGTGAAGTAAGTTGTTTGAGGTATATTACCTTTTTCAAGAATCTAATAAATATTGTGCATGTATCTTGGTCAACTGTCACCGTTGAAGCACAAACCATCTACAACTGTTGTTAACAATTGCATATGCTTCGATAGAAAATTAGGAAATGTTCCATTCTTTAGTAACATGAACTCAGCAGGGTTGGTTTTTGCCATTCTCATTGGGTCTTAAGTAATATTGTGGATTCAGATTTTCCGATGAAAGATTATGGACTGGAAACATTGGCTGGAATTCTCCTGTCTTGCATGCGCCACAATCGCCGCCAGCGAGAACGAAAAATATAGCGTTCAGCCAAATCTCCACTCACTGCAGCGGGACTGGCGAATCCCAGCTGTGGGTGAGTTCGAACAATTCCGGCCATTAACTCTCTACACAGGTCCTGCCTAACCTGCATTTCCTGTTTTTCCTTTCAGGTTTCCAGCATCCACAGTATTTTGCTCGGGTGCTATCCTTCCCAATTGGTTTCCTATCTTGTAGCACTAAAACACAAAGTTGTTCATTTTTGCAGAGCAAACAGAGGCACCCAGCATGAGCTGGAACAGGATATCGGTGATAAAAATACAGCTCACAGGATTGATGGGAAGTGTCACCAGCTACGCAACACATCTGATGGCATCAGCTACTACAGAGGGGTGGATCGTGTGGATGCTACGTAAGCTATAAAAATATTGATTAATTACTGAATCATTACCTTTTAAAGTAAGAAAACTCTCATTTGTGCAGAGTATCAAGTGTGAAAATTTGTATTATCCAAGGTGTACTGATCATGATATTATAAAATGGAAAAACAATTTGGATTTGGACCAATTTTTTACTCTCCTGACTGGAGGAAAGTTTATTCAATTTTAATCCTTTCATTTTTATAACGTCTTTGTAATTAACGCTCGTCTTAGAAGGAACAGCTGCATGAAAATATCTTTGAAAGAATAAAGACAATGTATGACCATAGCTTCCTAACTTCCTTTCCATCTTCTTTACCCTCTGTGGCTATTAATGCATTCACTTGAAATTCATTATGTTGAATGATTGTTAGAACATGGCAGATGGCATGTAACAGGCTGCCCATATCTCAACGTGAAACGAAACAAGCTGCCAGAGCGATTTTACAATTTGTGTATTATGAGATTTTCTGAGTAAGAAGTCTCACAACACCAGGTTAAAGTTCAACAGGTTTATTTGGAATCACGAGCTTTCGGAGCACTGCTCCTTCACCAGATACAGAAGACTCACCTGATGAAGGAGCAGCGCTCCGAAAGCTCATGATTCCAAATAAACCTGTTGGACTTTAACCTGGTGTTGTGAGGCTTCTTACTTGCCTACCCCAGTCCAACGCCGGCAACTCCACATTGAGATTTTCTGCAGTCAAGAGGTAACTTTCAGACCATTGAAATGTGGTGATTTTGTATTAAAGTTTAACATTTAAAACAAAAAATACATTTAAACCAGAAGAACACCATTACACTGCTAACTGTACTATTTAAACATTTCTGAAAAAATATTGGCTCAGATAAACTCAGAGCTAAACCATCTTTTTGATGGCAACAGTCCTTACAGATTAATATTGTTAAACCAACTACATTTACTCTATGTCTGCCTGATTATTTAAGCTGGAAGCAGGTCCTTCCTATCTATTCAATCTGAACTGTTCACAATTTTATGCACCTCAATTAATATTTCCCTTCAGCTTCCTCCATTCCAAAGTTTTTTCTCATAGCTAAAATTTTCCGGTCTTGCCAACATTCTTTTAAATCTCCTCAGCATCCTCCCATAACTGAATTGGGAATACGTGACTCAATAAAGTTGGGAATGGGACTCATTAGAGAACTCTTTCAAAGACCTAGCATAGAAATTAAGGGCTAAATGGTCTCCGATGCTGTAATGTTCTATGTTGCTATGGGTGGCAGGGTGGCACTGCGGTTAGCACTGCTGCCTTACAGTGTCAGGGACCCAAGTTCGATTCCGGCCTTGGGTGTCTGTGTGGAGATTGCACATTCTCCCTGTGTCTGCGTGGGTATCCTCCGGGTGCTCCGGTTTCCTCCCACAGTCCAAAGATGTGCAGGTTAGGCGGACTGGCCATGCTAAATTAGTGCCGAAAGATGTATAGATTAAGGAGATTAGCGGGTAAATATGTGGAGTTACGGGGATAGGGCCTGGGTAAGATACTTTGTCGGAGGGTCAGTACAGACTCGATAGGCTGAATGGCCTCTTTCTTCACTGGAAGCATTCTATGAGTCTATGATAGATATAAATTCTGCCGAATCAGCTGTTCTATTGCATTATGTTTGAAAATGTATTAAGTTGGTAACATTGATCTGGAGGATGCAGTGAAAGGAAAAAGAACAGCCCTCATTGTTGATCAGGTTTAGAGCAGCCCACAGACTTTTCATGAGCTTTTGAGTGGATGCCTCTGTCGCCTTGCATCTACTTCAGTGCAGAGCATCTCTACCATTTATGAGCAAGGCAAGCAACATTGTGGCTCTTTAATCAACCAGATTGAAGTACCCTCACTTAGATGCAGATTCCAAACCAGAAAATATGAATTTGAATATTGAATTAATTGTGAAATCATATATAGAAAGCAAAATAAAATGATGGAAAGAAAAATAGGATTAATTTAGATAGTTAATTTGCATGATAATTTACATGCAGTGGTTTAAGAAAGGAGCTTCTCAAAAGTAATTAGGGATGGACAATTGATGCTGGTCTAGAAGAAATAGAGATCAAAAGACAGAAAACAAATATTAAAAGATTGACAAACCTCCAAAAGGAAATGAGACTCCACACTTGTTAAATTACTTTTTCAGTGCCAAAGAATCTTCTAGTGGATTAAAAAACCACTTACACCTAAACCCACCCTAACATCCCTAACTTTTATGGCATGTTTATTGATTTGATTAGATTTATTATTGTCGCATGTATTGGTATACAGTGAAAAGTATTGTTTCTTGTGTGCTGTATAGGCAGAGCACACCATTGATAGAGTACAAAGGGGAGAAGGAAAGGAGAGAATGCAGAATGCATTGTTACGGTCATAGCTAAGGTGTAGAGAAAGATAAACTTAATATAAAGCAGATCCATTGAAAAGTCTGATGGCAGCAGGGAAGAAGCTGTTGTTGAGTTGGTTGGTACGTGATCTCAAAATTTTGTATATTTTTTCCCGGCGGAAGAAGGTGGAAGAGAGTATGTCCGGGATGTGTGGGGTCTTTGATTATGCTGGCTGCTTTCCGAGGCAGTGGGAAGTGTAGACAGAGTCAATGGATGAGAGGCTGGTTTGCGTGATGGACTGGGCTATGTTCACGACCCTTTGTAGTTTCTTGCGGTCTTGGTCAGAGCAGGAGCCATACCAAGCTGTGATACATCTGGAAAGGATGTTTTCAATGATGCATCTGTAAAAATTGGTGACAGTCATAAGCGGACATGCTAAATTTCCTTAGCCTCCTGAGAAAGTAGAGGCGTTGGTGGGCTTTCTTAACTACAGCATCGGCGTGGAGGGACCAGGACAGGATGTTGGTGAGCTGGACATCTAGAAACTTGAAACTCTCAACCATTTCCATTTCATCCCCATTGATGTAGACAGGGGCATGTCCTCCACTACACTTCCTGAAGTCAATGATTATCTCCTTCATTTTACTGACATTGCAGGAGAGATTATTGTTGTCGCACTATTTCACCAGATTCCCTATCTCTTTCCTGAACTCCGTCTCATCATTGTTAGAGATCCCACCCACTAGGGTGGTGTCATCAGCAAACTTGAAAATGGAGTTGGAGTGGAATTTGGCCACACAGTCATAGATGTATAAGGAGTATAGAAGGGGGCTGAGGACACAGTCTAGCGGGGCACCGGTATTGAGGATAATGTGGAGGAGGTGTTGTTGCCTATCCTTACTTATTGCGGTCTGTGGGTTAGGAAGTCTAGGATCCAATCGCAGAGGGAGGAACCAAGCCCCAGGCCACAGAGTTTGGAGAGTTTTGTAGGAATAATGGTGTTGAAGGCTAAGCTGTAGTCAATAAATAGGAGTCTGACATAAGGTAACTAGTGGGCAATTATTGCAGCTTCACACTGTTTTGTGGATCTCAATACCAAATTTATTGGGAAGTTAGCAGTGTGGAAAGACTTGTGGAGGGACAGGGCAATCAGGCAGAAACCTCCAGATAGCCATGTTAACTGTGCATGTGCAAACTGCAAAGATTGTTGTCAATTTGCTCTGTGTTAACAGTGAGCGCTGTTACCCTCACCATTATTCTTCATGCAAAATCTGGGCCATTAATTAATCATGCTAAATTACCAATAAGATATAGTTATTCATTTTATATTTTGAATTATGCAGCCTATAAAAACTGATATTAAATATATTGGGCAGAATTTTTCCGTGCAAAGGTCCGTTGAACTTGGGCAGGATTTTCCAATTTTGGGGCGATCGTGGCTGGAAAATCCTGCTCATTGTCTTAAGAATATTAATGCCCAATTAAGATCAGTGCACAACCACCAGTCATGTTTACATAAATATCTGTTGATAGAATAAAACATTGAAAAAAATAAAATTCTTGAGCAAAAGTCTCTTTTTTTCTTTTCAAATAATTACTGTCCCTGCTAAATGAATGAAGCATTTAAGCATATTGCAAAAGTCTCAATAATAATTACTACCTGTGTATTATTTCGGTAATGCTCATCTGTTCAGGCCTTTTGGCCAATCAGTGTGTTAATCATTATTTACAAGCATTTTTGTTCAAGTGTAAAAAGAGATGAGTAACTAATCAGTAATATTTCAGAATCCTTTTTCTTATCAGATACCAGGGCTCAGGCACATTTGGCAACCAATGTGATAAAAGCTTTTGCTTAGATTTAATCAGGTTCAATGATTGAGCTTTGTGACATTTATGACTTAATGACACAAAATCAACAAATGATGGCTCCGATATTTTCTGGGAGTTGGGGATAGGGGAGAGGCTGAAGACATCTGGGAAACCTGGCTTGGCTGAGATGTAGGGTGGCGGGAGTTGAGGGGGAGGGAATGTCCAACTGATCTTAACAACAGACCTTTCTTTGCATCTTACAAGGACATCTCCCCCTTGGAGCCACCTGGGGAGGGAAGCCCCAAAAATTGAGAGGGTGGCATGATAGAGACTGGAGATCAGGGCTGGGGAAAGGAGGTTGAAGATCTGGGATAGCGAGGGAAGCCAGAAACAGGGGTGGGGGTAGACCTGAGGTGCTCTTGAGGGTCAGGAGGGAAGGAACCGTGCTCCTACTGGTCCACAAGGAGTGTATAACCTGAGGAGGCAGCAGCTCCCACCTGGGTTCAGCTGCCAGGAATCCAGCAGCTCAGACCCTGCTCGCTACCTGTTCATTTAAGTTGCGGCTCCAATGTTGACATCCAATATGCCATTTGAGGTCCTGAAATTTGCATTTTAAAATTCAAAGGGGTAAAATGGTGTCAGGTTGCTTGATCCTGATATTTTAACTCCATGATCATTTACTACTGTTGAGGTGGTTAAAGTCGAGGGTGTCTCTCTGAACTATGGGTAAGTAAGCCTCTTGTAATGAAGAGGTACGTTCCAATTGTGAACAATGAAGTGAAAATAATTGTGATGCTGAATGGGCTAAACACGTCCCAGACTTACAAAGCAACATCGCTAAACAGTTTGGTTGTATCTCAGCCATTTCTTAATAGGTTTCCTATGCTATTTGTTAATGTGCACAATAATATGAAGGAATTCATATAAATATACGTTCAGTCATCCATAATAACCCTGATTGTTTGGTTTTTACAGTCCTCTAATTGCAATCTGTTTTTTATTCCATGAATAGTTTCTTGCCAAACCTGATACAACAGTTAAATATGTCAAAGAATAGGGCAGTTCCCTGAACTAAATAACGTGACAAAACCACTAACATTTGTCAATCTCACTCAAAGAGGTTTTGGAAAAAAGGTGAGAAGCACACACATGGATCCAGCCACACTCAGGATAAATTGGAGATGTTCTGTATTGCTGCCTGACTTAGGAGAGAAAACTTTTTATTTCTTGTAGGGTCCATTCATTCCTCAGAATAGACGTAGCCAGCACTAGTACGTTGAATGTCTTTTATTGAGCAGAATTTAAAAATTAACACATTACAGAAAGTGAAGAAAACTAATTTACTGGAGAGGGGGAGAGAGAGAGAGAGAGCAGCAAAAGTCAGTCCCAACACAGACTTGACCCAAACCTTACACTCACTGAACACATATAGCTGTCAAGAGCATTATAACTTTTCGGTTATCTGTATTATGAAATTACTTGGTACAAACTGTCTCTCTAACTTTCATAAACAATTTGCAGCTGTGGCCACGAAAGCTTTTGTTTATAAAAAAAACTTTGTTTTGCTTATGAGAAAGCCTTGCTTGCATTGTACTTTCAAAGAATGCAGTCAATTCCTAAGCTCATCCCAGCTGAGTTTTAAAATGTGGCTAAGTTAGCTTTAAAGCTTAGCAGAGTTAGTTACATAGGCAGAAATATTTTAAAATGAAGTCTTTGCGTTAACTGAAGCAAACCATACAAAGGATCCCACATTTCTCTTCTTTCAGGTGTTCGTCCTTTGCAAATCGTTCAAAATGGCAGTCTCATTTAGAGATGTCTTGAAGTCTTTTTGTAATACGTGTTATTCTTTTAAAACAGAATTTCAGTTCCAGAGTCTTGGGCCAAGTACACAGATAATAATATCCTCCGATCGCAGAGCGAACGGGCTGCATCTGCTAAACTCCGAGATGATATAGAAAATCTCCTTAATTCGACGTCCAGCGAAATGTGGAACCAGTTCAATACTCTGAATGTGTCCTTTACAAACCGCATCTCTGAGATAGCTGAAGCCAAAAATAAGCTGCAGACACACCTTGCTAAGGTAAACGAAGGATTCAGGTTGACATGTAGGAGCCACGTACCATCCAGTTTTAGGGAGTATTGCGAGGTCTGTAAAAGCATTTTTGCATCATATCCAAAACAGTACATTGACATTTTTGTGGTAATAGCTTTAATGAATTAAATATATCAGTAATTTACAACACAAATAGATTACTAGGAAGTTGCTTGTTAGCGTGCGATCATTACTGAAGTGTGACTTAAATCAGTGCTTCTCGAACTTGTTTGATTATAGGGACCCTTTTCAAATGGATTAGTTATCATGAACACACCCCTCTAAATTCTAATACTACATTAGACTCATAAAATGAGAGTGATGCATGAAAGAGTGTTGTAATGACGCCTTCAGCTCATCAAGTATTTACTTATAACTATCAGTAAGTTGGGTGTGCCTGCTTCCCACAGCGACCTGTCTGTCCTTGGCAGGGGGACAGAGAGAGCAGGAGTGTGGAGAGGGCAGTTCAAAAAGAGGGCAAGAGCTCGGAGGAGGCCAAGTACGGAGAGAGTAGGAGATTGGGGGAAAACAGTGCATGGAGAGAGCATCGGAGAGCAGAAACATGGTGATAGGCACAGAGCATGCCTCCACTGCTGGCCATTCGATTACTCTTGACCATGTATCCTTATAGTCCTCTCCATTAACTTGTAAAGCAAGCCTGTGAAGGCCTCCATGGATCGTCTGGTGTCCACAAAACCCTGGTTAAAAATTCTGACTTGGATAGAGTGCGACATTTCTCATGTTGTTCATTATCTATTGAAACGAGACTGCATGAGTTGAAATGGCTTTGATACAATGTTTGTAAAAGATGCTTATGTTAAATAGGTCAGTGGTTATGTTAAAATATAAAACAGCAGACAAAGGAAACTTCTCATAAACATTATAAAGTGTTTACTTCCAATATTGTACAATGCAGTTATGGTGACATAAATGAAACATTTGCCAATCCCAGATCATCATTTACTAGATGGAGGTTTCAAAATTAAAATTAACGGGTGGAATTTTCCACCAGAGGGATTTTCCGCTCCCGCCGAAGTCAATGGATTTTTTAATGGCTGGCTGCATTTTCCAGATCCACCCCCACCCCATTCCATGAGGGCCATAGAATTCAGTCCAATCGTATCTGTCGACATTCAAGAGTAGGTTTTGTAATGTGGGTGTGAGTTAGGGCAATATGCCCATTGGTTGGACCAGCTCTGAAGGTCTTAGTGACACGCTTGATATGCATTTATAAACCGGACCATCTCGATACAGGAACTCTTTTACAAGTTATGTTTGCAAAGAAAAAAATGATGTGAAGTGACTTGAGAGATTGTATAACATTGAAAGGCTCAGTTGAATAGAAGATGTATAAAATACCTCTCGGAAACAATACCTCGGATTTGTAGGAAGGCAGAAAGCATTTTTAAAAGAAAACAAAGGGACAAAGTTATTTCAAAGAGAGATAAAACATTATCAAGCAAAGATAAACACAGCAAAATCACAAGGTACAAAGTACAAAAGAAAATGACGTTTAAACAAGAGTGTTCCCCTTTGAATCTTTCATTATCTTTAGTTTGTGAAAATCTTACCAGCTCTGCTAAATTTAAGAACATATTTAACCAAATGATAGGAATAAGACAGACTTAGTTTACCATTACATTCCTTACTAACGTATCAATAGAAAAGCTAGTGGATAATATACTCCAACATTGCCTTCCCATTGCAAAGGTATTCGACCTACTACTCCAGGTACTAACTTAACATGTAGGAAAGACCTCACCAAAATAAGAACTGCAATATTATTATGGTCTGCTAGACACATAAATTTATAAAGGAGGAAAGTATTCAAAGAGAAAAGAACACAACCAATTCCTACATCGATTTATGGATTACCTATCTATAAATAGCACTGACAAATGTAGAGCTGAACAATACACAATCCCGAGGTTAGCCATAGAATTTTCTTTTCTAAAGAATAAAAAGATTGCAGGTCACCTCAGTTTCGTCTGTGGATGAAGAAAATGCTATTGCACATTGCTGCGTTCTACTGTTGATAAGACCAATAAACTGGATACTGTGATCTCTCAACATATTTTTTTGATACAAAATAAAAGCAGCTGGACACCATTCCCAGTCAACACCAAAGGACAACATCCATCATTTTCCTCCTCTGTATTTTCTCTGGCTATGCAGACCCTTCAAGTGATCTTCCAGACTGAGCTGACAATCGAAAGCATCAAAAGAGCAATCAGAGACAAGGAGGCACCCCTGAAAGTAGCCCAAACTCGTTTGGATGAACGCACTCGGAGACCAAACGTGGAACTGTGCCGCGATGCAGCCCAGATTCAGTAAGTCAATAAATAAAGATCCTGTCATACACTTTCAGGGATGGTCTTTTTGACACAGTCAGTAGCGTTCCTGCCTCTGAGTCAAAGGCTCTGGGTTCGAGTCCCACCCCGGGACTAGGTGCCATGGATGGTGCATTCAAAGCTTGGAAAGGCAGTTTAATTACCAACTTCTAAACGCTTCCAATATGCCAGGCAGCAAGAGTGGGAGAGTCTCCTGTTGAGTGGTGCCCCCCACCCCCCCGCCCCCCCATTTCTCCGCCACAAATTGTAGCCTCTAACTAGTGACTTGTTTCAGGAAGCACTGGTTCTGGAAATAGATATAAGCATGTGTGGGAGGGGGTGAAAGTGGCCTGCCCACTGGCCCCCTGCTCCAAACACACAGCTTTACAGTTGGATGAGGGATAAGCCAGCCCCATGATCAATTGAAGCCCTTAAGTAGCCACTTAATGACCATGTAAAGGCTGTTTGTAACCCAGGCTTAATTTTGTGGCTGGTGGGAAGAGTTCAAGGCCAGGAGGGAAACTCAGAAAGTGACCCTGCTCAGGCTTTGGGTGGGAAGTGAGGTTGGGGGAGCACCCTTCAGTCTCCTTTCCACATCGCCCCGCTCCCTGAAACCACAAGGTCTGGTCCCTGCAGGTGCTCCGCTCCCCTGGTCTCTGCACCAACATCCCCACACTGCACCCCTTGCTCAGCCACCTAGGCCTCACCTCCCCTCGCCTCCCACACTGAGACCTCCACACTTACCTGGTCCTGGACCGAGACGTTAGGGATTGCTTGTAGTCCCAGCCTTGTCCATTGTGGCTTCTGGCACTGCTGAGACTACAGACCTGTTGCTCAATCAAACTTTCTGAGGTGGGACTTCCTTCTGAGTGAGGGACGGAAGTCTTCTCTCCAGTCAATTCATGCTCAGAATGTTAAAATTCCGCTCCAAATCCTATAAACAATCAAAACCAGTCCAGAAGATCTCGTTGATCTAACTTTACATTCCAATATACCTCCCTCTTGTGTGGAGATCTCCACCCCAGCCAGATTCAGGTCCTGCTCTTGCATGAAGGAATAAAATAATTTAACATTTACTGTAGTAGCCAATGACTTATTCCCCAGGTCCGTAATTGTCTGAAAAGAAAAACACCTATTATCCGTGAAACTCTCCTTCTAAAGGGTAATTATGGATGGACAATAAATGCTTGCTTTGCCAGAAATGCTCATGTCTCATGAAGAAATAATTTTAAACAGTTACCTCCTCTCAGAGTTTGTAAGTCTGACCCCTGGTCCTCCCTAGCTCATTTCGTTGCAGTGATTGGTCAATGTAAACCCAATCTAGCATTTTCATTATTTTACAAGCCACAATCAGACCATCCTTGGATCTATGTTTCTTCAAATTATGCAGTATAGAGATGCAGCTCAGCGACCCAATCTAGGTAACAATGGTATTTCACACTGTCAATTAATCTTATGGACCTCTGCACCTTTTCCAAAGACATAAGAAACTCCACCATACAAATATATTAGGGCTGGATTTTTGTCAAGCAGATGGGTATCAGGAGTTGGGAATTTTCCCGGCCCGTTTCCGCCCACTCTATTTTTGTGTTGAGAAAGCCAGCACGGACGGGAGACGGGCCCACCATGTCCAGAGGCAGGCCTGAGGTAGCAACAGAGGTCAGCAGCTGGTGAGACTGGCAAGCTATTAGACCTGCCTCTGTTTACTGGAAGACCTGCCCAATTGTAATCATTACTGCTAGGACCACTAGCAGTCACTCCTCATCCCCTCCTCATATGACCCATGTCCCCTCCATGCCAGCCCCATTTCCTCCATGTCCCCTTGTAGGTCCTCATTACCCTACGCCAGTCATGTTCTCTCCATGGTTTGATGCATTCTCCACCCCATGTCTCTTCCATAACCCCTCCCATTACCCCATGCCCCAAGTACTTCTTCCTTATCTATTCTTCCAGTGTCTCCAATGCATAGAACTAATGTGCCATTGGCAAATCTGGCACTTCCATGAAATGCTCCGAAAAGAATCTGATAACTTAAGCAAATATACTTTGAAAAACTCCTTTGGAAAAAAAAACGTGCTTATCTTACACCTTCATAAAAGTATCAGTTTTATACAGCTTTTCATAGCATCAATGACAAAAAACGTTGATTTACTTCACATCTCTTAATTTTGTGTAAATAAATACACAGGTGTTAAAGAGCACTTCGAAGAAAAAACAAGTTAATAAATATATTAATCAGTAAAAGCTAGCACTCCTCTGCAGACTGTATTAACATGGCCTTCAGGCCTGAGTCTATTATCCATTTTGGAGCTCAGCCAAGCATTTATAATGAAACCATCTGGAAAAAACAAATGCTGGCGATTTGCTCAATCTGTTTTGGTTCACACAATTGCCATAGTATGCTATGAATTGAACATGCCAAGATCTCCTTCTTACATCATGGCCAGAACTTGCCAGCTGTTCAGGCTAGTGGGATCCTCCAGTCTTGCCAGTGGCACATCCCCGCAGCGGGTTTCCCAACAGCAAGGGGTGCATTCAATGGGAAACCGTGTTGAAAATGGCAGGACTAGAAGATCTCACCATCAGCCTGAGGTGGGCTAGCTCCCGGTTGTATGGTAAATCCTGCCCTATGAGTTTTTAAAATTGCTTGCCCTGTAGAGTTGTATGCATATGTATAGGATTTGACCTGCCTAAATGTACAGCATTGCAGTTTTCTAACTCAAATATCATTTGCCAAACACGGCCTAATTGCCCATTACAACAAGATCTGCTTGTAGTAGTCAAGCATCCTTTACAAATTCCAAACCTTTGCATGTAACATATGGTTTACAAATTTGTGGTTCGTGCCTCCAACCCCTTCAGTCGGGTCAGGAATGGAAATAGGAAGCAGGAAGGGAACACTCCTACCTGGTGATTGTCGCGTGGTGTCCGTTCATCCATTGTAATAGCATCTGCATGGTCTCGCCAATGTACCACGCCTCAGGACATCCTTTCCTGCAGTGTATCAGGTAGACAACGTTGGCCGAGTCACATGAGTATGTACCGTGTACCTGGTGGATGGTGTTTTCACGTGAGATGGTGGTATCCGTGTCGATGATCCGGCACATCTTGCAGAGGTTGCTGTGGCAGGATTGTGTGGTGTCGTGGTCACTGTTCTCCTGAAGGCTGAATAGTTTGCTGCGAACAGTGGTCTGTTTGAGGTTATGAGATTGTTTGAAGGCAAATAGTGGGGGTATGGGGAAGGGCTTGGCGAGATGTTCGTCTTCATCCATGACATGTTGAAGGCTCCGAAGAAGATGTCGTAGTTTCTCCACTCCGGGAAGTACTGTCTTGGCCTGAGACAGTTCACACCTCTTTAACCTGTGATTATCCCTCTCTCTCCACCCCCCCCCCACCCCAGAGGATGATACGTCACACCCCCTCTCCTCCTCCCCCCCCCGCAGATGGTCTGTGTCAGAGAGCTGCTCCCTCTGCTTTTTTCTTTCGTGCCCGGGCGCGCTGCTTCAGATTTTTTTTCGAACTGCGCATGAGCAGTTCAGAGCTCCGATCGGTCCGGCAGCGCTGAGCCCCGCCCACAGCGCGAATCGGACTGGAGCCGGCAAAACGCGTATGGGCGCGCTGCAAAGAGGATTCCAGGCTCGGATCCATATCACGCCCGGATCCCGCCCTTAGGCTCTGATTGGTAAAATCGGGCCCTTAGTCTCTCCTCATATGACAGTTCTGTCATCCCAGGAATCAGCCTGGTAAACCTTGGCTGCACTCCCTCTATAGCAAGGACATCCCTCCTCAGACAAGGACACCAAAACTGCACAAAATATTCCAGGTGTGGCCTCACCAACGCCCTGTACAATTGTAGTGCAAACTGCACAGTATAGCACAGGAACAAGCCTTTTGGCCCTCCAAGCCTGCGCCGATCATGTTGTCCTATCCAGACCAACCGCCTGTATCCCTCTATTCCCCATCTCTTCAGGTGTCTTTCCAGATAAGAAAATTAGAAAATAAGAAAAAAATGTAAAAATTAATCAGATTGGTTTGAGATGGCCTTCGTCTCCTGGAACTGCATTTGGAGTTTTTGATCTGGTCTTCTCTATCTAAGTGGATGTTTATTAATTTTATCCCAAATGATTTCCCCCATTCAATTTGATTTGATTTATTATTGTCACATGTATTGGTAGAGTGTGAAAATTGCACGCTATATAGACAAAGCATACTGTTCATAGAGTAAACAGGGGAGAAGGAAAGGAGAGGGTACAGAACATAGTGTTACAGCCATAGCTAGGGCGTAGAGAAAGATCAACTTAATGTGAGGTAAGTCCATTCAAAAGTCTGATGGCAGCAAGGAAGAAGCTGTTCTTGGGTCGGTTGGTACGTGACCCCAGACTTTTGTATCTTTTTCCCCATGGAAGAAGGTGGAAGAGAGTATGCCCGGGGTGCATGGAGTCCTTGATTATGCTGGCTGCTTTTCCAAGGCAGCGGGAAGTGTAGACAGAGTCATGATTCAAATTAAAATATTCAAAATTGAGCAAAAAAACCTCCTGACAAACTAATCAAGGAGTGTGAGGCCTCATTGTACAACTGTTTATTTGCTCATGTTAACCACATCCATTATCCTGCTTCCACCATGCTGGTTAGGCTTTCATCATTTCATTATTATTTACACAATTTTTGACCCCAAATAAAGAGAAAATAAATAAAAGGTTGTTAAATGCACTTTTTTAAACATGTATTTTATCTATTACATCTGTTGATATTGTGGTTAACATGAATCGGTACAGGGGAATTTCCCCTTAAGCAACACATAAAACCATACGCTATAATATATTAATTAAAGTAAACACGGGAGAGAAATAGCCCGAACCGTTGAACGCACCACAGTACTTGGGTCTCTGGCATCAAAGAGAGCAAAGCCTGACACTCTAACCTCAGTGATTATATTTTTGGCCAGTTCTTAATCAAATCCACTAGGTGGGGTGACCTGCTGCACAGCAAAGGATGCCAATCATCTGAGCATAAGAGAGACGTGCTGTGGTTTGAACTAACTGTGCTCTATCTCGGTAAACCATTGTAACAGGTCACACTCAGGGCTATGAAAACAGTTCTGTGTCTCTTGGCAAAGTTACTTACATTACAGATAATTGTACAGGAAATATTTTTATTTCATGGAAAGTTCACAAAACTACCCAGAATAGATAACTGAGAATTTAGGGATCACAATGCAGTTCTGGTCGCCACACTATCAGAAGAATGTTGATGTTTTGGAGAGGGTGCAAAGAAGGTTCACCAGGATGTTGCCCGGTCTGAAGGGTTTGAGGTATGAGGAGAGGTTGGATAAACTTAGATTTTTTTCATTGGAAAAACAGAGGCTGAGAGGCGACCTGACAGATGTCTACAAAATTATGAGAGGCATGGATAGGGTGGGTAGTCAGAGGCTTTTTCCAGGGTGGAAGGGTCGACAAAGAAGGCACAGGTTTAAGATGAGAGGAGGTAAATTTATGGGAGACGTGCGGGGAAAGTTTTTCACATAGAGGGTTGAGAGTGCCTGGAGCACACTGCCAGTGGAGGTGGTGGTAGCAGGCACATTAGCAATGATCAAGGTGTATCATACATGAACGGGAGGCAAACAACGGAATAGAAACAACGTATCAGCGAAGGCTTGGTGGGCCGAAGGGCCAGTTTCTGTGCTGTACTGTTCTTTGTTCTTTGCTCAATATATTTGGAAACTTTGGAATGGATATGTGGCATGTACTCAGTGTAACAAACAAAATATTTTTCTTGTCAATTGATATGATTGCCCCTTTAACAAATGGATTGAAACAGGAATTGTAATTTAAAGAGCCCTTCCACAGATGGATCAACCCCTATGGTTCCATGGGTAGTTGCAGCCCTCCATTACCTTGATAAAGTTGTTGCTCCTCCTGTGTGTCAAGCCAGTCAGTATCAGGAGGCTTTTCAAACGTAAGGAACATCCTGACTGAGCCCTATCTGGTCATCGCAAAGTCCATACACTCAAGCCTTGCATTAGTCAGTGCATTCCTATCAGGAAGCTGATCACATCCTCTTTCTTCATGGAACACAGGCAAATACAACACCCGCACTGGCATCCTGAATGAAATCATTAACACAGCACAGGCTGAAGATCAAATCTCGGATTTCCCTTCATGACATTGCACAGTGACACACTGAACAGTGCATTTTTCACAAAGCCACTGGGTGAGCTGAAGAATGCTTCTTTTATATATAAAAGATAACATGCTCTTCAGTGGTGTTAATAATTATATATAAATAAAAACCTTTTGAAAGGACCTACCTCTCACTAAGTTGATCTTTCTCTACACCCTAGCTATGACTGTAACACTACATTCTGCACCTTCTCCTTTCCTTCTCCATGAATGGTATGCTTTGTCTGTATAGCGCACAAGACACAATACTTTTCACTGTATACTAATACATGTGATGGTAATAAATCAAACCAAAACCCTTTGCCCACGTTCTTTTAGACTTAATGTTAGGAAAATATTTATTGTCAGACAGAGGATTCTTCACATAGTCAAAATAATGTTTCGAAGTGAATAGTCAGATTAGAATCTCCTATGAGCCCAATCAACTAAGGATCCAAAATTTGAATGTTTCATCTCTTAAATTACAAGTTTGCTTCTTAATAATTCCAAAAAAACTCAGTGCCAACTCAGTCTGTCGGCTTCCATCCATTGTTTTAAGTAAATGACACAAACTGCCCCATTGTGCCATCTAAGTCACCAAGATGTCACTGAGCGCATTGTGAAATGTTTGTTGTAAAAAGGTAGAAACAGTGTGAATGGAGGAAACACAGAGACTGTTGCTATGAACAAGGCAACCCTGCAGCTTTTCAAAGTGCCTCACGCATGAATTCTTCACAAAAGATTTGAACCTGTTTGAACTTCAAAAACAAAACCCTTCCAACTTGAGATGTAAATACAGTTACAACTGTGGAAGACTCCCACATTGGTAGGATATTGAAGCTAACTTTCTGTTTTACGATAAAGGCGGATGCTGGAATCTGAAACAAAAACAGAAAGTGCTGGCAAATCTCAGCAGGTCTGACAGCATCTGTGGAGGGAAAACAGAGCTCACGTTTCACCTCTGGATGACTCTTTGCCCTCTGACGAAGATTCATCCAGAACTTGAAATGTTAGCTCTGTTTTTCTCGCCACAGATGCTGTCAGACCTGCGGAGATTTTCCAACATTTTCTGCTTTTGTTGCTATTTTGTGAGCCTACTTTTACGCAGTACTGGACCAAGTGCTCAGTGTGTACCACTGTGCTTGGGTCAGGTATGGAACCTCCATATTCTGAATAAATAGAGAGATTTCCAGTGAATCTATTATCCCGCAGTGAAATGTGAGCAGTCACAGTTTTGACTCCTGAAAATCATTTTTACATCGTGCAGAGCTAATAGACATTAAACATATTATTATGGGAGAGTACCAAACACATTTTATACTTCTATTTTCCATTTTAAGAAACGGCGTTGTTGTTGAACAAATTATTTTTCCAAGTAGATATTGCCTGAAGGCTAACTCATTGGCAGCAGAAATATGGAGCTTATTGCAAGAGTGAGAAAGTTCAGCATCCCATGAGAAATAAGCTATTAAACTGCTGTTGGCACAAATCGTTAGTTACACTTGTAATAATGTTAGCTCATGTTTCTCACAAATTATATTCACAAAAATGAGTGATATTTGGTTGTATTTGATTTGATTTGGCTGTTGCAAAGTGAGATTTGTCAGAACCCCAAAAAATGTTATTTTTCACAGATTAGCAAAATTATAGTTATTTCCAAGTTTATTACACAGTTAAGTGCAGGAAGATGACTCGTAAGATGCTGGATTATACTGAAGACCATGTTATTTTTGTTCGGTTACTTATAACTGATGTCTGATGGAATTAAATCAAACGTTTGGACTTTGTGGCACCAAAGAACTCATGTGGAGAATGTTATCTTCTGGTACTATTAGAGATTAACGCAAAACTAACCCATAATGATAAAGGCATTTGTTACATTGTTCACCCTCCTATGTAATTAATTTCATATTCACTGTGGTCTTGGTCCCTTGTCCTCTTTGCCCATTTACTTAGGCCAGTTATTTTTCTCTGTTACTCTTAATGTAATACGTACGTAATGAAACTGGGCACAGGATAATGCACTATAGGAGCTTCTAGAATACAGCTTATGTAATTAGAAAGCAAATCAGTTAGAAAAACGAATGATTAAAACTAAGGTTTTATGTAAAATCAAACAATTATTTGTGAGAAATTGCACTGTCCACCGCACTGACCTAAAAATCTGATTAATTTAATATGAGACTGATCAATATTTTCACTCATTTAAACCACCTATCTTCTTTTAGGAGGAGTTGTGGATAAATGTAGTCCTTAGGTACTTCCATCATCAAGGCAGGAGATTCATGACTTAAATAAGAATCCTATTCCTCGATAATAGAATGATACAACATGGGCCAAATAAGTAAACAGCATGGGTGCCGTTCTCCGGCCCCCCAGCTGCATGTTTCTCGGTGGCGCACTGTTCACTGGTGGTGGAATTCTCTGGCCTCGCGGTTGTCAATGTGATTTCTCATGAAGCCACCCTACACTGCCGGGAAACCCAGTGCACTGCAGGCGGGACAAGAGAATCCCACCAGCATGAATGACCAAAGAAGCCTGCTCAGTGGGCAGAATTTTATGAGAATGATTCTAAGTGTCCAGTTAGCGTGAAAATGGGAGAGCTGCAGATCCATTTTATGGGTGAGTTTTACGCCCAATCTTGTACACATAGTGCATGAAAAAGTGGGCTAGATCATTGCTAGTTGCCAACGGTAGTGGACGGGGCTTAATTCACCAGCCAGCAGCAGAGGGAGCTATTGCGCATGTGCAGACCTCTGATGCTACACATACGCAATAGCAACAGCAGAGGCCTGACAGAGAGAGAGAGACAGCTGTCTGGAATCTGATGTCGCAGCCACCCTGAACACAGTCCCCACCCTGCAATCGTGGGGGCACGCAGCCCATCACATGCCGCACACCACCCGGAAATGTAGCCCCTGCTGCCCCCTCCTGCTGGCAGACCAATCGTGCCCCCCCCCCCACCAATAGGATGCAGAGTGGCAGCAGACCCCACTGCCCCCCATACCCAATGCAGGCAGAGTGGCAACGGGCCCTTCTTCCCTCCCCAATCGGGATGCCCTTTAGGCCCTGCCCTTCAGGCCACACCCCCTGTAGGCACTGCCCCCATAGGTCCCACCACCTGGCATTGCCCAGTGCCTGCCCAAGATGCCAGGCTGGCAGTTTCAAGGTGCCAGGCTGGTACCACCCAAGGGACACCCCCCCTTGCACTTGACTTCTCATGGGGGGCCTCAATGGCCTCTGGTTCTACCGGCGAGGCCAACTCAACTGTTTCCTGTTCATGGAGAGCAAGTATTTTCCTCCCTGGAGAGAACCTCTCCCAGCAAGGCCATAAAGGCAAGCGAGCCCGGACAATTGAGCACCGGGCTTGCTAAACACATGCAAATCTTCCTTTAAATAGATTTAAATACATTATTCAGCCTCTCGCCAGAAATCTGGCTCCCGTAAGATCGCCCGAGCCATTTTACCGGTTCGCTTCGCCCATCGATGGGCGTGGTGAACTGGTAAAATTCCGCCCAGTAATTCCCAATCAGAGGTTCAATAAACAAGTAAGGAATATTCATCGTCGTCAGATAGAAAGAGCGGAAAGCAATGGAATGGAAAAAAAAAATCACTTAATTATTTTTTCATTTAAAGTCACACATTACAAAGTATCTTGTGGTCATTATTTTCATTATGTTTATTATAGCCTTGTTAATGAAGTCCGGGAACTTGACAACACCATCCAAGCCTTGCAGCAGAGGCTGAAGGACGCAGAAGACACTCTACAAGTGTTGGTACACACAAAATCAGCCCTGGAGTATGACCTCTCTGTTAAAGCAAACTCACTCTTCATTGACCAGGAAAAATGTATGGGAATGCGCAAAAGTTTTCCAAGCACCCCAAGACTGGTTGGATACACGTGAATAATTTTCCATTAGTTCACAATGAACAGATTTACTATGCATTATCATAAATTCGATTGCTTAAGATTAGACTATTTCATTGGTGTTGGAGAGCTATTGTAGTTCTTTACTGGGCTTAAAAGACGTAATTCACAAATGCTGCAAGCACCGGCGAGTTATGATCTTTTGACAAATTAAAGACTATCTGAACCTCAGCGTTATCACTGAGAAAACTTTATGGGTGCTCTGTTCCTCATAGAATAATCTTTGAAATGCATATTGGTACATTACATGGCGCTGACATTTTATGGATAATATCACACAACCAATTATCACTTTTGATTTTTACACGTGGGCAGATCAACCATGAAAAAGATCAGTTTAGAATAGACATTTCACAGTAATGATCCAGAGGATATTGGATATATATCTGAAAAAGAAATTTGCAGCTCTGGGTAAAAAGAGGAGTGTAAGAAGAATTGATTTGCTCTTTCAAAATGCCAGTACAAATCTGATGGGCCAAATAGCCTCCAATAGTGTACAACTTTATTTTTGTAAGACTTTTTCTTTTAGGGCAGTGATAATCAAAAGACAATCTTGCGACAACTCATCTCTCTTTGTTACAGTTGTGAATTATTTGGTGATGTTTAACATAAAGCAGTTTCCTTAAACTTGTCCTGTTCTGTTTATTATTGGGTGATTGAACTGAAAAGGTATTAACCCTAAAATCTTTCAGTGCACTTACTTTGTGTTATAACATATGCCCAAAAGGGATAAACACCATTTTAAAAATTAGTGAAGGAAAAGGATTAATCACTTTATTAATGATGTGGAGTTGCTGGTGTTGGACTGGGGTGGGCACAGTAAGTAGTCTCACAACACCAGGTTAAAGTCCAACAGGTTTATTTGGTAGCACGAGCTTTTGGAGCGCCGCTTCATCACTCACCTGATGAAGGGGCGACGCTCCGAAAGCTCGTGCCACCAGATAAACATGTTGTACTTTAACCTGGTGTTGAGACTACTTACTGCACTTTATTAATACAACAAATATTCTGTGCTAATGGCATTAGTGTCATTTTGGTAAGGTAAGGTTAATAGTAGAAAAGTTAGTCGTAAATGCTGGTGAAAGGTCACGGGCATGAAACCTTAATCTTGTTTCTCAGATGCTGCCCAACCTGCTAAGAATTTTCTCCCAACTTCTTCTGTTAATAGTAAGACATCTGTTTTGTAGCATCCATCAATGATTTATTTAATCAATATTTGATAAAGTTAAAAAATATAGACTTCAAATAGCGCTGGGTTTTAAATTTTAAAATGATTAATCTGCTCACTTACAAAATCATGGCAGACAGTTATCATGAATGCATTTTTAAAATCTCATGAATTCATAAATGCATGAAAATGTGGACCAAGTACTTAAAAGCTAACTTTGTTGGTTCAAATCCCTGATTTCCAGAGTTTTATTCATCTGGAGCTGTGGCAATTATTAGATAGCATGTGAGCCTCACATCTCTCCTTTTCAGTTCCCTCTGACCCCGTTACTTCTTCTGAAAGCTGCTTCAGCTACAGGACTCTGTTGCAATGATATGCTGATCACGTTCTACATTAAGTCTTCAGAGGCAGAGATCCCTTCACCAAAATCCCTTTATTTACAATTCCAACAGCAGTATACAGAGTGCTGTCAGTCAGCAGTCTACCTTTGGGAGTGCCAGAGGAACCGACATTCCTAGTTTAATAAAAGTGAAAGACTCCCTGACTGGCCCATCAATTGACCCCTTAATTGGGGAGTTCATACTCCAGTAGGCCAACCTCAATGGTCTGATTGAAATCATTACAGTCCCAACCTTCACACTCTATAAATTTCAGTTTATCCAATACTCTTCCGCTTTTGCCCATTCCATGGGTTACCCATTCATTTGCTCTGCTGTTGCTTACAGACATTGCACCACCCTTTCTCTGCACTCGTTATTTAAATCCCTTCATGGCCTTGTACCTCTCCACCCCTGTCCCCACTGCAGCCGTTATACCATCCCACTGTTGCCGGACCAAAATTCTACCTTCCTCCAATTCCATATCCTCCTGTGCATGCTTCACCCAATATTGATAACTGTGCCTTAAGATAAGCACTTTCACCCAACACTGAATCCTAATTTAAGATCCTCCTTAAACCTACCTTTTTGATCATGCTTTAGATAACCCTGCACTGCTTAGCACTGCTGCCTCACAGCGCCAGGGACCCGGGTTCAATTCCAGCCTTGGGTCACTGTCTGTTTGGAGCTTGCACGTTCCCCCCGTGTCTGCGTGGGTTTCCTCCGGGTGCTCCGGTTTCCTCCCACACACCAAAGATGTGCGGGTTGGGATGAAAGGCCATGAAAAATTGCCTCTTAGTGTTGGGGGTCTAGGAGGGTAACTATGTGGAGTTAAGGGAATAGGGCCTGGGTGGGATTGTTGTCAGTGCAGGCTTGATGGGCCAAATGGCTTCCTTCTGCACTGTAGATTCTATGATTCTATGAACCCCTCCTACTTACTTTTTACCTTAACATCTGTTCTTGCCTGGTTACGAAGGTGTGAAGTGTCTTGGGTTGTCTTTACTCCAGTGAAGCAAAAAGAAAAAATGTCATTATGGGATGGCATATCCCACCATCCAGTTCATAAGTGAAAGGAGCAGCAGGACATTTTAAATCAGTTATGAGTATAGGTCCATATCCCATTGTTCGGAATATACCTGTTGAAGCATTCCAGAGACAGAAGGAAGAATGATGCTTTTCATAGCTAGTTCTTGACAGGCTATTGGTAACAGTCAAGAGTGTTAAAGATTGTTAGTTGAAATATCTTCAAATGAAATGAAATACGACAGTTTTCACTACAGGCTCACCAGAAAGTGCTTATTTTTTTCAAGAAGTCAGATTGTTAATCAACATGTAGAAAAAGTATTAATTTCTCCAATATCACCAGGAAAACTATTGCTTGCTGTGCCATTCATTGAACTGAACTGAATTAATGTAGAATTCCATAGTGCAAAAGTAGGCCATTTGGTCCATCGACTCTGCACTGACTCTCTGACAGAGCATCTTACCCTCACCCTATCCCAGTAATCTGAAGTATTTACCCCGCTAATCTCCCTAACCTACACATCTTGAGACACTAAGGGGCAATTTAGCATGGCCAATGCACTTAACCTGCACACCTTTGGACTGTGGGAGGAAACCGGATCACTCCCCGCGCAGACACAGGGAGAACTAGCAAACTCCACACAGACAGTGACCCAAGGCTGGAATTGAACCCGGGTCCCTGGTGCTGTGAGGCAGCAGTGCTAGGCACTGCTCCAGTTGAAAGGGACACTCCAGCTTGAGTTTGAATCTGAAGCACACATGAGGGCAATCTCACCGCAATTATTAATAGTTTATGTGGAACATTTCATAGAGTTTTAAAACACAGAAAGAGGCCCTTCAGCCCATCATCATGTCTGCGCCAGCCATCGAGCATCTATCTGTTCTAATCCCAATTGCAAGCACTTGGTCAGTAGCCTCGTATGCTACAGTGTTTCAGCAGGAAAATAGACAACTTAAATGACTGCTTCACACAAATGCTTATTTGCAGAGCAGCATTCTGCCACTTTTTCTAGAACACTGCCCACCACCAACTTCCTAGAAAAAATGAAGGGGTGCAGTAGAAGGCAGCAGGAAAACCTTCAAAACGGATGCCTGGAGTAAAAAAACATCTTCACAAGCACGTACTAATCTATATGCACTGTCAGTAGAAAGTCATTCACAGTTTATTCAGAGGAGTAGTTAGATTCAGATTGAAGAACCAGCACAAATCCCTTGTCAATGATTAGGCTAAATGTGTGGAGACTGCAAGTGCCTTATGTTGACAGTTTTATATATTCAACTGAGATAATATGGAAACAAGTACTTTCTTTAAATCATACTGATTCATGAAAAATGCAAATGAATAAACATTTTACCTTCACTGCTTAGAGAAAACATCACCTGAGCAGAGTGCAGAGGAAGATCAGGTAGGCTTCCTCAACACCATGGACACCTCTCCACCCAGCAGCACTGTTTGTGGGTCAAGAAAAGCAGGATTGCTTGCTCCTGGAAGCTTGACAAAAATGCACTCACGGGATACTATCCTTCAATTTAAACATGGTTGTTCTATTTGGAGAATTTTCACCGATGGAAAAATCCCTAAATTGTTGGCAAAGGTGTGTTTCCCATCCATCCAATTCTTCTCTTCTGAAAGCACAAATTGAACTGGAATATGACTCCATGTTTGCCAGACCATAAGAACTTGCCAAGAAACAATTCTGCCTCTAATTTCCAGGATTAATGGAGGCACATATGGATATGGTCTGCAAGTATTCTACACAATGGGAGTTTAATTTAGTGCAGACCAGGGAGGTGCCAAACTCAACAATTCCTGCTTGCTGTGGGAATCATCTCGGATGGGATGGAAACTTAGATGGATCAGCAAAAAGGCCATTGACTGTGGGTGAAAATTTCTGGTCTTGGATCAGGCGGGATGGATCAAGCCATCCGGGTCTTTTTCCATTGAACTTTAAAACTTAAAATTTAACATTTCTGGCATGGCTTTCTCAGGGCACAGGAAATGTGGCAGTTAAAAGGAGGAGAGAAGGATTGGATACAGAGCTTAAGTGCTTTTGTAGCACTGCTTGTGGGTGAGCATTTGCAGGATTGCTTTCTTCCGGAAGCTTGACAAAAACTCACTCATCAAATACTATCCTTCAATGCAAGCATGTTCTACCTGGAGTAATGATTAGCTGTTCACTGATGGAAAATTCCAAAGTTGTTGGCAAAGGTGTGTTTCTCGTCCATCCAGTTGCCTAATTTTCCCTTCTGAAAACATGACTTGAACTTTGACTCCATGGATGTCTGAATATATGAAGCTTCAAGTCAATCAAAAATCAAAATTTGATTTGATTTATTATTGTCACATGCATTGGGATACAGTGGAAAGTATTGTTTTTTGTGCACTATACAGACAAAGCATGCCATTCATAGAGTACATAGGGGAAAAGGAAAAGAAGGAAAAGGATAGGGTGTTGCAGCTACAAATAAGGTGAAGAGGAAGATCAACTTAATATATTGATAGGACCATTCAAAAGCCTGATGACAGCAGGAAGAAGCTATTCTTGAGCTGATTGGTTCGTGATCTCAGACTTCTGTATCTCTTTCCAAAGGAAGAAGGTGGAAGAGAGTATGTCTGGGGTGCGTGGAGTCCTTGATTTTGCTGGCTGCTTTCCCGAGGCAGTGAGAAGTGTAGGTAGAGTCAATGGATGGGTGGCTGGTTTGCATGATGGACTGGGCTTTGTTCACAACCCTTTGCATTTGCTTAGTCTTTTGAGATCTTGATCAGAGCAGGAGCCATACCAAGCTGTGATACATCTAGAAAGGATGCTTTCTATGGTGTATCTGTAAAAGTTGGTGAGAATACCTGTGCAACTATGAAAAAGATTGTACATGGTACATGAAATGCCCTGGTAGACAAATTCTTGAAATAAATCAGTTATGTAACTGTGGAATGCAAACCATGACTTCACTCATGAGCAATAACTTAAATCAAACATTTAGAAAATTGCTATTGATATATTATCAGGCCTTTTCACTTGTGAAGTAGCTGTATTATTATGACTTCCTATTGAATAGCTTATAGTTACTGCTCTAAGTATAAGTTAACAAAGTTATTGACTATAGACATTGTAATAGGCCACTTTGATTTATGCTTTATAAGTATATTTGCCATATTGTACTGCAACTGCATATTACTCAATTACAAGCAAGAAAGTCTGCAGTAATTTGCCTGAATGTAATAGTTGTGAAACAACTATCCGAATCAGATCACACGCTGTATATATTATGAACTGCATTGCAATGAACCAACTGGAAATTTGCTGGAACTTTGAAGTACAGCCTGCTCCTACTACAGTAGCCTTTTTGTGTAGAGTAAGACATGTGTTCCACAGGCATATACGTTAACTGCACAAATTACAGACCTCCACAAAGAAATAATAAGATCCTAACCAGAGGAACTTCAAGTAAATCCTATCCTTGAAACTCAGTGCCTGAGACTGAATGTTCTCTTTGTGTGTGCATAAAGGTCAAGGAGAGACTGCTGCAATCCGGCTGTGAGGTATACCGTGAGTTGCCTTTTTAGATTTAAGTGCGAGTTAACATAAAGCTGGACACTGAGATTTGAAAAAGGGGTTCAATGGTAATATCGTCCAGTTTTTATAAATCGCTTTTGAGACATGTGACGTTACTTTCCAGAATTTAAAATGGCTTGGAACATTTTGTTCAAAACCGCATCCTTCATGTCAAAAATATAGAATAATGAATATGACTTAGTTAAATGATGCAATGACTTGTTATCCTTTCTGATTGTAAGAAAGAGAAGATATCAATAAATGGAAGCATGTGATAAGTCAATTCTAAACCAAGTGAAAAAGACTGAAATGAGGTACGTTTGAGTGATACTCCTGTTAATACCCAGGCCAGAAATTCCAGGGTGTTTTATGAAGAAAGCCCAGACCCTAATGATTTACATTTGAATTTGGCATTGGTGAGCATAAAGTGTTTCACTCCAGGTATGATTCAAGTGACCTTTGAGAAAGCTTTTATCAAACAAAGTTTATTTAAGAACACAGTTAAAATATAGTAAAAAGAATGAGCATAACTTTTACCAATTACAAGAATCAAATGTGATTCAGTATAAACCTTAACAGCTAGCTATCTATGATGTTCCAAGTCAAACAATATCCCACAAACAAACACTCTCTTCTAGACTTGGCACAAAAAGCAAGTATGTTCACATGATGCTGGATTTTGCAGCTTTTTAACACCTGCTGTGTATTGGTCCTTTCAATGTTGGATTAAGTCTCTGAGGCTTCCCAGTCCTGGAATTTTGCAAAAAGCCTCTGGGGAGAAAGAGAGACAGAGACACTGCCTGCCTTCACCAGCTTCTCACAGCAACTCACAGACAGCAGAATTTCCAACTCCAGAGAGAGGGGAAAACAAGAGACACTGCTTTCTGTCTCCAGTCCAAACAGCATCTGAGAAAACTGAAACTAAAATTTTGGACCTTGCTGTGGAAATAAACTATCCACAGGCATCAGCTGAGCTGTCAATCATGTGGTACCTAGCAATTCCAAAAGGATCATAAAACCCCACAACACTACATTAATCCAGATTAAAATCAGCACGATGTTCATTATATTGCTTCAGTAACAATTAGAGGACACCGGCTGCAGACACTATGGTACCAAAATAAAATCGAAGAAGCCTGCAAAGAAACATGATTAAAATACGTTTCTTAAAGGCACAGTGTCGTCACATTCCTTAAATGGTTAGCCTGCAACTCTCTCTGTCCAGAGTCACACATGAGCAGTAACAATTTCAGCAAAGTATTGGAGAGTTGCTGATATTCATGGAAGTGCACCCCAACATGAAGGGGGGGGGGGGGGATCGCTAAAGGGGGAAATTTAAGGGTCTGGGGGAGGGGAATCACAAATGAAAAGCCATTTATTTTCATTTGCTGTTGATGAATGGACAAGTAGCACAAAAATATATCAGCAGCGACACTTCTTTGGAGATCTGGATGTTTCCATTTGTGAAAGATTAGACGTAGGATGCCCAGCCAAAACAAATGCTTAACCTGCCCATTAGCAATGCCAGTTCTCCCGCCCTACCCGGCAGGGACACATTTTCAACAAACAAACATCACACTTCCATCTGTTTTCAATGGGGTTCGAGGTTGCCTTAGTTTTAAAATAGAATCATAGGATGGTTACAGCACAGACTGACACTTGATTCTGGTTTGTCAATGAAACATTTTTTTTTCAACCGTTGAAGCAGTTTGCCAAAGCACAAATCTTCTTTACACCACAGGCCGAGTGTGTTTGCTTGATCGTGCCAGAGAAATACTTGGATCACATGAGACATTCTGACAATAAAGGGTTTGCAGGGTTGTCTGACAAGCAGATGTTTAGTGGTTGGCTAGTGTTTTCTAGCCAGTAGTTATCAGCTTTATTCAGGGGCACCATCAAAAGCTGTTTCAGGAGTCGATCATTTTGGTAATTTTGTATGAAGTATATTTTATGAAAACTTCAAACAAACCAGCTTTTAAACGGTGGAGTTTCTTCATTCTGATGTTGCAGAAATTGTATTCAAAACAGTTTGAAACTCAGCTAAGTACTCATTTAGGTAAAGTCGATACTGTTTCTTAAACCTTTGTGTGAATTTGGAAAATTCAAATGTGCTACATATTTGGAAAATCACACTGAAGGAACATTCTGAAGTTGATGGGGGCGATTCTCCCAGCTCGCTGCGCTGCTGCCGGCTGGGAGACATCAGCGGAGGCCATTTCGTGGGCTTCCCGCTGGGCGCCATGGCCTCCTCATGTCCCCCTGGCAATGATTTGACGTCTAGTGCGGAGCTGATTACAATATGGAAATCTCATTTCCACGTCACTAGCAGGTCTGGGACTGAAGTCTCTGCTAGCATCTCCCCCGCTGCCATGAGTGGCTCACTCCAGCAGGGTTTACAACTGCTCCCCATGAATAGAGAACAGGCAACCAACCCAATGGAGGGAACAGAGGACACTGAGGCCCTCCCAGAAGGTTGGGGGTAAGAGAGGGGTGCCTCTTGGGCTAATAACAGCCAGGCAGTGCCAGCCCACCGGGCATCGGGCAGTGCCAGGGGGGCAGGGCTAGAAGGGGTGGGGCCTATTGAGGGTGTGATAGGTGGAGACGGGGTCCCGCTGCCACTCTGCATTTCGGATTGGTGGCAGAGGGAGGGAGGATGTCGATCGGGGTTGGCCATCTGGTGCGGGGTGTGGGGGGGATTCGGGATTGTTAGGGGAGGGGTTGAGGCTGCCCGGTGGGGGGGAACGAGAGATTGGGGCCAGCCATGCGGGTGTGGCGGGGGAAGAGGGTGGGGGGATTAGGGCTGCCAGGGTTGGGTCAGGACTGTCGGGGAGAAGGGGTCAGGGCTGACAGGATGAGGAGGAATCGAGAGATCGGGGCTGGCTGGGTAGGGAGGGGGACGGTCGGGGAGATCGGGCCAGCGATGGGGAGGTGCAGGACCGGCCAGCGATCAGAGGCCAGCGATCAGGAGGCCGGCAATGCGGGTTGGTGCGCATGCACCGATCTCTGCACTGACAGATCGGCGCATGCGCAGTGGCCCGCTCAGCGCTATGTTGCTGGCCTCTCGGGTCGGAATAGGCCCCGCCCACTGATTTTCAGTGTCAATCCCGCCAGGGCACTCTGGGAAGCACAGAGTGTGGGAGATTCATTCTGAAAATCATACTGAAAAAAACAGCGGAAGTTATTCTCGTTTTCGCGCGAATTGGGGACTCAGAAATTTTTTTGGGAGAATCTCGGCCAATCAATCTGGCCTTAATTGCTACAGAAAAGTATAATTACAATTTTGTTTTGCCTTGTCAATATGTTTTAAAGGTAAGAACCTAAAGTGAAGGAGCAAAGCATATTCCACATCAGCAAGGTTGAAAAAGAATGAAAGAGAACACAGAGTTAATTCCGGAGTAATGACCTTTGGGTGGCATGATGGCACAGTGGTTAGCACTGCTGCCTTACAACACCAGGGACCCGGGTTCAAATACAGCCTTGGGTCACTGTCTGTGTGAAGTTTGCACGTTCCCCCCCACACCCCCCCGTGCCCGCGTGGGTTTCCTCCGTGTGCCAAATTCTCCCTCAGTGTCCCAAGATGTATAGGTTAGGGGAAATAGTGAGGTGAATATGTGGGGTTATGGGGATAGGGTCTGACTAATATGCCCTGTCAGAGAGTCGGTGCAGACTCAATGTGTGGAATGGGATCTTTCTGCACTGTAGGTGTTCTGTAACCTAATGTCATTAGCTTGGGCTTTAACTGTTTGAAGATTGGCAGTGGAAGGAAGGACTGAGGAAGGTAAGAACTTACCCAGTTTTCAGATTCCAGAGGCAAAGAGTTACAGGAAGAGAATCTAATTCTATTTTGATTTTTCAACACAGCAGAGTTGTAAGGAAGATGGAATGTACGTAGGATCCGATGACTGGAGTGGACAGGATAGTTCAGACGAGCATGTGACAATGGCCCCGGAATTTTCCAGCTGTTCACGTCCTGCCACCGTTGCCAGTGATAACGGAGAAGTTGGCGCTCAGCCAAATCTCCATTCAACGCAGCGGGACTGGAGAATCCCAGCCCACAGTCAAGAAAAAAATTACAGCTCACAAATATGGTTACAATAACGAGAGATGAATATTAATCAAAGGTCCAGCAACCCAGGGTATGGGTCTTATCAGTATCCATCAGATCAATTCAAATTCAGAAACGATGTGCAGGTTAGGTAGATTGGCCATGGTAAATTGCCTTTTAGTCTGCCAAAATGTGTAGGTTAGATGGATTAGCCATGGGAAATGTGTGGGGTTACGGGGAAAGGATGGGGAGAGGCCTGGGTAAAATTATCCGTCAGAGAGTCGGTATTTTAAGTTTAAGTTTATTTATTAGTGTCACAAGTAGTTTACATTAACACTGTAATGCAGTTACTGTGAATATCCTCTAGTCGCCACACTCTGGTTCCTGTTTGGGTACACTGAGGGTGAATTTAGCATGGCCAATGCACCTAACCTGTATGTCTTTCGGACTGTGGGAGGAAACCAGAGCACCCGGAGGAAACCCCCACAGACACAGGGAAAATGTGCAGACTCCGCACAGACAGTGATCCAAGCCGGAAATTGAACCCGGGTCCCAGGTGCTGTGAGGCAGCAGTGCTATCCACTGTGCCACTGTGCCACCCTAGAGCACGGGTGTAGACCCGATGGTCTGAATGGCCTCTTCTGCACTGTAGAGATTCCATGATTGCATAAATGTTAGAAATGAGCTCACAATCTTCACTCATTATTCCATGTGCAAAATTAAAGAGGTACATTTTATGTGGGCGGCACGGTGGCACAGTGGTTAGCACTGCTGCCTCACAGTGGTTAGCACTGCTGCCTCACAGTGCTAGGGTCCCGGGTTCGATTCCCAGTTTGGGTCACTGTCTGTGTGGAGTTTGCACGTTCTCTCCCGTGTCTGCATGGGTTTCCCCCGGTGCTCCGTTTTCCTCCCACAGTCTGAAAGACGTGCTGGTTAGGTGCATTGACCCGAACAGGCGCTGGAGTGTGGCGACTAGGGGAATTTCATAGTTACTTCATAGCAGTGTTAATGTAAGTATTACTTGTGACTAATAAATAATATAAAAGCAAAATACTACGGGTGCTGGAATCTGAAACAAAAACAGAAAATGCTGGAAAATCTCAGCAGGTCTGACAGCATCTGTGGAAAGAGAATAGAGCCAATGTTTCGAGTCTGAGTGACCCTTTGTCAGATTTTATTCTTTGCTGTCCAGGTAATGATCTGACAGAACAGATTGCCAAGTCTTTACAGAAACCATCTGATAGTCATTTAATTGAATGTGGAATGGAAATACAGCTGTATATGTAAATAGCAGATGACCTGCTCGGTCACCCAACCACTTGTATGGTGATGATAAAAATCTACCACAAAATGTAATTTAATATTAACCTAAGCTGCATATTTGCTAAGATTGATAATGGTCATTATACTACAATATTGTTCACTGACGGAGACCTATAGCAATACTTACTGGACAAACAGATGAATCTACTGTTCTCAAGATGAGAGGTCACACGACACCAGGTTGTAGTCCAACAAGTTTATTTGAAATCACAAGCTTTCGGACCGCTGCTCCTTCATCAGGTGAAGTCCTTGTTCTCACTCATAGTTCAAGCTTCCTGTGTGGCCTGTTTGAACATGGTGTGTACTAGCTGGGAGTTCTGGGCAGGAACTAAAGGACTGAGCCAGCAGAAATCAAATTATATATAATAAATAATAAAAACAAAATACTGCAGATGCTGGAGATCTGAAAGAAAAACAGAAAACGCTGGAAAAACTCAGCAGGTCTGGCAGCATTTACGGAAAGAGAAACAGAGTTAGTGTTTTGAGTTGGTCTGACTCTGCTCCAGAAATCACATTATAGTCAAACTAATCCATGACCATCAAACGCAATCCCAGAAACTAGGCCAGTGGGAGTCTATCTTCACTGTACAAAGTGAAACAAATTCGGATTAGAAATATCCTTACTGTAATAAGTCTGCAGAGGCAGAAGTCCCTTCACCAAAATCCCTTTATTTACAAACTCTAATAGAGGTGCACAGAGTTTTATCTGTTAGCAGTCTGTCTCTGGGGGTGTCAGAGGAACTGACACTCCCAGTTAAATACAAAGCAAAGACTCCCTGATTGGCCATCAATTGGACCCTTAATCAGGAAGTTCATACTCCAATAGGCCAACCTCGATGGCATAATTGAAGTCATTTCACCCACCTTGTTTGTACTTTAAAGAGAGCAGAAGTGTTAAGATTTATGGTTAGGTTACAGATGCATGTTGAAGGATTGTGATGGATGAGAAAATTCATTGGCTGCATGGCATTGGAGCAGAATTTCCATGGTAAGGTACAATGGGGGTAAATCGAAAGCTGGGAAACTGCATAAAATGATTGGTGGAAAACAAAAATAGAAAACAGCCAATTATAAAAGGGACAAACAAAGATACTTAAGAGGAACAATACGACACCAAAATAATGAGGAAGAATATTGTTCCAAAGATGAAAAATGACATATGTTGTTGACAGACACTAGACACGTCCACTAAAGGAACAAAGCTCTGTTTTATGTGGTTGGATGAAGATAAACATCAAAAACCTTCATCCTTGTTCACAGCTGGGATTATACGGTGCTGCCGAGAGCGAAAGGAGTTTTGGCTGGAACGCCAAATTCTCCGTTCTCACTTACAGTGTCGCAGCCACAGGAGAGATCAGACGAGGATATATTTTACAAAGCTACAATGCTGGTGGAAAATGTCACTTTTTTTTTAGAAATTTAAGACATTCAGAGTTTTTATTTACAGAGACATTGCATATCATATATCTCCAATCAACAAACCCGCTTTAGTCTGCTCATACATAGGACAAAGTCTTACCGAAATATGGCAGAGTGTTGGTTCCGGTGAGAAAAACAATGTGTATCTCTCCATAGAAACACGCCAGTCTTCTCTCCAGATCTCACCACACTCTGCCACAATAAAACAGGTGTTTCACGCCATCGAGTCCGGGGGTGGGGTCTCAACACGCCGGCAAAATACCAATCATCAGACTCTTCCCCCCCAACCCGCCACCCACACACTCACTGCCGGCATCCCCCACCCACCCCCACCCACAGCCAAATGACATCATCGACATCCCCAGCTCTCACGTCTGCTCCCACCACCACAAAAAAATGAGTCCACCTTCCAACCATGAAGCTCCCACTGGGGTCTGCCCTTGGCACTAGGTAGCACTGCCAGATTGGCATGGCGTCAACCAGGGCAGGTTGTTGGTGATCTGGAGACTGAGAAACTTGAAGCTCTCGACCATTTCCACTTCATCTCCGTTGGTGTAGACTGGGCATGTCCTCCACTACATTTCCTAAAGTTGATGATTATCTCCTTCATTTTACTGGCACTGAGAGAGAATTATTGTCGTCCACCATTTCACCAGATTCTCTATGTCTTTCCTGTACTCCGTCTCTTTTCATCTTGTTTACTGTTCTAGTAGTTAACTTTTAGATATGCAAAATTAAAGAGTTGAAAGCATGCAGTTCAATATTAGTATGAGCTTACTGGGCAGGATGTTATGGCCTCGCACAACCCGTGACTGGAAAATCCCGCCCAAGGTCAACGGACATTTCCATTGTCCGCCCCTCATGCGCTCTGATTGCTGTGGCGGGCGAGGCGGTAGAACTCCGGCGATTGACTCGTCAGTATCAAACTTTTCCACCATTATACTGAAGTCATTTGTTCAAATGAAAAAGAAATCACACTCAATATTGCAGAGAATTGTGCAAAGTATTGTTTAATGTACAGTATGCTGGGTCAGTCAACAGCATAATGCTTCAGTATACAGTGATCACCAGAAGAGCAGGCAAACCTAAGCCTTGATATTAAATGATCCCGTCATTAGATCCTCAAGATACAAGTCTGAGATCGGATCCAAACTCTGATTCCCAGTGAAGTTCCAAGGATAAAACAAGTCCAATTTGTTTTACGTATCAGATTCAAACATATCAGGAATTGATCTGGGGCTATACCTCTGAAGATAGGGGGCTGTTGAACACTTACAAGGAAGAATTGCTATGGTTACTAAGTACAGCACCATAGTAAATGCCAGTTTTTAATAACAAGATATTTGTACTGTGAATACACTCTATTTGTTTTATTCGTTTATGATATCTGGGTCTGGCTGGTTAGGCCAGCATTTATTGCCTATCCTTAATTGCCCTTGAACAGAGGACATTTTAAGAGTCAACCACATTGCTGTGGATCTGGAGTTACAGGTTGCCAGACCAGGTAAGGTCGGCAGATTGGTGAACTAGATGGATATTTACGACAATTGAAAATGGTTTCATGGTTATCATTAGACTTTTAATTCCAGATTTTTTTCTGGATTCAAATTTCACCATCCGCCGTGGTGGGATTCGAATCCAGGTCCCCAGATCATTACCTTGGGTCTCTGGATTACAAGTCGACAATACCACTGTGCCACTGCCCTCCCATGTTCTTGCTCTATTTTGATGAAAGGTTATCAAATTCAAGGTTTAGTATCAAATAATTTGTTGAAGTTGTGTAATTCAATCAGTTAAAGTAAAGATTCAGCAAAGGAAAGTTAAATGTCTCTCTCAAGTTTGCAGCTGGGAAGTGATTTGTCTCAAATGTAACAGGTCATTGTGATATCGGAGCTCTTTGTCAGCAATTACTTGCTTCCTAGTTCCCTTTAAATCAGTAAATATTGTGATTATCTATAAGAAGAGTTTAAGACCAGCGCCTATGCTGCCATTCATATGAAACCTCAGAAACCACAGTGAACAAGTGGCTATTGAAATTATTTCCCTCGCCGCAGCCTGCAGTTTATTCACCAAATTGTCCTCAAAAGCAAATCAATTAACTTCTGTCACTTCTGAGACCCATGGCCCAGAGAGGCAGTGATTCTTTTGAAGTTGTGAAGTATAGGTCTTAAATATATATTGAACCCTCAGCATTAGACTAATAAAGCATCTGTAACCCAAAATCATGTCGGTGGGGTATAACGGAATTGATATAAACCAGTACGATATGGAGGTGTGGAGTACTTGTACAAAGTGATAACAGCTTCAGTCTTTGTCAAATTGGCTTCACTTTAATGTTGTAACTTTGTTTAAAATAATGCAACCGGCCACTTACTGCGCAGACAGACTGCCAGAAATGAAATTAAACAGACACTGGGATTTGCAGCTGCAATGAACGGCCCTTGTTTCAGCCGACCGGCGCCCTTTAGTGAATTACCAATCAAAGGCAATAAAAATTACCAGTCGTTACAAAATAAGAAAGAAAACAAACTCCAGTCATGCCCATCAATCTCAAAAATATGAAAATGGCCAACTTTAGCAAATTGTCCGGCTCTTTTGTCCATATGAAAACATTCAGTAGTCCATTCATTCATTCTAAATCCACCTCAGTACCCAAGATGTGGATAGGCCACACGGTTACCAATCTGCCACTATATTTACCCCGACACATTCTGATTATTTTCCCAACAAATTGGGGTGTGAATTCATCGCTAGAGGATCAAAGAGCAGGGTTTTGGGCTAACCTAGGGCTTTTGTTGCCAATATCACCAGTGCAGTGAATTCTGGTCCATTTTAACTCTGAAAGGCAAATAGCTTAGATGTATTATTGACTCCAGCAGTGCAAGGAAAACAAACATTCCTATATCCAGTATAATCTCAAGTATCCTGAGAGTTGCTATTATTTGTTGCGGCTGACAGCTCGTGACAAATCCCAGGCTCCTTGGGAGGGCTATTCAAAAACAAATTGTCACCAGTTGTTCCCTGGCAACTTTCCTCTTCACTCCTAGAGGCAGTCAGTTATAAATTGGCACTTATTGTTCACTTCCTTTGGGCACAAACAAACCAACTCAGCAATGGGATGTTCTACACATTTCTCATTGCCATTGGCTGGGGCTATAATTAAGCATCATGGGTCGATTCCATGTAGGGCTTCTTTAGTATGTCAATACGGCGCCTAACAACCATTGAAAGACCCCTTTACAATAACAGTCACAATAACTACCCCAATCAGGGCCTACCCCAATCAGAATTCTTTGGTGCTGCTTATGGGCGCCAGTCAAAAGTACATTATTTTAATTTAATGTGTTCTTTTTAAAAGAACCTTGTCCTCTCCTGATGATTGTCTCCTCCCTCTATCCGCACAAGCGGAAGGGTTGGTAACCAGAGGATAAGATTTAAGATGTTTGGCATTAAGAGCCGAGGTGAGATGAGGAGAAATTCTTTACAGAGTGAGTCATTAGGATATAAAATGCACTAAATGGGAGTGGTGGAAGCAGATTGCATTAATAACATTCAAAAGGCAATTGGATAAGTACTTGAAAAAGAAACTTGAGCAGGGCAGTGGGGAAAGAACAGGAGATTGGGACAAATAGCATAGCTCAATGAGCCAACTCCCACATGATGGGTCAAATGGCTTCCTTCTATGCTGGTGATTCACTGACTCTAACAGCCAAAATGCTAGGGAACGTTAATAGCCTCACACAACATGAACAATTGGAAACAAATGAAGAAACTTTAATTTGTATAACACCTTTCAAGTCCTCCAGATGTCGAAAGCACTTTACAGACAATGAAGTATGTTTGAACTTTAGTTCCAGTTGTAATCATAGAAATCATAGAAACCCTACAGTGCAGAAGGAGGCCATTCGGCCCATCGAGTCTGCACCGACCACAATCCCACCCAGGCCCTACCCCCATATATTTACCCACTAATCCCTCTAACCTACACATTTCAGGATTCTAAGGGGCAATTTTTAACCTGGCCAATCAACCTAACCCGCACATCTTTGGACTGTAGGAAATGAGCAGCCATTTTCTTCAGGGGGGTTTAAACTAATTTGTCAGGGGAGTGGGAAAAGGAGTTGTAGCCCAGAGGTCAGTGTTGAGGGTGGTGAGATATTAGGGAAGGTATCAAGGTCAAGGATGGGTACCGGTAGACAGGAAGGTGGGTTGAAGTGTGTCTACTTCAATGCAAGGAGCATCCGGAACAAGGTAGATGAACTTGGGGCGTGGATTGGTACTTGGGACTACGATGTTGTGGCCATTACGGAGACGTGGGTAGAACAAGGACAGGAATGGTTGTTGGACGTTCCGGGGTATAGATGTTTCAGCAAGTGTAGGGAAGCTGGGAAAAGAGGTGGAGTAGCAGCATTGTTAATCAAGGATAGTTTAACGGCTGCAGAAAGGCACTTCGAGGGGGATCTGCACACTGAGGTAATATGGGCTGAGGTTAGAAATAGGAAAGGAGCGGTCACATTGTTAGGAGTTTACTATAGGCCCCCAAATAGTAATAGAGATGTGGAGGAAGAAATTGCTAAGCAGATTATGGATATGTGTGGGGGCCACAGGGTAGTTGTCATGGGGGACTTTAACTTTCCAAATATTGATTGGAACCTTTGTAGGTCAAATAGTTCGGATGGGGCAGTTTTTGTGCAGTGTGTGCAGGAGGGTTTCCTGACACAATATGTGGATAGGCCGACAAGAGGTGAGGCCACATTGGATTTGGTACTGGGAAATGAACCGGGCCAAGTGTTAGATTTGGTTGTGGGAGAGCACTTTGGAGATAGTGACCACAATTCGGTGTCTTTTGTTATTGCAATGGAGAGGGATAGGGCCGCACGGCAGGGCAAGGTTTACAATTGGGGAGAGGTAATTATGATGCGATTAGGCAAGAATTAGGGGGCATAAGATGGGAACAGAAACTGTCAGGGAAAGGCACTGATGAAAAGTGGAACTTTTTCAAGGAACAAATACTGGGTGTCCTTGATAGGTATGTCCCTGTCAGGCAGGGAGGAAATGGCCGAGTGAGGGAACCATGGTTCACGAAAGAGGTGGAATGTCTTGTGAAAAGGAAGAGGGAAGCTTATGTAGGGATGAGGAAACAAGGTTCAGATGGCTCGATTGAGGGTTACAAGTTAGCAAGGAATGAGCTGAAAAAGGGGCTTAAGAGAGCTAGGAGGGGACATGAGAAGTCCTTGGCGGGTCGGATCAAGGAAAACCCCAAGGCTTTTTACTCTTATGTGAGGAATAAAAGAATGACCAGGGTGAGGTTAGGGCCGGTCAAGGACAGTAGTGGGAACTTGTGTATGGAGTCAGTAGAGATAGGCGAGGTGATGAATGAATACTTTTCTTCAGTGTTCACCAAGGAGAGGGGCCATGTTTTTGAGGAAGAGAAGGTGTTACAGGCTAATAGGCTGGAGGAAATAGATGTTCGGAGGGAGGATGTACTGGCAGTTTTGAATAAACTGAAGGTCGATAAGTCCCCTGGGCTGGTGAAATATATCCTAGGATTCTTTGGGAGGCAAGGGATGAGATTGCAGAGCCTTTGGCTTTGATCTTTGGGTCCTCACTGCCAAAGGGATGGTGCCAGAGGACTGGAGAGTGGCGAATGTTGTTCTTCTGTTTAAGAAAGGGAATAGAAATGACCCTGGTAATTATAGACCGGTTAGTCTTACTTCGGTGGTTGGTAAATTGATGAAAAAGGTCCTTAGGGATGGGATTTACGACCATTTAGAAAGATGCGGATTAATCCGGGATAGTCAGCACGGATTCGTGAAGGGCAAGTCGTGCCTCACAAATTTGATTGAATTTTTTGAGGAGGTAATTAAGTGTGTTGATGAAGGTAGGGCAGTTGATGTCATATACATGGATTTTAGTAAGGCGTTTGATAAGGTCCCCCATGGTCGGCTTATGATGAAAGTAAGGAGGTGTGGGATAGAGGGAAAGTTGGCCGATTGGATAGGTAACTGGCTATCTGATCGAAGACAGAGGTTGGTGGTGGATGGAAAATTTTCGGACTGGAGGCAGGTTGCTAGCGGAGTGCCACAGGGATCAGTGCTTGGTCCTCTGCTCTTTGTGATTTTTATTAATGACTTAGAGGAGGGGGCTGAAGGGTGGATCAGTAAATTTGCTGATGACACCAAGATTGGTGGAGTAGTGGATGAGGTGGAGGGTTGTTGTAGGCTGCAAAGAGACATAGATAGGATGCAAAGCTGGGCTGAAAAATGGCAAATGGAGTTTAACCCTGATAAATGTGAGGTGATTCATTTTGGTAGGACTAATTTAAATGTGGATTACAGGGTCAAAGGTAGGGTTCTGAAGACTGTGGAGGAACAGAGAGATCTTGGGGTTCATATCCACAGATCTCTAAAGGTTGCCACTCAAGTGGATAGAGCTGTGAAGAAGGCCTATAGTGTGTTAGCTTTTATTAACAGGGGGTTGGAGTTTAAGAGCCGTGGGGTTATGCTGCAACTGTACAGGACCTTGGTGAGACCACATTTGGAATATTGTGTGCAGTTTTGGTCACCTCACTATAAGAAGGATGTGGAAGCGCTGGAAAGAGTGCAGAGGAGATTTACCAGGATGCTGCCTGGTTTGGGGGGTAGGTCTTATGAGGAAAGGTTGAGGGTGCTAGGTCTGTTCTCTCTGGAGCGGAGGAGGCTGAGGGAAGACTTAATAGAGGTTTATAAAATGATGAAGGGGATAGATAGAGTGAACGTTCAAAGACTATTTCCTCGGGTGGATGGAGCTATTACAAGGGGGCATAACTATAGGGTTCATGGTGGGAGATATAGGAAGGATATCAGAGGTAGGTTCTTTATGCAGAGAGTGGTTGGGGTGTGGAATGGACTGCCTGCAGTGATAGTGGAGTCAGACACTTTAGGAACATTTGAGCGGTTATTGGATAGGCACATGGAGCACACCAGGATGATAGGGAGTGGGATAGCTTGATCTTGGTTTCAGATAAAGCTCGGCACAACATCGTGGGCTGAAGGGCCTGCTCTGTGCTGTACTGTTCTAATACTCTAATTTTGGAGACACCAAGGTCCCAATACAGCAATGAGGGAACTCTTGGCAGTAAAATATTGCTTTGGGTAATATCCTGAGTACCTTGCTCTTCCTTGATTGCGAGAACACGTACTGTCACATTGACCCAAGCAGGAGTCTCCCTTACATGGGGCCTTGGTTTAACATTTCACCTGAGGGAATGACACGTCCTACAGTGCAGCACTCTGTTAGCACTGCAGTGATGTCGTGCTTACGGCTGGAATGTTACCACTGCTCACACTGGCGGGATTTTCCTATCCCGCTGCAGTGGACGGAGACTTGGTTGGGCGCCAAACTCTCCAACCTCGCTGCAGCAGGAGCGTGGCATGAACGGCTGGTGAGATCAGGCCCTATATTATGTAGACAAACAATTCTAAGCAAAATCAAAAAATTGTAAACACAGCTAAGTCTAACTTTCCTCCACCACTTTCTCCTTTTCCATTCACTCTCAAATTATGATCTTAATTTTTTGCATTTATCTGTCCATATGACTATAAATTAGCTGGAACATTTTTGTTTTAAGACTTAAGTTAGACATACTTTATCCACAGATGCTTCGGTTTTCTGTTTTTTTCTCTTCTACAAGTTGGGAGGCAATCCAAAAACTGGGTTTTGATTTATTGAAGACCGGTTGCAAAGGCAGACTTTTTTCGAGCTATAGGGTCAATGGTTTAATGGCCATAGATATTACTGCTGCACACACTTCGATGTAATGTTATCCCATCAAACAGAGTAGCCCTACCAACCCAATAAGTAATGTCCTCACAGATTTAGCAATAATCATGTACCATAATAAGATAACTTGTTGCCAGCAACAGCAATTATAAATTCAGTTGTTTTGTGGTAAAATAAAGGACCATGTAATTTGTGAATAAATACATTCAATTTACTTCTACAAGTAGACAAAAGAAAATCAGGAACTAACGGCCATTTCAATTTTAATATTAGCAGGAGCTTCAATCATCTTAGTCACACTTGTATTCTGTTACCAGACATTAGATAAATACCAGAAAAGACCAGAATTCACAGAGTTGTGCCATCATTTTCTTGTCTTTGGTATGGCGTAATTTTTATATTCATTCGTGGGACATGGGCGTCGCTGGCTGGCCAGCATTCATTGCCCATCCCTAGTTGCCCTTGTTCGGAGGGCTGTTGAGAGTCAATCAATTGCTGTGGCTCTGGAGTCACATGTAGGCCAGACCGGTTAAGGATGGCAGATTTCCTTCCCTGAAGGAAATTAGTGAATCAAATGGGATTTTCCAACAATCGACGATGGTTTCATGGATTCTTAATTCCAGATATTTTTTATTGAATTCAAATTTCACCATCTGCCTTGCCCCAAAACATTAGCTGAGTTTCAGGATCAATAGTCTAGTGATAATACCACTAGGCCATTACATCCCCAGGTATCAGTTTCAGGTATCTTTTGAATATTTAACAACAGATTGACGCTATAACACTCCCTCAGTGACTCATGCATTTTCTAGCACAAAGTCATTTAACTAAAGAAATGAGTTTTTTTACATCTCTCGGGGTGTTCCATGGCATTTCATATTCAATGACTAACTTACTTAAGTCAGTTATTATACCGTCAATTAAAAGATATAAAAAAGTGCATTACGTGGTGATGAATCCGGGCAAAGTACAAGTTATATTCTCATTAGTGACGCTTATCTTTGCAATTGGAGGAACATATTGATGAGAAAACCACTCCTTCACAACAGAATTTAGCCTAATACAATAGAAACAGTGTGGTAACAAAGTTTGGTAATGGAAAACGTAATCATAGTTTAGGTTTAACTAAATACCAAATACTCAACGAGAGGTACAGTGAAATGCTAAGTTCAACCCGCCAGTGAACAGATATCTTACCACTTAGAGTCATAGAGGTTTAAAGTATGGAAACAGGCCCTTCGGCCCAACTTGTCCATGCCGCCCTTTTTTTTTAAACCCCTAAACTAATCCCAATTGCCCGCATTTGGCCCATATTCCTCTATACCCATCGTACCCATGTAACTGTCTAAATGCTTTTTAAAAGACAAAATTGTACTCGCCTCTACTACTACCTCTGGCAGCTTGTTCCAGACACTCACCACTCTGCGTGAAAAGAATTTCCCCTCTGGACACTTTTGAGTCTCTCCTCTCTCACCTTAAACTTATGCCCTCTAGTTTTAGACTCCCCTACCTTTGGGAAAAGATATTGACTATCTAGCTGATCTATGCCCCTCATTAGTTTATAGACCTCTATAAGATCACCCCTCAGCTTTCTATGCTCCAGAGAAAAAAGTCCCAGTCTATCCAGCCTCTCCTTATAACTCAAACCATCAAGTCTCGGTAGCATCCTAGTAAATCTTTTCTGCACTTCTTGTAGTTTAATAATATCCTTTCTATAATAGGGCGACCAGAACTGTACACAGTATTCCAAGTGTGGCCTTAACAATGTCTTGTACACTTCAAAAAGACATCCCAACTCCTGTATTCAATGTTCTGACCAATGAAACCAAGCATGCTGAATGCCTTCTTCACCTGTGACTCCACTTTCAAGGAACTATGAACCTGTACCCCTAGATCTCTTTGCTCTGTAACACTCGCCAATGCCCTACTATTAACTGAGTAACTCCTGCCCTGGTTCAATCTACCAAAATGCATCACCTCGCATTTATCTAAATTAAACTCCGTCTGCCATTCGTCAGCCCATTGGCCCAATTGATCAAGATCCCGTTGCAATCCGAGATAACCTTCTTCACTGTCCACTATGCCACCAATCTTGATGTCATCTGCAAACTTACTAACCATGCCTCCTACATTCTCATCCAAATCATTAATATAAATGACAAATAACAGTGGACCCAGCACTGATCCTGAGGCACGCCACTGGTCACAGGCCTCCGGTTTGAAAAACATCCTTCTACAACATTTGAATAGCATCAGGATAGATATTGAATAGCATCAGGATAGATAAGTCACCGGGACCGGATGGGATGTACCCCAGGTTACTGTGGGAGGCGAGGGAGGAGATTGCAGAGCCTCTGGCGATGATCTTTGCGTCGTCGATGGAGGCGGGAGAGGTTCCGGAGGATTGGAGGATTGCAGACGTGGTTCCGATATTCAAGAAAGGGAATAGGGATAGCCCAGGAAATTACCGACCGGTGAGTCTAACCTCAGTGGTTGGTAAGTTGATGGAGAAGATCCTGAGGGACAGGATTTATGAACATTTAGAGAGGTTTAATATGCTCAAAAGTAGTCAGCATGGCTTTGTCAAAGGCAAATCGTGCCTTACGAGCCTGGTGGAGTTCTTTGAAAATGTGACTAAACACATTGATGAAGGAAAAGCGGTAGGTGTGGTTTACATGGACTTCAGCAAGGCATTTGATAAGGTCCCCCATGCAAGACTTCTCGAGAAAGCGAGAGGGCATGGGATCCAAGGGGCTGTTGCCTTGTGGATCCAGAACTGGCTTGCCTGCAGAAGGCAGAGAGTGGTTATAGATGGGTCTTTTTCTGAATGGAGGTTGGTCACCAGTGGAGTGCCCCAGGGATCTGTTCTGGGACCCTTGATGTTTGTCATCTTCATAAATGACCTGGATGAGGAAGTGGAGGGGTGGGTTGGCAAGTTTGCCGACGACACGAAGGTTGGAGGTGTTGTGGAAAGTTTGGAGGAATGTCAGAAGCTGCAGAGTGACATAGATAAGATGCAAGACTGGGTGGAGAAGTGGCAGATGGACTTCAACCAGAATAAATGTGTAGTGGTCCATTTTGGCAGGTCAAATGGGATGAAGGAGTATAATATCAGGGGTAAGACTCTTAGCAGTGTAGAGGATCAGAAGGACCTTGGGGTCCGGGTCCATAGGACTCTTAAATCGGCCTCGCAGGTGGAGGAGATGGTTAAGAAGGCGTATGGTGTGCTGGCCTTCATCAATCGAGGGATTGAGTTTAGGAGTCGGGGGATAATGATGCAGCTTTATAAGACCCTTGTCAGACCCCACCTGGAGTACTGTGCCCAGTTCTGGTCGCCTCATTACAGAAAGGATGTGGAAGCCATAGAAAGGGTGCAGAGGAGATTTACAAGGATGTTGCCTGGATTGGGTAGCATGCCTTATGAGGATAGGTTGAGGGAGCTCGGTCTTTTCTCCTTGGAGAGACGAAGGATGAGAGGTGACCTGATAGAGGTTTACAAGATGTTGAGAGGTATAGATCGGGTGGATTCTCAGATGCTTTTTCCCAGGGCTGAAATGGTTGCTACGAGAGGACACAGGTTTAAGGTGCGGGGGAGTAGGTACAGAGGAGATGTCAGGAGTAAGTTTTTCACTCAGAGGGTGGTGGGTGAGTGGAATTGGCTGCCGTCAGTAGTGGTGGAGGCAAACTCGATAGGGTCTTTTAAGAGACTTCTGGATGCGTACATGGGACTTAATAGGATTGAGGGTTATAGGTAAGTCTATTTATAAGCCTAGGTAGGTAGGGACATGACCAGCACAACTTGTGGGCCGAAGGGCCTGTTTGTGCTGTAGTTTTTCTAAGTTCTATGTTCCAACCACCCTCTGTCTTCTGTCATCAAGCCAATTTTGTATCCATTTAGCTACTTCACCCTGGATCCTGTGAGATTTAACCTTATGCAACAACCTACCATAAGGTGCCTTGTCAAAGGTTTTGCTGAAGTCCATGTAGACAACATCAACTGCACTGCCCTCATCTGCCTTCTTGGTTCCCCCTTCAAAATACTCAATCAAATTTGTGAGACATGATTTTCCACTCACAAAGCCATGCTGACTGTCCCTAATCAGTCCTTGCGTTTTTAAATGCCTGTAGATCCTGTCTCTCAAAATACCTTCCAACAATTTACCCACAGATGCGAGGCTCACTGGCCTGTAGTCCCCAGGCTTTTCCCTGCAGCCCTTTTTAAACAAAGGCACAACATTTGCTACTCTCCAATCTTCAGGCACCTCACCTGTGACTATCAATGATTCAAATATCTCTGCTAGGGACCCGCTATTTCCTCCTAGCCTCCCACAATGTCCTTGGATATACTTCATCAGGTGCCGGGGATTTATCTACCTTGATGCACTTTAAGACTTCCAGCACCTCCTTCTCTGTAATATGTACACTCCTCAAGACCTTACTATTTATTTCCCCAAGTTCCCTATCATCCATGCTTTTCTCAACAGTAAATACTGATGAGAAATATTCATTTCGGATCTCACCCATCTCTTGTGGATCTGGGCATAGATGATCTTGTTGATCCTTAAGAGGCTCAACTCCGTCCCTAGCTACTCTTTTGCCCTTTATGTCTTTGTAGAAGCTCTTTGGATTCTCCTTTGCTTTATCTGCCAAAACAATCTCGTGTCCCCTTTTTGCCCTCCTGATTTCTCTCTAAACTCTACTCCTACACACCCTATACTCTTCAAGGGATTCACTTGATTCCAGCTGCCTATGCATGTCATGTGCCTCCTTCTTCTTCTTGACCAGGACCTCAATATCCCAAGTCATCCAGGGTTCCCTTCTTCTACTAGCCTTGCCCTTCACTCTAAGAGGAATGTGCTTACCCTGAACCTTGGTTAACACACTTCTGAAAGCCTCCCACTTACCAGATGTCCCTTTGCCTTCCCACAGACTCTTCCAATTAACTTTTGAAAGTTCCTGCCTGATACCATCAAAATTGGCCTTCCCCCATTTAGAATTTTAACTTTTTGGCCGGACCTATCATTCTCCATAGCTATCTTAAAACTAATAGAATTATGGTCACTGGTCCCAAAGTGATCCCTCACTAACACTTCTGTCACCTGCCCTTCCTTATTTCCCAAGAGTTTTGTCCCCTCTCTAGTTGGGCCATCCACATATTGAATGAGAAATTCCTCCTGAATACACTCAACAAATTTCTCTCCATCCAAGCCTTTAATACTATGGCTGTCCCAGTCAATGTTGGGAAAGTTAAAATCCCCTACTATTACCACCCCATTTTTCTTGGAGCTCTCTATAATCTCCTTATATATTTGCTCCTCAATTTCCCGCTGACTATCTGGAGGCCTATAGTGCAACCCTATCAAAGTGATTTCCCTCTTCTTATTTCTCAGTTCTACCCATAGACTCAGTGGCCAAATCCTCGGATATATCCCCTCTCAGTACTGCTGTGATGTTTTCCCTAATCAAAAGTGCAATTCCTCCTCCTTTCTTATCTCCTGTTCTATCTTTCCAATAGCATCAGGAACATTGAGCTTCAGTCCTGTCCCTCCCTTAGCCATGTTTCAGTAATTGCTATAATATTCCAGTCCCATTTACCCACTTGCTTCAAAGGACAGAAGAAGCAGCTGCAAAGGCTGATTGTTGTTCGTTTGATAACAATATTCAGACGCAAAAAAAATCATCAGATTCCATGTTAATATGAACTTGGGTAAAATGTGAGTATTGACTTAAAATACTGATTCAATATTCATTCAATTCAAACCTTGAGTCCTGAGGAAGCAACAGGTAATCTGGCAAATATAAAACGATTAAATGGAAAACAATACACTCTATAATAGTACAAAAGTAATTGGGTAACATAAAACTATTTGCCTTTTTTGATAAGAAACATTATTTTATAATGTGTATGTCAGCACTTGTAATCATCATCATCATTTATACATTCTATGTAGTTCCTGTCCATGCTATCCAATTTATTTTTATCCCTTGTTGTAAAACATATATATATATATACATATTATATAGTATGTGTCCATTTCTTTAGGTTTCCATAGTTAGTCCAATGCATTATTTCTTGCCTGAAAAGGTGGGCAAGTAATGTATTCCTGTACTCTGCTCATGTGTCTCATATCCAATCATCAGAATGTGTCAGCTTCTTATAACTTGCTCTCTGGTGTTTGTCTGCAATTAGCACAGTTTCTCCAATTGTATGGCATTGGGACATATAGCTCGTCAAATTGTGCAAATCAACATGTATAAGAACTACCTCCTTTTTACAGCCTTACCACAGATTCCTTAATCGATGAAACCATTCTTGAAAGGTTCATAGAATCATAGAATCCCTACAGTGCAGAAGGAGGCCATTCAGCCCATTGTGTTTGCACCGACCACAATCCCACCCAGGCCCACCCCCTTGCCACATCCCCGCAATGCAGCACACCTACCATAGCTAATCCACCTAACCTACACACTAGGGACAATCTACTATGGCCTATCCACCTAATCTGCACATCTTTGGACTGTGGGAGGAAACCGGTGCACCCGAGGAAACCCACACAGACACAGGGAGAATGTGTAAATTTCACACAGACAGTGACCCAAGGTCGGAATTGAACCTGGGTCCCTGGCGCTATGAGGCAGCAGTGCTAGGCGCTGTGAGGCAGCAGTGCTAACCGCTGTGCCACCATGCCATCCTTGTACGCCACTTTCACCAATGTCAAGGAAGATGGAGGACAAATATTCAGCAAGTTGCAGCAGTTCAGAGTGTCTGGAAGCTGCAGTGTGAAATTTAAAGTGGCTGTTTTATTAATTCAGATGTTGCTGCCACATTCGAATTATGAAGACATCTGTGCTTTAATTCAGAACTCAGGAAATATACACAAGTATAATTGAATTTGCTTTTAACAGCAACTTGCTGAAAGGTATCCAAGTGCAACAGAAAGCAACTAACTCCCTTCATAATGTCATGCCATAAGCCATTAGCCCATTGCACAGAACTGGGCTGCGATGACTCATCTGGGTTTTGTTAAACAATCACGTCTCTGGATTCTGATAAATTCAAATATTGATGGGCACACTTAGGCTGCAGCTGCTGGCCTGAGACTAGCATGAAAATGGTTCTGATGTAAGGTCACAGATCTGAAACGTTAACACCCTACAGATGCTGCCAGACCTAGCGAGGATTCGCACTGTATTCTGTTCTTATTTCAGATTTTTTAACATCCGCACTATTTCGCTTTCATATTAATGGTTTCTTGCTCCACTCACTCATTCATCATCCAACCGTACTTTACTGATAATTCCACTCTCCATTCAGTAACTTCCTGCAGTGCGCATGTGCGTTGCAAATGCAATTACAAATCTTCAGCAAAGGCTGAATCACAAAATCTGATGATAGATTGGAGAGCTGAAACATTTGGTCTGTTCACCGATGCTGCTGGACCTGCAGAATATTTCCAGCCCTTACTGCTTTCAAAAAGTAAGTTCCTCTTCCATGTCCTTTTGTTGGTGTAGTGAAATTTTATTTCTTTCTTTCCCAGGACAAGAAAATGTGTAATTCCTTGGCCGTGGTATTTATGAGGCAGGAGGGAGGGATCAGGGACGTTTGAGGGATCTGGGTTCTAAGGGAAGCATGGAAATCCCAGGAATGCAGAGGTCATGTTGATACAAAGCTGGATGGGAAGGTAAGCTGTGGGGAGAACACAGGGACAAAGGCTACAAAGGAACATAGATTAAATGAATGGGCAACAAGATGGTAGATGGGATACAATGTGGGGAAATGTGATGTCATTCACTTTGATAATGCAAATATAAAGGCAGAATACTTTTAAAAGATGGTAGCTGGATTGGAATAGACAGATACTTGATGGCCAGCACAGAGGCGATGGGCCGGGTGGCCTCTTTCTGTGCGGTATGACATCATGACTCTAAACATTGATACTCTTTTTAAATAGGATATTTAAAAAAGAAAAGAGTTAATAAAATGAGTGTTGGTCCTATAGAAAGTGAGTCTGGGGTGTTGATAGTGGAAAATAGGGAGATGGCAGGTGAATTGAATCAGTATTTTGCATCGACCTTCACTACAGAGGATACAAGAAAAATCACAGAAATGGCTGCAAATCAGGAATTGGAAGGGAGAGAGGAACTCAAGAAAATTACAATAACCAAGGAAGTGGTTCTGAACAAATTGTTGAAGCAGAGGGTTGACAAGTTCCCGGATCCAGATCAATTTCATATCCTAGAGTTGTAAAGTAAGTGGCTAGAGGGGGTCACGTGATGTGAGCGCTGGAATGGCTGTGTTTCCGTGAGCTCTGCTGCTGATCACCTTTTAATCCTTTCATTTATCCTGATGTACAGCCCACAAACAGCTAATCTTAGAGGGAAAACTCCGTACTATGTCCCCGGAAGACTTTGGTTGTTTTGGGACAAAGTGCCGACTAAATGATTGCAATACATTTAAATACATTTGAATATAATTTTAAAAACCCCTCTTCACACGCTCCCCCATCGTTGTATTTTCAAACCTTGCCAACGTTGGCATGGTTTACAACAGCTTCATCCAGACGTAAATCTGTTGTGGGGATCCCCCAGGGGCATAAAGGTAAGCATAGCCTCCGGAGGAGATGGCATGGCAGTGCCATGGCACTATGTCAGGGGGCAGTGCAAAGGGTGGACCTTTGCAGGAGCCTCATGGGGAGGGGTGGGGGGGCATGTGTGTAAAGGGGGGAGAAGAGAGGGTGATGTCAGTGATGACTGCTTGGAGGGTGAGGAAAGAGAATGGATGTGGGGGGGGGAAACATGTTAGAGATTTTATTTATTCATTTGTGGGACATGGGCATCACTGGCTGGCTCGCATTCATTGACCATCCCTTGTTGCTCTTGGGTAGGCCTTTTCAGTTGACTATCAACCACATTGCTGTGGCTCTGGAGTCACGCCAGACCAGATAAGGATGGCAGATTTCCTTCCCTAAAGGACATTAGTGAACCAGATGGGTTTTTCTGACAATCGACAATGGTTTCATAATTATAAGTGGATTCTTAATTTCCAATATTTTTTATTGAATTCAAATTCCACCATTTGCTGTGGCAGGATGTTGGTGCAAGTTGCGGGGGGGGGGGGGGGGGGGGGGGGCGGTGGGGGCGGTGGGGGGGGGGCGGGGGGGGGGGTGACTGTTGGTGGGGGGGGGGATAACGGCAATGACTGTTGGTGGGGGGAGGGGTGACTGTTGTAGGAGGTGATGCCACCTTTGATGGATGGTGAGGAGGAGGAGATGTCAGCTTTGTTTGCGGAGGGGTAGGAGATGGGGGAGCCCCTGAAACCTCTGTGGTGGGGTAGAGGGGGAGGTTATTTTTTGCTCTGATCTGATCTTTGGAAATGGTAGCCTGATCTTGCCGCAGCCAGGTTTTACCAGCATGTTTAGGCCCCACCCTTCAATATGATGGCTTGAAACACACCCCCTGATTTTATTTTGCCAAAATGCAATTAGATCTGGCGAGAAAACCTGGTCAGAATTTTCCGGCCATTTACTGGCCACAGCTGCAAGTGAGGCTGTAGAATTTGGCACTCAGCCAAATCGCCAGTGGACAATCCCACTGATGTGAACGGCTGTAAAATTGCGGAACCTGTCTGTGTCTCTGGAGAGAAACACGTCAGAGCTTTAAGTCAGATCCTGACACTTTGGTAAGATTCTACCCAACATTTTTTTGAGTTCTGACAAATCTCACTTTACACTAAGCTCCATATTTCTGCTGTCAATGAGTTAGCCTTCAGGCAATATCTATTTTGAAAAATGATTCTGTTCAACCACAACGTTGTTCCTTAAAATAGAAAACAGAAGTACAACACGTGTTGGGTAATCTCTCATAACAATACCATGGACGTGTTTAATGTCTATTAGCTCTGCACGATGTAAAACTGATTTTCAGGAGTTAAAACTGTGACTGCTCACATTTCACTTCGGGTTAATAAATTCTCTGGAAATATCTCTCTTTTTTTATTTATGCAGAATATGGAGGTTCCATACCTGACCCAAGCACAGTGGTACACACTGAACACTTGGGCCAGTACTGCGTAAAAGTAGGCTCACAAAACAGCAACAGAAAATGCTGGAAAATCTCAGCGGGTCTGACAGCATCTGTGGAGAGAAAACAGAGCCAAGGTTTCGAGTCTGGATGAGTCTTTGTCAGGACTCTGTACTGATTTGTCTGCACTCGTATAGAGGATCAGAGCAACTGGTGGGCACCGCGAGGGCTGGAGTGCTTCATCAACTCCCAAAAACACATGTTGATTGAGTTAGATAAGTTTCTTTGGAGTTTGGAGTGACGTCATGTTGGTGAGATATCCCCCCCGGGGGCACAAAGATGAATATAGCCCCTGGGGGGAGAGGGACATGGCTGGGCAGTGGAGGGATGGGGTGCTGGCATTGACTGTGGATGGGGAGGTTGGAGGGGGTCGGGGGGGGGGGGGGGTCCTCTGTTCAGCGGGAAGGGGGAGGAATGCCAGCACTGACTGCTGGGGTGTGTCAGCATTGTCTGTGTGGGTGGGGAGGGTTAGGGGTGAAGTGGTCCAATGTTTGGAGGGAAAGGAGAAGTGTGCTGTGTATTGGGGGAAGGGGGCGTGGGCAATGCATTGCTGACTCTGATCATCGGGGATGAATGTGGCTCTGATGGGGGTGATGGTGGGCATTGGGGTGGGTGGGGCTCGGAAGCGAGCACCTGAGATCCCCGTGGTTGTGTGGGGAGGGCTGTTTCTCTTTGGTCTGATCAGGCCGCCCTTCAAACATGGTGTCCCGATCTCAGTGCTACCCGGCTTTGCCACCGTGTTGAGACCACTACCCCCTACAAGACAGCGTGAAACACGGCCACCCGTTGTTTGTGACAGAGTGTGGTAAGCTCTGGAGAGAAAACCGGCATGTTTCTCTTCTCATCGGAACCGGTTTTTGGTAAGATTCCCACCAATAATTTCAACATCCCAGGAATGAATAGAAAAATAAGAAGAGGGATGAGCAGATAGGATTGGCAATCGGGAACGAGGGAGTCATTGCGGAGTGGGGGGGAGGGGCAGCAAGGCTCGGGGTCACAGGTCAGGTGGAGGTCAGCCATTTGCTTAGAGGGAGGTAAACATCATGGACAGGTTTGCATGTGGCTGACAAGGAGAGCTACGGTTTAACAGCTCCCGTCTCCATCTCATTGCCGGGTTTCCCGAGTCCTGGGACGCTCAGCCGACCTGTGTTAAATTTAAGTCAGGTTCCGAACTGTAATGTGGGAACAGGATTTAAAATGAACTGTCCCATGACAGACATGTCATAAAAATTGGCCAAGATGTGGAGATGCCGGCGTTGGTCTGGGGTGGGCACAGTAAGAAGTCTCACAACACCAGGTTAAAGTCCAACATCTTTATTTGGTAGCACAAGCTTTCGGAGTGTCGCACTCTCACCTGAAGAAGGAGCAACACATGGAAAGCTTGTGCTATCAAATAAAGCTGTTGGACTTTAACCTGTTGTTATAAAAAATGGCAGCAGATGAATAAGTGGCAGGTTATGTTCGCTCTATGATATTTTATTTTTTAAATTTCCTCCCCGACACTTTCCCACCCATCAAGAGGGATTAAATTTCCACCAGGGTGGAGAGTGTGGTAGAGTGGTTAGCACCGTTGCCTCACAGCGCCAGGGATCCGGATTCAATGCCAACCTCCGGTGACTGTCTGTGTGGAGTTTGCACATTCTCCCCGTGTCTCCGTGGGTTTCCTCCATATGCTCCGGTTTCCTCCCACAGTCCAAAGATGTGCAGGTTAGGTGGATCGGCCATGGTAAATTGTTCCTTAGTGTCCCAAGATGTGTAGGTTAGGAGGACTAGCTGGGTAAATACGTGGGGTTATGGGAAAGGGCTTGGGTGGGATCATCAGTTGGAGAGTCAGTGCAGACTTGATGGGCCAAATGGCCTCCTTCTGCAGTGTAAGGGTTCTAATAAAAGCCAGAAACAAAATATAAAGGCACAGCAGACCATGTATTGGTTTAGCTTGTGTCCTCTCACTGCTTTTGCTGTTGTTGCTGATGTTTGCATTTTTGGCTTTGACCCTTCACTTCAGCTGTCAAGTTAAAACAAAAATGTGTCAGAGTTCCAGCTAACTTAATTCAGGCCAGCCACAAACAATAAAATAATTACAGTCTACCAGTGCTGAGCTGTTGGAATTTAGGAAGCAATCTGAATGAAATTTTAAGTCATACTGTTAAGACAAAAAAAAACTTGTGTAAAATCTTAATGAGGCAATACAGTTTTTAAAAAATGAATTGTGGCTCAGCGGAGGCACCAATTAGATGCAACAGGGGTCTGTGCACCAAACATGAATGAAGGATCAAAATAAATAATAGCAGGAATGTTCCTTCACTGTGGAAATGTTCCATTCTTTGAATAAGACACCTCCAATTGGCTCACTTTTATTTAAAAAACAATGTGGTTTTATTATCACAGTTTAATTGCTATGGGCAGTAGACTCACACTGCACACGGTGACACCAAACATTTGCTTGACATATTTGTCATTGTTTGTGATATTTGTACTGTTTTTGGAACTATTTGGTGGCACAGTGATTAGCACTGCTGCCTCACAGTGCCAGGGACCCGGGTTCAATTCCTGGTTTGGGTCACTGTCTGTGCGGAGTCTGAACGTTCTCCTCGTGCCTGCCTGGGTTTCCTCCCACAGTCTGAAAGACGTGCTGGTTAGGTGCATTGGCCATGCTAAATTCTCCCTCAGTGTACCCGAACAGGCACCGGAGTGTGGCGACTAGGGGATTTTCACAGTAACTTCATTGTGGTGTTAATGTAAGCCTACTTGTGACACTAATAAATAAACTTTTTGTTGTCGATCCTGTATTGAATCTAATTTAAGTTCTGTACTTTATACCAAATGTAACCCTTGTGAGCGCAAAACCCAGTGCTTTAGGCATCCACATTTTACAAAATTCAACACAAGGACTTGCCTAATTGGATCAACCAAGCGTCAATTAAGTTTCCCTTTTTAGGAGCTGGAAAGAGAAGTAATCGTCGGTCTACAATAGTGTAGTAGGTTACGTTGGACTCGGTTTTTGAGTAGATTGCAGGATGCCCTTCCCTCCTGGAACAATGAACATTCTACAGTGGCTGACTCAAGGTGACAAATACATTTTTTGATCTGATACCAGGAAGATGGGTCTAGGGTGTGATACATCTGACTTAAAATAAAATATTCTCATTGAAATGATTAAGTGATTGACAGGAAATATTCAACGAGGATTTCTGTGATGCATTCAATGAAAAATGACTGACTCATCTGTCACATTGTAGCTCAGCCATTACATCATTTCATCCCAAAATTATGTACAGCAACTTCCAGCTCTGCAATAGTAAGTGCACCAAAATACCACAACATTTGAATTTTATTCTTAACTCTGAATGGGCCACTAATTGTTAGTATGGTCTACATTTATCTGTGATTCTTCAGAAAACATCCCCGACTTTGGACCAACTAATAAGAACATGTGCCAAGTTAAAGCAAACTTTCTCACTATAGAGAACAACACTGACCATAGTCACACCTCCCAGCAATTAGTTACAAAGTGATTTCACAATAGCTTAAATATAAAATCCTCCAAAACACTGGATGCATCAATTCTTTAGTTAATAGGAATGTATTTCCGAAAGTAGATTTAACTTGTGTACATTTTTAAATATAATGAGATCACTTTTCAGGTTTTTGTTCAGAGCCTAATTAGCTGGGTACAGAATTGATTCAGATATGATTTTGTACTTCCAGCAATCTGGACAGATAAGTTATAGTAATTTGGAATTTGCATGTTCTCTCTGTGCCTGCGTGGGTTTCCTTCGGGTGCTCCGGTTTCCTCCCATAGTCCAAAGATATGCAGGTTAGGTGGATTGGCCATGCTCAATTGCCCCTTAGTGTCCCATGTTGTGTAGATTAGGTGGATTAGCCATGGTAAATGTGTAGGGTTACAGGGTAGGGAGGGGGGTGTAGGAGGCAGTGGGCTTGGGTAAAATGCTGTTTCGGAGAGTTGGTACAGACTGGATGGACTGAATGGCCTTCTTCTGTATTGTAGGAATTCTGTGATTCTATTAATATTTTGAATGAAATGCTGACCATTTCTCTCTCCTCGGATGCTATCTGATTTGTCGAGTACTTCTAGCACCTTCTTTAGTTTCAGGCTGACATTGTTGGTTGTGAGTCGATACAGAAACATCCTAGAGAAACCTGGATATTTTCACATTGGATGGAGATAGAAAGACAAGCTTCCTCACTGTGACAAATACAAAACATTACCGTGTGTATTTTCACTTAGATAGATTAAATTTCCTGTCACGAGCATTGGTCTGTGGTCTTGTTGTCTTGTGGCGCAGTGGGTAATGTCCCTGTCTCTGGGCCAGAGTCTCTGGGTTCAAGTCCCACCCGAGGACTTGATGGTCCAAAGAGTATTTACTTGCAAAACCTTCTAACACATGCCGATGGCGGGTGGTAAGAGCAGGAGAGATTCCTGGTTAGCCATGCGATGGAAAGATATTGGAGCCCCTGCCATCACTATTCATAGCTCCAGGTTATAGCATACAAGTGTATGTTGCCACAGAACTTTAGACTCCATGGGGACCAGTTGGCTGCATGGCACGTGTGAATCAAATTGGTGCCAACAGGATAGGGTTCTCGCACTAAAGCTTGGGGTAGAAGTGCAAAGGGGAAGGTCACTCTTCTAAGACCTTTCAACCACAGTGAACCAAGGGCAGCAGAACCTCCTTGGGCCGAATGACTCACCAGATACATACAGTGACTATTACATGTATCTCAGTTGTACTGAAGCACCTCAGAATGCAACTTGTTCCATGTGGACAACCTTTAAAATAATTTTACAACATTTGTGTGGATCATTGTAAAACGTCTTAAACATTTTGTTTACCATACTGAAGCGTCTCAGAGTGTTACTTGATGTAGGAAAAGAACCTGAAAATTATTGCTTTTTGTGTGATAGCTATTTTGGAATGTTTGTAATGTTCTTGCAGATTTCTTAAGAGGGAAGTATATTTTTGGAAAGAAAAGATGGGGTTGTGTTTTGGCTGGGGTAGATTCGGCATCTGCCTCCCGATCCTACCTGTGATGGGATTGCTGAGAGTCAGACTTGCCTTTGGACAGGGAACTCAAGAAGAGTATTGTGGCATTGCAAGTCCAGTATAGGAAACGCACAAGCAAAGGACAAGGCCAGCACAGCGAGGTTTACAAACGCAACTAGACTATGTAGCTGCCAGTATGGATGCTGCATGATCATCAATTACAACAAGATGTTAAATTTATTTTGTATATTTGAAAAAAGGTAATGTCCCGAGGAGCTTTCATGAATGCTGGGAAGAATGAATATGAATAAATAAGGAGACGGACAATGTTAAAGTTTTAGTAAAGTTAATGTAAGCGTATCTTACAAGTAGGCTTACATTAACATTGCAATGAAGTTACTGTGGAAATCCCTTAGTTGCCACACTCCAGTGCCTGTTTGGGTACACTGAGGGAGAATTTAACATGTCCAATGGACGTAACCAGCACATCTTCAGACTAATGGAGAAGTCCTTGCAATTGAGAATGGAGTGCAGAGAGAGGTGATGTACAAAATGTCAGAGATGAAGACTAAAGGCTGCAGGAGGTGATTTAAGGCACAGATTAGCGAGTTAGGATTGGATGAGGCGGTGAAGTGATTTGAAGAAGAGGACAAGGACTTGGAGTGTTGTAGGATTGAGGACCAATGCAGATCAGTGAAACTAGCATGAACATGAGATTGAGAGCAGAGTGTATGGGCCAGTGAGAGAGAGAGCAGGGCTTACTGAGGAACATGATCAAGGCGACTATGTTTTGATTCAGTTTGAGGTTACGAAAGGTGGAGGATAGGAGGCCAGTGAGAAGGATGTAAAATAAATCCTGTCGAGAGGTGATAAATGCATGGATAGTTGCGTCAAGATTTCTAGGAATTCGCAGCAGCTCTGCAAGTCTCAACAGCTAACAGAGAATTGAACACTCTGCTTCATGAACTCTGCACTAAAGTGAGGATTTTCTAGTGTTCAATGCACCTCACACAAATAGTTTTGCTCATGATATGTGCTTCACACTTAGAGTGCTGCAGGGAAATTTACTCATTCTGTAACACTCTTTCATGATTTGACAAAGAATAACACATCAGAGATTAAGCTCATTGTGGCCATACCTTAATCATAGAAATTTTCAAATCCTCAGCATTTGGCACATTGAAGAATGGCTTTAAGGAGGATAAGTGGTTGAGAAGCAGAGAGGAGGGAACATCGGCACTTAAGGGCTAAACAGCTGAAAACATATTTGTCATTGCAGGGGGAAGAAAATTGGAGATGTACAACAGTGTGAAGTGGAGGACTATGGAGTTCTGGGAGGGTTGTAGGGGTGGAGGTGGATACAGAGATATTGTGGAGCAAGGCCATGGAGATATTATAACACAAGAATATTCATTTAAAATGTGCAGCTTTGTTGGGCCAGGAGCCAATGTAGGTTAGGAAGCACAAGGATGATGCAAGCTAACATATGGGCAGCAGAGTTCTGGACAAGCTCCTGTTTATAAAGTGTGGAAGATAGGGGAATGGTTCAGGAAAGTATTGAAATCATTGTGTCTGGAAGTAACAAAAGGATCAATGAGGGTTCGACTGCAGATGAGTGAGGCAGGGTTGAAGAGAGGTAGGCGTAATATAGACTTCACACTCTATATTTTTACAAAATATTTATATAATATATACATATTTGTATGGCTAATTTCTAAAATTTTTAAACTGACAATGACATTTTAAAAAGGCTGAAGGTATGACTGTCTGCAACCTTCCAACAATAGGAGCTCATCTGACAGTATCAGAGAAACTTGCACCTCGTTATCTCTGAAGACATGGTAACATCCTCTGTGGGCTACAGAGACAAAATTCAAAGGGAATTATAACAAGGCCATCCGCATTTCAGAGCCCAGGCTGGCCAACCAGAGTTGATGCATCTGCTAGGACAAAAAGCCCTGCAACCTTCTTTCAAATTCTTAATAGTTGGAACATTAAAAATCTCAAGATCCAGACAAAGGAATATACACCCTTTGTCAAAGTCAAAGTGGAGATTTGAATGACAGATGTCATGAGCCCTATGACTGGTAGAACCTGTAATATTGCCCAGTGGAGCTGCAAAGCTTAGAGCACTATCCTTCTATCTACCAAGCAGTGGCACAAAAAAGGAGCTCTGCCTAGAGTTGGATGCTTGGCCCCATATGGCAGCATGTTGACACAGTGGTTATCCCTGCTACCTTACGGTGCCAGGGACCCGGGTTCAATTCCAGCCTTGGGTCACTGCCTGTGTGGAATTTGCACATTCTCCCTGTGTCTGTGTGGGTTTCCTCTCGGTGCTCCAGTTTCCTCCCACAGTCCAAAGATGTGCGGGTTAGGTTGATTGTCCATGCTAAATTGACCCTAGTGTCAGGGGATTAGCAGGGTAAATATGTGGGATTATGGGAGCGGGGCCTGGGTGGCATTGTGGTTGGTGCAGACTCGGTGGGCCAAATGTCCTTCTTCTGCACTGTGGGATTCTATGATTTACAATGTTTCAACTGGAACTTCTGTATCATTGCCGACAAGACTAATTCATTTGTCCCATCATGGACGCCAACTCTACTAGAAAAGAAAAATTATTCAGCATCAGATTTTAGCCTGCCAACCTCTGCGAAGGAGTACACCATTGGAGTTTGACTCAAGACTCTGGACACACATGAAACAATAATTATTTTCTCTGAGGTTGTTGCCCTGCAAATCTTCCTTGCTCTAGCACTCTTTTATTGTATGAATGCGCAGCAACTCTCCTCCCGCATTTGAGTGTCTGCAAATAAATTGAGTTCATTCTATCTCGAGTTTGCTGTGAGGTTATTAATAGAAATTGGATTGCATCAAAAGCAAAGGGGTTGGAAAAATATGCCACCATTTTTAAAGGGGGAATCATATGGTGAAAAGATGTTGTTTAAATTTAATCCTCCTCCTTTCCGTAACACTAGTGTTGCAGAGGTGATGGAGGTGGGTCTTGCTGAAGGAGGGGATATGGCCTTGGAATCCCAGCTCAGGATCAGATAGAATGGAAGTGGTTAGGCCCTGCCTCTAGCAATAGCCAGGCATGGGGATGGAATTGGAGGCTAGTGAATGGAGTTTGTGGCAGGGCCAATGTCAATGATTTTGGTCTTCCCAATAGTTAATTGGAGGAAATATTTGCTCATGCAGTACTGGGTGTCCAACAAGCAGCATGACAGATTGACAGAGGGATTGACAGAGAGGCAGAGATAAGCTATTAACCTCTGAGTTACTCCTATTTTGAAGAAGTCAAAGAACCAATTAGACTAAATCAAATAAAGTGAGGGGCAAAATTTAAATGGTAGCCCCTTAAAGGGATACTGCCTGAAGCACATATACCAATTGAAATCACTTCACTGGATGGGGCATCTTAGCAAATGTCCTTAAAAAACATGGGACATATTAGCCCCTGGAGTTACAAGCAATGTCATGGGAGATCAGTCATGGAATCCCTATAGTGCAGAAGAGTCCATTTGGCACATCGACTCTGCAGTGACTCCCTGACAGCGTATCTTACCCAGGCCTTCTCCCTCCGCCCTATCCCCACCATAACCCTGCACACTTCCCATGGCTAATCCACCTAACCTACACATCTCGGGACACCGGGGCGGCATGGTAGCACAGTGGTTAGCACTGCTGCTTCACAGCTCCAGTGACCTGGGTTCGATTCCTGGCTTGGGTCACTGTCTGTGTGGAGTTTGCACATTCTCCTCGTGTCTGCATGGGTTTCCTCTGGGTGCTCCGGTTTCCTCCCACAGTCCAAAGATGTGCGGGTTAGGTTGATTGGCCAGGTTAAAAATTGCCCCTTAGAGTCCTGAGATGCGTAGGTTAGAGGGATTAGCGGGTAAATATGTGGGGATAGGGCGTGGGTGGGATTGTGGTCAGTGCAGACTCGATGGGCCGAATGGCCTCCTTCTGCACTGTAGGGTTTCTATGATTTCTATGACTAAGCGGCAATTTACCTTGGCCAATCCACCTAACTTACACATCTTTGGGCAGTTGCTGCTAATAGTACTTGCATTCATATAAAACCTGATCAGAATCCTTATATATGAAACCTTATCAGAACCTTGCTCTCGAGGGAGTGCAACGAAGGTTTACCAGGCTGATTCCGGGGATGGTAGGACTGAAGTATGAGGAGAGGTTGACTCAGGTAGGATTGTTTTCGCTGGAGTTCAGACGAATGAGGGGGGATCTCAATTCTAACAGGACTAGACAGGGTAGATGCAGGGAGAATGTTCCCGATGGTGGGGGAGTCCAGAACCAGGGATCACAGTCTGAGGATTCAGGGTAGACCATTTAGGACAGAGGTGAGGAGACATTTCTTCACCCAAAGAGTGGTGAGCCTGTGGAATTCATTACCACAGGAAGTAGTTGATGCCAAAACATTGAACATATTCAAGAGGCGGCTAGATGTAGCACTTGGGGTGAATGGGATCAAAGGTTATGGGGAGAAAGCACGATTAGGCTATTGAGTTGGATTTGATTGGGATGAATGGTGGAGCAGGCTCCAAGACCAATTGGCCTCCTCCTACTCCTATCTTCTACGCTTAACCCGAAGTCTCAAGGCAAAATGAATTGGACTATGAGTGATAGTGGTTTCTAGGCGGGTATTCATATACTGCGCGGAATGTTGTAGTGAAAAATGAAGGTCGAGGTGAGATGAGGCAATGGGACCAAGCCCGTCCCAGTTAGTGTGCTGCGAAAAGGGAGTTCCCAATGACCGAGTCACACCTCATTCGGTTGGTTAACCAGCAGGATTTCCCTTGGAGTCCCCAGCTCTTGTTTCTCTATGTATCTATAAACAATGCTGAGAGAGGGAGAGGAGCCGCGGCCAGGAGGAGTGAGTCACATACAGCGTCTCACCGCCCATGAATGTGTCCCTCTAACCACACTGAGGTGCTCATGGTAACCAAGATGTTGTATCGGAAATCGATCAAACAACCACCACCCCAACAACTCCGGCATCGGATCATCCCTGTTTGACTTTGTTAAAAAAAAAACCCACTCGTTTCACTGTGACATCCGCACGTTGTTTTTAACCTGTCGAGTGTCAGCTTGTTGCAGCTGGCGTACAAAATATAACCCCTCACCACCAGGGATCACTAGGCTGGTTTAAAAAATTATATATAAATAGGAGCTACACATAGATCGGGAAACGTGCTAACTTGAGGAGACTCTTAAATCTTGGAGATCCCAGCGAAATGCGGTTAACAAAACCATCTGAGCAGTCTGACCCTACAGGCAGACATGGGCATCTGAACAAATGTGTGTGCATGCAGGCGAAAAGCCGTGCAGTGAAATGTGTGGGATGCACAGAGCAGAGCACGCTGCAAAAAAAAACTTGCTGAATTGCCAAGCATCGATATTTTGGTTTTATTTTCTACTTTGAGATGTTTGTTTGCAGCCCCTGTCCTGCGGGTAAGAGGGCAAATCCCCCCCCCCCCCTCTGGCTCTGACTCTGCGCTTTGGTGCAGGTTTGAGGCTAAGTGATGACCTCTAATGGCCTTGCTTCTGCCCACTTCACCCTCCCAGTCAGTCCTGGCTGCCAACAACTGACAGCAGCCACACCCAGCCGCCGTGCGTAATGTGGGCGTTGGTCTCTCTCTCTCTCGCTACTAAAGGGGCCACTTTATAACTTCAACTTTCTTCCAGCGGATTTTGCTGTTAACGTCAAGTTGTCTCTCTCCCTCTCTCACTCCCAGACCGATTGTTAAGGATATCTGTCCAAGAGTAAGTTGGATCTCAAGCTTTTTTTCTTGGTACCAAAACGACTGAAGGATCTCAGTGTGTTGTGCGTGTGTTTTGTTTTTAAAGTCTAAATTTGTTGAAGTTTCCGAGGACAAGTTGCCGAAAAGTAAGTCTGAGCTGAGTTTTATTTTACAGTGGGGAGAAAGATCCTTAGGAACTTTTCAGAAGTAGTTTTCCTTTTGGCCTTTTTAATCAATAACGCGCCTGAAAAACGCTTTAAAACTTTGGGGAACGGGCAGAAAGTTTGTTGTGTGAGGAGGAACGGCAGCCTTTTAATTTTAACTGTGACGCTTTGAATAGTTGTACAGCTCGGGGTGACTGCACCGACTGACTGCTCGCAAGATTCCTGTTTGCTTTTTAAAACTTAAATAAATAAATAATTGCATTAACTAATATGCTCGCCCCCCCCCTCCCCTGAAAATATATGAATAGATTACTGTCTCATTTAGAGTCTGAGGGGAAACTGGAACCTCTGCCCAGATGTTGCCGCTCTCGTTCAGCCGCCTATCGGAATTGATTTGACTTATTTCACGGATCGGATTGCTTGCTTCATTTTCAGAAATCGATTATTTGTTTTGGATGGTCGGTGACGGTGGGTGGGGACTGTGTGGTTAAATGTTTCTGTTTTTTGGGGTGTCTCAAATGTTTATGGGTGTTTTAGGGATCTCCAGTCTCTAATTGGGGGGTTTAAATGTTTCTGTATTTTTGGGGGGTCTCCAGTCTCCCTCTAATTGGGGGTGAAATGTTTCTGGGGTATTTTTGAGGATCTCCAGTCTTTAATTGGGGGGTTTAAATGTTTCTGTATTTTTGGGGGGGTCTCCAGTGTCTCTCTAATTGGGGTGTTAAATGTTTCTGGGTTTTTTTGGGGGGGGGTCTCCAGTCTCTCTTTAATTGCTTAAGATGCCTCGCCTGTTTTAATCGACACCAAATGTTAGGTGTCAAAAAAAAATCCGAGTTGCTGCTTCAGTGAATGGTGCCTTTGTGGAGAACGGGCTGGGTTTGGGACGGCGGGGGGAGGTGGGGGGGCTGCTCCTGAAATCTGGCTTTGCGGCGGATCCCTTTCCCAAAAGCCCTCCTCCCTCCCTCCCTCCCTCTATCCAGTCAGCCAGTCCATTACTGCTGAAACCACAGGCTCCAAATGCACTCAGACCCCACCCGCTTTGAGAATAGCCCATTCATGGTCGGTGTAATAATAATGCCCCACGCTTGCTTCATGCGTTGAAATTGACTTGCGAAACAAATCCCTACTCACGGGGATATTACAAAGATTGCAATTTCAGTGAACACCATGCAAACTAAAACCAATGTTGATCTTAAAATGTTTCCAGTGTGTTGCGTGTTTGGAACTCAGATATTTGTGCAGACAGCAAAGGCACTCGAAACATTAAAATGTGTGCAAGCGTAAATAAGGACACATTGCGCATCGTTCCATTAATTTAGCAGTGCTGTCTCTTTAGACTTTGAACACAGTTGCTCAAAGTGATCGGTATACTCTTTGGGTGGGTTTACTGCGAGCTTTGGGCACATTCAAATAATCATTGACTTGCTGTTACTTACTGCAGTGGAAAAAATTAATAAAAGTACGGGGAAAATGAATTAGTTCAGGTAGCGCTGGTGAATGTGGTCGCAGAGTAACGGTACTCCCCGCGGTGTCAGCCAGGCGCTCCCTCTGGCGGGGAGTATCAAGCTGTCAAATGTTGCAGACACGCCCTGAGGTTTAATAAGATCACTGCAGTGGGGGGAAACAGCGCCAGAGACCCGTCGCACCTCTTTCTAAGCAGTTCACAGGCGACTTACCTCTTTCTTTTTTCTCGCTTTTCCCCTTCTTTTCTTTTTAGTTTGCAAAACTTGAAAAATCTCCAAAATGATCGTGTTGTTGGCGGGTATCATTGTGCTGCATTTGACAGTTCTGGTGTTGCTGCTAATCTCAACAATTGTTAATGTAAGTACAACAGGCTGCTTGGAGGAAAAGGACATCTCTGGGCTCAGGCTGACAGGGGTACCTTGGCAGGGAGGGGAGGGGGGGTGGGGTGGTGGAATCGGAACATGCTTTTTAAGAAAAATAATTCCAGCCCAAGATTAGATTAACTCGTCTTTTAGTTTCCGAATATATTAACTTCTGAACAAGTTGAAAGTTTGCTGATTTTTTAAAAGTTTAAGGGCGCTTGGTTATCAGTTTACAGTGACTTGATGTGCACAAGTGTTGCTCATAAGTGCCATCTATAGAGAGTGGTTTACAAAAAATCTCTGGGTTGCTTGTAATGAAATGGATACACAATCTTAAATTAATGGGCTGCTGTTTTAATTTAAGTCATCTTTTCAGTTAATCCTTTGGTGTTTGTGTGGCTTGAGTTAAATTGGGTTTCCGGATGTTGATTTCAGAGTAATTTTAAAATTAAACTTAATTGAGTCCAATTTTTTTGTTGTTGAATTGATAATGGAATTTCACCTTCTGCAGACAATCTGTTTAATCCTTGTTCTGTTTCTCTTTTGTAGTCTTGGTGGTACTTCAGTGATTCTCATAGTTTAGATATCTGGCAGAATTGTACATGGATTGAATTTTGGAATTGCGATTCATATACCACTAACGGTGAGTGTCTGCCTCCCCACTTCTCCCAGCTTGCAGCTTGTTTGAGAGTGGGAATCTGTCTTTTATTTGAACATGATCACACCATAGGTCGTTTCCATTTCAGAGGTTTACAGGTACAATGAGGTGCGCATGGGTTTATTCCTTTCATTAGTGTGCTCTCTGAACCAGGAATTATTTTTATTTTAACAACTTGCTTAAACATCTCCAGTTTGTTACAAAGTGGATGGGTATGGGCGAGGTCCTGGCAGCTTGTGAAGTCTGGGGGCACCTAGTGGACAAGCTGCAAATGTGCATTGGAACGGGCCAGGCTTGATTCTTGGCAACGCCTCAATGCTGCAGAATCAGCACTTTGCAGCAAGGGCTGGGATCAGCCATCAATTGCGCAACGTAGGCAGAAATTCCACATTCATTCAAGTCCACTCAGATTGAATTAATTTTTTTCTAACACATTGCCTTTGTTATTCAACCTTGGCTATTTAATATGATGTTACCGGGTATGGTAAATGGCCAGAGGCAGCTCAAATCTAAATCAAGTTGGATATTTGTCCCATCAGTTAATGGCGCCGTCACTTTTATAGATTAAAGTCTTTCACCCAGTGACTTTTTAATCCAGACAATTTTGGAAAGTTGTGACGTATGAATATAATTCACATTACTGGGATAAAACTAAGGGTTTGATTTCTCCAAACTTTTTAAAAAAAGTTTGATGATTGGATCTGGGGAAGAGAGAATAGAAAAAACATTACAGTCAGATATAAGTAAGGTAAAAATTCTCAAATAAGATCGGGAGTTTCCTCCCAATATTCCTGTCACTATCTATTCCTCATTACTAAAACACATTTCTCATGCACACAAAATGGCTGCCACAATTTGCTACTCACAATTGTGATTACACTCAAAAGTACTTCATTAGTTGGAAATTCAAGCCATTTTCTTTCCCTTTTAATATCACTGACCGTTTCGGGAGAAAAAAAGCAAAATCCCTAGAACCTGATTTCAAACCCAATGTATTAGATTATGGATCAGTTGTAATTGGTGCAATCACCTTCAGGGTTGTAGATATCCAATAACAAAGCAAGTTCGCAGTCTGCTTTTCTGTTTGATGGGGTGGGGGGGATAAAAATGGTAATGTTATTCGACTTTTGATATTGAATATTGTTTTGAGAGAATGTATTAAATTGGGTGCATTTATATCACAACCACATGATCTGAAATTAAACCATGAACATTCAAATAATTCAAATAAAACTACAGAGATAGGTTTGTTTTCTTTAGAGAATCCAATCACAGAACACCCCCAATTTCTTTCTCCCGCTACTTGCAAAGATTTTAGCTACTGTTCCTTATCCTGTTTCTGTTCATTACACGAGACATTGCAGATTTTCTAAACTGAAAAAGTTGTCTGGAACAGAGAGTTTGGAGAAAACAAAAATAGGATTTCAACTAATTTCATTATGCTTTTTTCCCCTTAATCTTTGAGAAACAAAAATAGAATGGTTAGATGCAAGCTGAGGCTTGTGCTGTAACTTAATTATAGATTAGCGTGAGACAGCTCATCATAATGTAGCCTCTCAAATGAATGCATCAACATTTTCAGAAGAATCTAGCACAGAGTACCCAATTTGTAAAGAAATAGTTTGAGCAGATTGAAGCGGGAAGGAGCATTTCCTTGACTAATACAGTTTACAGAAAATGAATTGGTACTGATTTATGGAAATGCACAGTGCTGAACTTGGGGATTTTGGCAGCCCCTGATTAAAAGATCAGTGCTAGTTTAGCGAAATGGCCTACTTCTGAATTGTTGCTATCCATAAAGGAATGGTATTCCTCGGTTGGATCTACTGGTTTGAGAATCAGAGGTTACAGTTTCATCACCATCAAAATTTGAAGCCAGTGCATAAAAAGAGTTGGGAGTAACCTGAGCTGCTTTGCCAGAAAAGCTGTTCAAAGGTGGATGATTTAGCAGATTCGAGCAAAAATCTGACCAAGCTGTTTGATCAGATTTCCCAAGATGCCGGTGCTTAAGCTCACTGCCGCATCCATCATTCCAGACCAAGAAAGTGGCCTGGCAGGGTGCATTAGTCAGAATAATTTTCTAACACACTAGTTGCATCTTCAGTTTCAAATTAACAAAAAAGAAACTGGTGAATTCTATATGGTTTAAAAATGCATTATGGGTTTCAGAAATATCATTGAACTCTTGGTGAGAGCTCAACACACGGTGCAGGATAGTGTTAATATAAAGAGGGGAAGAACTGAAGCAAATCAGGAAGGATTGATTAAGTAATGCTTAAAACGTCAAAAGCCTTTAGTTGGTACAGCAAGTTTGGAGGAGATTTACATATCAATGCAAATATCCTGCTGTAAGCAAATCTTCGCTTAGATAATATGTTATAACCAGAAACTGCAGGGATGATTATTAAATGTAACTTGCTGCAGGCATCAGGATTTGATTGCCTGCTTACTATTCATATGGATGCTTGAAGTCTTGCATGTTGTGCTGCAGGATAGGTGGGAGGTTATGTGACTTGTGCCAGCCATTGTAGGAACCAGACTGGCACCATCGGAGGTGGAAGTGGGAATCCGCTGTGACCTTTTTAAAGAATAGAAGCTTTTGTAGAACTTCAAAATTGTATTAGTCTATTTTGAAGAAAAAGGAGGAGAAATTTCGAGCATTGGAAATATGGAAGGGAAAATACTGGTTGAAACACAATAGCTTCATCTGTGCCGAACAGCGGCTAACGTTTTGCTTGGAAAGTCAGTGGAATTTTAAAAGTTAACTTGCCTTCTCTGTCAAACATTGATCGACCTCCCTCATATAACTGATATTTTAAGTTTTTGCTTTTTCTACATCATTGCCTACCACACATGAAGATTGTGATTTTAACATTTAGTGAACATGCCTCCACCTAGGTGAAAACATTGTTGATTGACTTGGTTGTAAAACACAATCTATTGGTGACCTGTGGCCTTTACTGAAACCTCCTTCTAAACTATTAGAAAATCTTGCAGTGTAGGCCAAGGTGGTTCAACAACGGATATATAAAGTGAAACATGTGGGTCAGGATGGTCTTTGTTAATTTAATGAGCAACAGTTTCTACGGATCCAATCATTAGCAACATTTTATTATCATTTCTGATTTCTCTTTTAATGGCATGATTTTTTTTCCTGCATGCTTAAGTGATAAAACGCACTTTGAATGTTATCAGGAATAGTTAATCAAATTTTGCACCACGCTGCTTAGCAAAGTGGCTTCATAAAGGAGTGTGACTTTTGGCAGATGAAACTTAAATGGTCTGGAAACAGAATTAATCAGGAATTGGAGATAAATTTGAAGCATATTACAAATCTATCAGCACTGGTCTTCAGCTGTTTTTAATCTCTTACTTTGCAAAGTTGAGGTGTTGTTTTTTAAGTGATAGTGTGCAACTTGACTTGCAGGACAGTGGTCGAAACATTCTCTATGAGAAGTCTATTTTATACAAATACATCGCAGGCATTTAATTTTGCCTTGGCTGAAAACAGCCAGTCGCAGGATAATATAAAATGATTAGAAGATTTCTTTCTACTTTGTGCCTCCAGCACTCAGCTGCGCACGGTAGGACTATCAATGCTGAAAATCTGCTCCAATGTAACTACATGTAAAACTTTTAGCCTCTAGTTCTGCCCCCTCCCACCCCAGCCCCCTTAGCACTAGACAACTGCCAGCTTTAGCCCATTGGTACCACAGTTGTCTCAGAGTTGAAAGGCAACAAGTGATCTGAGCATATGTAGGCTGACACATGAGTGCAGAGATTGCAATAGTGTTGAAGTTGCTGTCTTTTGGATGTTATACAGACATGGCCATGTTGTTACACTGGGGCCATGTCTGTCCATTCAAGTTGATGCAAAGGATTTTACGGGGTCATTTAGGCTAGAACACAGGAGATCACCTGCTGTCCTTGCCGACATTTATTCCTCAATTAGATTATCTGGTTATTTATCTAATTGCTTTTTCTGGAACATTGCTATCTGCAAATTAACTCAATCAAAAATTCTTCTTTGCCTGTGAGATGTTTTCAGACATCCTGAGGTTGTGAAAAGTGTTTCATAAATCCAGTTTACTTTAAGACAGGAGAAATGCCCCTTTTGTTCTCACCTGAGGTCAGCAGTGGTATGGCAGAGGCTGTATTCCCATTTTCATTTGGTGCTGCTGTTTTCGGCGGGTGAACACAACAAGCTGCTGAATAAGGAAATGAGAGAGGATGCTTGTGACCAACTGGGGTGTTTCCAACTGGCCCAGGTATCCAGTAAGCTCCGGCCAGAGCTTTTGACTCCCTAGGAAAATGGCATAAATGCTGAGGCGATGCAAAAAGAAGCAGAAATCCAGGGTTTACATTGACCTTTGAGACAAGAGAACCCGGCATTTCCTGCATCAGGAAAATTTATCCCTCCATGTTTCTCCCAGGCCTGGACACAGCTTTACAGGTTAACTCGGGCAGACAACCTGAACTGTCTGCTTCACACTTCATCTGATTGAAAAACCCAATGAATGCCGGTTGTCAGTCACGTGGGTGATGTACTCTGTACATTAGTGGTGTATGTGACCTTAATTCTGGATCTTGCTTCTTAAAACATGATTCAGTTTATTATTGCACGCTCCAAGATAGCTGATTGGCCTTTGAATTTTAAACTGATGGTTCCTTTAAGTGCGGCATTTGTAGAATTGCCCCTTTTTATGGGGGAGCAAAACTGGAAGAAATTTAGATGCTGTTACATTGTACTTGAGTTTGTTTTTAATGTTGGTCTGTATTTTCAGAATGGCTGCAAGCTGTTCAGGCGATGATGATCCTGTCCATCATCTTCAGCTTCTTGTCGGTGATTTTGTTCTTCTGCCAGTTGTTCACACTCCAGAAAGGTGGTCGCTTTTACATCACTGGGATCTTTCAGCTGCTCGCAGGTAAGTTTAAAGATTGACCCATGTCGTTTTCACAATGAATGTGTAAGAATGGTGAATAAATGAAGCTTCTACTTCCTTTCCTGTTGCAGTATGTATCATTTGTTCTTCTGATTGTTGGTCTCTGTGTCTTGGAGGCTAGATTCCAGAGTTGTAGGTTGTGTGGAGTGACGCACACAAAATCGCTAATCTAGAAACTCAGCTAATGTTTGAGGAACCCGAGTTCGAATCCCACCACGGCAGATGGTGGAATTTGAATTCAATCAAAATATCTGGAATTAAGAATCTACTGATGACCATGAAACCATTGTCGATTGTTGGGAAAAACCTATCTGATTCACTAATATCCTTTCGGGAAAGAAATCTGCCGTCCTTACCTGGTCTGGCCTACATGTAACTCCAAACCCACAGCAACGTGGTTGATTCTCAGCTGCCCTCGAGCAACTAGGGATGGGCAATAAATGTTGGCCGCCAGTAATGCCCATGTCCCATGAATGACTATATAAAAAACCACACTTAACTCTCCAAATAGATTTACTTTGTTCTCTTCTACTTCTCTATGTAGTTCAGTTTCTGTTTCTTGTTAGCTTATTTTGGCTGTGGTAACAGGATAGTTTGGGTGGTGGATGTGTTGATGAATGCTGCCATAGCATTGTGACGTGATCAGGTGCGAGGAGGTTCCCTGCAATGTTGGTGCAGTGGAACTGGTTTTCCGAGAAATTTTTCTTTGTCAACCTGGAAGCTTTCCTTGAGCAAGAGAAAGCAGTCACTGCAGTTTTACAAGTTTCCGTCTCCTCATGATGCATCTGTAGACAATCGGGTCTGAGTGGAACATTCCATGAACTAATCAATATAATGGAAAGGAAAGGAGCAACTGATCCATCGATGTCTGTCCAGTACCATCACCATGTAACTGGGCATCATGATTCGTTGCCACTACTCACCGGTGGCCATGCCATGATATCTGTCCTACACCATGACCATGTAACTGGGCATCATGATTCTTGTGCCACCAATCACCGGCCATGTCATTCCCCATGAGAGGCATAAAGCTTTGTCTGATCAAAGTGAAAACATCTTGGAAATTCTTCTCCAATTTTGAAAGATGATCAAAACCAGTTCTAAGAGGCCACAGTGAATATGAGACCTGTTATCTATTAATCATCGCTACCTTCTTGGATGCTGGGATATTGGCCAGAGCCAGGAATTTATTCAACTTATTTGAATGCTGGCAGCTGATCTGCATTAACTCCACCTTGTTCCAGAGGTTGACTCTCCGTGTGAAGAAAACCTTCCTGATATTTCATAGGGTTCTCAGCTTACTTAACTTACATATGCCTCCACAATGGATACAGTCCAGTCCTTGTGTAAAAACCATACAACTAGAAATAAGCTACCCTTCTTAGATTGATATTGATATAGATGAACAATAATAACTTTTCTATGACATATCTTCCCATTGTTTCATTTTTGAGTTTCTAATAAAAGTATTACATAGAAAGTATAGGTTTGGCCCAGTCATGTGCTGTAGCCTGCTCCTAGAGATATGCTAGATGGAAAGTTAATTTAGTTTTGACAGAAAACGGTGCCATTTCAGATTATTTTTTTAATAAAAGGAAGTGGGTCTGACAACTTTTTAAATTGGTGAACATTATTTCCTTTCCATTTTGAGCATTTCTAGGAAACGCCCAACTTTAAATTTAAATCTGTCATGTTGTGCCTACTGTTGTACCATCTCGAAATAGCATGTAGATTGACAGCAAGGATGCAGCATAAAATATGACTGGAGGATGTGCGGGTTAGGTTGATTGGCCATGCTAAATTGCCCCTTTGTGTCAGGGGGACTAGCTAGGGTAAATGCATGGGGTTATGGGGATGGGGCCTGGGTGGGATTGTGGCAGACTGGATGGGCCGAATGGCCTCCTTCTGTACTCTAGGATTCTATGATTCTAATGTAAAGGCCAGCAGAGCCAATTAGTACTGTACTTAAAAAAAGCTTAGGCCCCCAGATTCCCATTCTGGATAGAACAAAAGCTGGATGTGTTTTCTCTACAATCTTGGCCGGATTTCTCCCAAAAGAATTCTAAGTGTTGAATTTGTGTGAAAACTGGAGTAATTCACGCTGGTTTTTTTCAGTGGAAGTTCGGACTAAAATCTCCCAGGCTTTGTGCATTGCAGAGGTCATCAGCGTGAATTAAAAACTAGGGGCAGGCCCTATTCTCATCCAGGAGACTGAAACCAGCAGGCCTCTGTGCATGTGCAGTTCCCCCGCACTGTTAGCCTCCCAATTGCTGGCCAGCTCGATCGCGGCCATTCCTGAGCCGCCCCGATCTCTACCCCCCCCCCCCCCCCCCCCCCACCCCCCAGCAGGCAGACCTGCCCCGATCGCTGGCCTCCCTCCTTAGTTGACCAATTCCAATGGCAGAGTGGCAGTGGGACCCCCCCCCCCCCACTCCACCCCCAGTGATAGCCCCCTAGGCCACATCCCTTTGGTACTGCCTTATGCCCGATGGGCAGTGCCAAGGTGTCCCCTGGGCATGGACACTTTGCCCCTTGGACAGTGATGGGGCACAGGCTGGCACTGTTAGGGTGCCTATGCCCATGGGGCACCGCCTGCCCGCCGTCTGACTCTCTGGGCGGCCTCGGTTGCCCTCTCCTTCACTTCAGCGGGGTCATGCTGCTAGCTCCCCGAAAGTGGGGAGCTACTCTAAACCCTGCTGGAGTGAAACACTCTGGTGGGGTGGGAGATGCTAGTGGGCCCGAAGAATTCAGTACCAGGCCCACTAATAGCATTTAGATGATATTTAAATGCTAGCCCTGCCTCCCTTGCCAATTTCTGGCACAGAGCAGACCACACTGGAAATCCGGCGCTGGGAGACGCTAGGGGGGCACAAACTCTTGCGCGAATCCCATGCATCGCCCCTCCCATCACGATTCTCCTGGCCTGCTGCACTAAAAAATTAGTAAGAGTTTTAACAACACCAGGTTAAAGTCCAACAGGTTTATTTGGTAGCAAATACCGTTAGCTTTCGGAGCGCTGCTCCTTCGTCAGGTGGAGTGGAAATGTGCTCTCAAACAGGGCACAGAGACACAAAATCAAGTTACAGAATACTGATTAGAATGCAAATCCCTACAACCAACCAGATCTTAAAGATACAGACAATGTGGGTGGAGGGAGCATTAAGCACAGGTTAAAGAGATGTGTATTGTCTCCAGACAGGATAGCCCAAAAATTAGCACAGCTGGATGGGAGAAACATGGCCCTTGTGTTTCAGTCATCATATAGTTGATGTACTAAAATTCTGTTCTAATTTAGAATCAACAGAACCAGTCAAGTTTATACAAAATTTGAACTTGTTGAACTCGGTGTGTGTAATATCCGCTAGTGGTGTGGATAATTACTAGCAATACAATTATAGAAACATGCCTGAATATAATTTCCTGTTTTGTTTTGAATGTTAAATTGAGAAATACTGCAAATAAATGAAAATCTGTAGCTCTGGATTTGAATGTGCCATAGCAGAATTCCTACTAATTGATGACTTGCATGTGAGACTTTATAGGTTTTAATTGTCAATAATATTGCTACTAATACTAGGCCAATATGAATGTTACAATAAAAACTGAAATTGAACCGAATTGACATGCGTGAAGGACTGGGTCAGGTATTTCTGAGGTTTTCCATCTAGGCTCACACTGCATAATCATTCCTTTTAAAAACTGGAACCATGTACATAAATTTATTAACGCTTGCAATGAAAAAATCTGTTTATAAGTAGAGTTGATCTTGCGAGATAGTGGAAGGTCATCAAGTAGGCTGGATTCCGCTCAGGGGAATTTGGCCCCATCCAATTCATATGTATTCCCGTTGGACATGTGTATGAGCACACATATATACTGAACTAATGAGAATGAGGTCCCTGGGTGTGGGCAAAAGGTTAAGCCAAGTCATGGTACAGTTACTTTCTGACATTCTCAAACCATGTACCTGGCTATGTGCCAATCACTATGAAAAACATACAACTATAGTATATTTACCTCCTCTTGAATTCATTTTACGAGATGTGGGTGTCACTAGCTGGCCCAGTCATATTTATTGCCTATCCCTAACTGCCCTCCATTTCAGAGGACATTTGAGAGTCAACCACATTGATGTGGATCTGGAGTCACATGTAGGCCAGACCAGGTAAGCACAGCAGATTTCCTTCCCTAAAGGACATTAGTGAACCAGATGGATTTTTTTTACAACAATCGCCAATGGTTTCATGGTCATCATCAGACTTTTAATTCCAATTATTTCATTGAATTCAAATTTCACCATCTGCCATGTTGGGATTCGAACCCAGGTCCCCAGACCATTATCCTGGATCTCTGGATGAATAGTCCAGGGCAATACCACTACACCACCGTCTCCCCGGCAACTATACTAGGAACAAAGGGCGATGTTTTATAGCTGTTAAACCACCAATTAACCAATAATACTGGGAGTGAATCAACTAACTTCTAAAGCTTGGTAGAGACTTTTCAAAATAAAAGTTTATAAAACGACAAGTTCAAATTTCTCCCAAGTGTGGTGAATGGCAAACCAAAAGCTGAATGGATGAAGATGTGGCTTGTGAAGATTTAATAAAAAATAAAGCCAGGACTACTACTTCCAAAGAACCAGAATCATGACAAGCGGAACGTAGCTGAGGATATGGAGAAAGCAAGTCGCCAAACAAAATTTAAGATCAGACTGGGAGGAATTCGAGCGGATACTGGATAAGTTTGATGGATGAAGGCTAATCTTGTGAACTGCTTTAGTGCAGAAATCTAACGTCCTGACAGGAGGATTTGAACGTCATTGCTCCAATTTCAAAACGGAACATCACTCAATCAGAATGATTAAGAAATCCAATTGACACGGCTTCCTTGACTATCAGAATGCTTCATCCCACTGTTACTAATCCTATTCATTTATTTTTACTGATCCTTATGAAGCTATTCATCAGTATTTTTAAGGGTACAATTACAGATTTCTGAAGTACCAACAATTTTTTTTCCAATGGAATTAATACCATATTCACATGCAAAAGTGACAAACTCGTGGATTCCTTCATTATAACTTGTAGCATTAATTAAAGGGGAATCTCCAGACTGCATCGGTTTCACCGTTAGGTTGACTGAAAAATTCAATTTGTCAACTTGTTACTTTAAATCATGGATTGATCTCATGAACTGTTGGTTCCATTCTGCTGAATTTTTAGCGTACTCTCAGTAACTTGAGAAGGTTTTGCGAATCTGAGCAAAGTTCGGATAGTTGAACATTTATATCTTTTGTACCTCGATGCCCTTCACTGCGGTAGGAGATTCTCTGATCTTCTGTAACATTTTGGTCTTTCCTTTTTGGAAACCTGACCATTTTGTTCATGTACTATGGCTTCTTCTTTCATCAGCCAGGATTATAGTAACTGTGTAGCAATACGAGTCCAAATTCCAATACAAAACCATAATGTCCAAAAATACAGCAACAGCCTCTTGAAAGTTGACGTAAAGGCTTGCAACGAAGTTGCTACAACAAGAGAATTTATTTTAACACGGTGCAGTATCAAATCATTGCAATGTTTACCTTGGCCAATGAAATGAAAAATGGCTTAGTTATTTTTAATAGAAGGCTGTATGCAATCAACCTCAGTCAATAGCTTTTGTTGTGGTTCTGCCTATGAACACTATAAAGACATCGCGTCACTAGGTGGGTTAAACCTGGTTTGATGAGTTTCAATTAGCTCAATCATATCTGGACTTGAAACAAGGTGTTCAGTGCTTTAGTAAAAGGATTCCTTTTATGTTAGCAGCTTTGTAACACAACAGGCTGACATAAAAACTTGCCCTTGCTTGCAGCCAATATACCTCCAGCTTCCGATTGTGTACACTGCATACATAATAACATCAACATACACTTCAATAATTCCCTCAGTAAAATGTCCCAAGGCACTTCACGAGAGCATTACCAAACACCATGTGACATTCGTAGCCTGAAAAGGAATTTCTGGGTCTCATTACGAACAGGATGGGAACTATTAACGCAAATAAATAATCATTTTGTATTTATGATCTATTTTTACCCTCCACCCAATTGCTCAACAGCTTCACAGTCATTCATTGAATCATAGAATTCCTACAGTGTAGAAGAGGCCATTCCGCCCATTGAGTCTGCACCAACTCTCTGACAGAGTATCACACGCAGGCCCTCTTTTTCCCCTGAAACCCCGTACATTTCCCATGGCTAATCCATCCAACCTACACATCTCTGGACACTAAGGGGCAATTTAGCATGGCCAATCCATCTAACCTACACATCTTTGGACTGTGGGAGGAAACCCACGCAGACACAGGGAGAATGTGAAAACTCCACACAGTCACTCAAGGCTGGAATCGGACCCAAGTCCCTGGAGCTGTGAGGCATCCATGCGAACCACTGTGCTGCCCTGTACGGGAAGTACTTTGGGACATTTGAGAGAAGCAGCAAAGGGCGAACAAAATCATTTTGTCTTTTCTCACTCAGACAGAAATATCCCAATGCAATTATTAACTTTTAGCAAGGATGTTCCTAAAAGGAATTCCTGTTTAAAAAAGATATTGTGCTTAGTTGCTGTTTTTAAGCTAGACTGATCACCAAGTTGGATTTAAGTTAATGCAGTGTTTGCATTTTCCATTAATTGATCCCTCCGCACCCCTGTCTGTTTAGTATAATAGAAATTGGTTTCAGTCCTCTTTGGGATGCCTCATTAATGGTTAGCTAGCACCCTCTAAGGGCCCACTGGGAATCTGCAAGGTGAAGTTACTATTTTGTCAGAGAACATAAATTGTAGCGGGGGTGAGTTTAACTAACTGAGAATGTGTATCTGTAAAATAGCACTTTAGCGTTTATGATACAAATGGGCTGGTTGAATCAGGGCTGGACTAAAATAACTGTACACAGTACTTTGTTACACACTGCACTTATCTTTTGATGATCATCGTTAATTTATCTGTCGCTTATCAAGTTCACAAGAGTTGTTCTTGGAGGTGCATCAGGTTTTTTACTAAGTCTCGGTTAACTCTTGCATTGGGTTCCTACTCTGAAAGCAATCTTCACAGGAATGGCTACTTGGAGAATTTTTAAGGGAACTGTTATAAATTTACAAAATACTTGTCAAGAAAAAACTTGGTTCTGGAACAAATGTTCCTTCCTGCTTTGTAAGGCTGGTAATAAACAATATATTGCTGGTTTCTATTAACGTGTTTCCCTCCATATATGGGATAAAGGAATTTGGGAAGAGATTTTCTTTAAGAGACATGCTACGAAATGGAGTTTTTGCTATATTTAGACTGAATGTCACGTGTCATTTCCAGCTATGTTGTCCCTCATTTACATGACTAGCTGGAAGGAGTTTAGGAGAGTGAGAGGGGATCGCATAGAAACGTATAAAATTCTAACAAGGTTAGATAGGGTATATTCAGAAAGAATGTTCCCAAAGGTGGGGGAGTCCAGAACTAGGGGTCATAGTTTGAGGATAAGGGGTAAACCTTTTGGAACTGAGGTGAGGAGAAATTTCTTCACCCAGAGGGTGGTGAATGTGTGGAATTCACTATCACAGAATGTAGTTGAGACCAAAACGTCTGATTTCAAGAAGAAATTAGATATACCTCTTGGGGCTAAAGGGATCAAGGATCTGGGGGGAAGGGGTGATCAGGATATTGAATTTGTTGATCAAAATGAATGGCGGAGCAGGCTCGAATGGCCTACTCCTGCTTCTAGTTTCTAAGGAGTACAGTGGTAGCCAGGTTGAAAAACCTGCTCTTGACTAGGGCACACGCCTTCAGAGAGTGCCTCTCCCAACAGGTTAAAATTTTCATCATAAGAGCAGTTGCAAGTTATGTAAATTTAATCCTGAAAAAGTCCAACCCCTGCCAGAGAGCTTCTGACTGCTTTGCATTAGGGGAGTCAGTTTAGACTTGCACTGCAACATCAGCTAGGTGGACTCCATGGAGGGATTGGAGTAGCTTGACTGCAAAGCTAGTTTAGCACAAGACCCAAGTTTATGCTTTTTCATTGAAGTCAATAGCGAATGATATCGGGCAGGTAGTAAAATGGGTATTCTACCTGACCATGCAGTAGGTAAGAGTTGCTCCATTTTGAGTCAAGAGCCCAACAGCTGTAGCTGTTTATCTACAAGCCCAATGACCCAGGACCTCCCATCAGGGTGCTGCACAGTTTGCCAGGGCTGGTGTTACATTAATATTTTCTCAGTGTGTCATCAAACCTGTATTTCTTTTTATTTGTTCATGGGATCTGGGCATCACGGGCTGGGCCAACATTTATTGCCCTTCCCTCATTACCCTTGAACTTGTTAGGGCATTTTAAGAGTTAACCATATTGCAATGGTTCTGGAGTCACGTAGGCCGGACCAGGTAAGGAAAGCAGATTTCCTTCCCTGAAGGACATCAATGAACCAGATGGGGCTTTACAACAATCATTTCATGGTCATCATTGAACTTTTAAATCCAGATTTTTATTGAATTCAGATTTTACCATCCGCCATGGTGGGATTCAAACCCAGAGCATTACCCTGGGTCTCTGGATTGCTAGTCCAGTGGCAATACCACTGAGCCGCCACCTCCGCAAAAATAATAATCAATCATGGCAACATTTGTCTGTGCTCGTTTGTTTTTTTAAATTCATATGTGGACATGAACATCGCTGGGCTGGCTAGCATTGATTGGCCATCCCTAGTTGCCCGAGGGCAGTTGAGAGTCGACCACATTGCTGTGGTTCTGGAGTCACATGTCTTAATATCAGGTTGAACTAGCCATAGGAAATAAATTGGATCTAAAAAAAAATAACTTTTGTGTTGCTTTGCAGGCATTTGTGTGATGAGTGGAGCAGCTATATACACAGTACAGTACCCACATATTCACGGTGAGCGTTACGCTGGCAGCTATGGATTTGCCTACATTTTGGCATGGATTGCTTTCCCTCTGGCCTTGTGCAGCGGAATCATCTACGTCATTCTAAGGAAGCGTGAATGAGCTGTCTGAGATCACAACAATCCCATACGATGCCATCTTAGAGGAATAAAAGAAACATTACTGTTTTAATTTGAAGATGTATATAGTATCTATGGTTTAAAACCTATTTATAACACTTTTTACACATATGTACATAGTATTGTTTGCTTTTTTTTGACTGAAACCCTGTTTTGCAAGCTAATTAAAAGTGCCTACAGAACATTCATTTTTAACAGTTTATTAAAAAAAATACAATTTTTTGCTGAAGCCAAATTCTGCAACAAAACTTTATTTTGAATAGAATATGTTAACCAAAGCGCATGTAAAAAATATAGCTAGTAAGCTGTTTTTAAAAAAAGTGGCGCAGCTTGTACAAATAAATTGCTAATAGCTGATAAGTTTGAATAGTTTACTCATGTAGATATAAAACATTTTACAATTTCAACGGTGCTATGTATTTACCATTCCTTGTAATGATAACCTATAGCGATCTCACTGAGAAGAGTTACTATTTGCAAGAAGGTAAAATAAATGCTTTAGTTCTACAGGATTTACTTTTGTCTAAATATTTCTGTTCGGAAGGAGATTTGCTTTAGCATTGACGTGGAGGTTTGTAAGTTAATATAAGCTAGGGATGATAGTGTGAGGATGGGGAGTGTGAGGTGATTTGAATGCCCAGAATTACACACTGTCCAACATAATGAGGCTACACCTGAGCTTTTCTTCCCATTTTATAGTCTGGTTCTGTGCTAACGATCGCTACTCTTGTCCCTGATTTTGTGGCCTCTCCCTTTTCCCACTTATTTCGTCCTTGAAACTGTAACCTCAGTTTTCCTTCCAGGCTGTCACTTCTAGCTTTGGGAAGGTGCAATGCCTCAAAAGTGCAGCAGTTGGCAGTCGCTGTTTCTCTGCAGTGTGGAGTCTGGAGGGCTCCCCTATGCTAACAACGTGCACTGCATGAAGTACTGACAACGTCCCCATCAGTTCCCCAGTTAAAGGGGTGGGCAGTGGACAGCAGCAAATCGCAGTATGTTGGGTGCATGATATCACCACCACACTTCAGACTCAGCTAGTCCCAAGCTGCAGAAACCAAACCTGTGTTCCAGAACCAATTCCCCGTGTTCCTTTATTTTTCCCCAGTTCCCGAATGCTAGGATCCGCATTTTCAATGTTATTCATTTTCATTAACTATAGCTGGAGGTGTCTGAAAACTAGCATTGATAGGCTTTGTTTTAACTGTTGGAAGCATGCTATAATTTGTAATTGAAGATACTTAGTGTGCCCCACTAAATATAATTGTGATGTTCAAAACTAACACTATCTACACTTTGCTGGGAGTATAAAATAAATGCTAATGTATCATTGTATTGACAGTGTTCTGCCACTGAGCAGTTAGGCAAACGTGAAAGGGGACCACAAGTAAAAAAAAAAGTAATGAAAATAATTCAATGAAAATGTTTTCTGAATACAAACCAAGGTAACAATGGATATTTGGTTCATAAGTAACGTTTCTCATTATTTTGGAAGAGGAATGACATTCTACCGTGCTTTAGTAATGATTAAACAACAAACCGCTTTAATAGTCTAAAATATATCCGTAGTGCCCATTGCATGAGCATCTACCCTAACTGTGGCCTCAGAAACGCAATTTCAATTTTCTATGCATTCATAAGCCAGGCATTGGCAACCTTGGCCTGTGCATGTTGAAACCACCTTTTTCAATGAAGCTGGTTTGCGTTTTATTGACCTTTTTATTGTGTGCCTCTTTTAACAGAGCCATTGTCATCACCCTTTTAGGGACTGAAATTAGTTTCGCCTATTTTCAGAATTGTTGTTCTTTTTCAAAATGACGTTGACAAAAAAAAATTAAAAGCCGCACGGGATTTTGATGTTTTGTCAGTGGTGTGAAATGATAGCGGACGCTTCTGCAAGCTTGAAATAAAATAGTACGTGTCCTTTGTTCAGATTGCCACGATGCATGAACTTCGCTATTTGAAAGCTGCAGGCCCTATGTCAACGTGGCAATGATTATCACTTATGAATTATGTAGCTGGTATCTTTATAGCGGACACAAATGCATTGTCCTGTTTTAAAATGAAGTATGCAAAATGGGTTTGCAAGAAAACCGCTTTTCGCAACAGGGTAGATACCTCACCATTCAATGTCTCCAAAAGCTGCCAGGGCCTTTTTTTTTTTAAACAGCCAACAAGGCCCATTTTTCTTGGACAGACACCAGCTGCACGGATTCCAGATGTCAAGACATCAGTAGCTCACTGAGAACACTGTTACTGACTGGAAATACGTGGTTACAATGCAGCACCTGGCTGTGGGGCACTTGAGAAGTATGAGAACACAAATATAGCTTTCAAACTTGTTTTTTTTTCCACCCATTGTCAGTGGCTGCATCGGAACGACATTAAAAAATTAGGTCTGGCAGTTTCGTTAACCGAGTAATACTCTAATGTGACTTGAGTACTACTTCAAATAGCTTGAGTGTAACTGAGGAAGTGCCACTGAAAATGGCTGAATGCTATTGCAGGTGGCGGACTTGTACTTCAAATGAGTATTTTGTTTTGTTTCTAAGATCATTTGTGGGTCCCACTGCAGCTTCAAGCGGGATATTTATTACCTTACTGTGTCAGAAGTAAAATTCTACTAGCTAGTGTGGTCCACAGCCACTATCCAATGCCAAAGTTAACCACTGTTTTGAAGGAGTTGTGGAATAAACAAAATCTGGCACTATGCAAAAAGGAAATGATGTACTTATGGCTATATAGCCCTTTGATCTAATCTGAAACATGTAGGTTACTAAATTTATTGTCCCTTTGATGAAATCTGTTCTTGTTTACATAGCCCAGTATAATGAAGTATGATATAGTTCTTGTCCCGTTTGCACAGACCTCTCCTGCAGGCTTCTTTGTGTAACTGCCATCCAATGAAACCTGCAGAAAGGTTGGTGGGAGGGCGAGGGGGGAGGGAGGGATTTGTATTTGATGTGCTAACAGAAAATGCCTTATTGCGTGTAAGTACAGTCAGATGTGTTTGATGTACTTGAATAATGATGAAAATAAATAATACTGGCTTATCTGTGCAACAAATGGCCTTCTGTTACTGCGTTACCAACTTGTACAAATTGTTTGCAGCTTTTTAAAGGATTCTTGACACAAGTTTCTTCGGGTAGAAAGATAGGATGGTGAAGCCTGGTTGTACCTGAGTTTCTGCCAATAATGTTTTCCAGGCAGTCCATTGTGATGCATGCTTTAAGTTAGATAATGTCCATCACTTCATCCATACATGGTGTAATGGATTCTGTGTCACTACACATCTGAGATACAATTGCATTTCCCCAACTAAAGTACAAGTTTCAGCAACAAACAGAGTTACATTCACCTCATATGCAGTTTTGGTGCCTTTATCTAAGATATACTTGCCCCAGAGGGAGTGCAGCGAAGGTTCACCAGGCTGACCTCTGGGATGGCAGGATTGTCATACGAGAAGAGATTGAGGTCGACTGGGCCTGTATTCACTGGAGTTCAGAAGAATGAGAGGGAATCTAATTGAAACGTATAAAATTCTGACAGGGCTGGGCAGACTGGATGCAGGGATGTTGTTTCCTCTGGCCACAGGGTCTAGAGCAAGGGGTCAGAGTCTCAGAGGTAGGCCAGTGAGGACTGAGGTGAGAAAAAACTTCTTCACTCAGAGGGCGGTGAACCTATGGAATTCTCCACTGCAGAAGACTGGAGACCAAATGGCTGAATATATTTAAGAGAGAAATAGGTGTCCAGATACTAAAGGTTTCAAGGGGTATGCGGACAGAGAGGGAGCATGTTGTAGAGATAGGGGATCAGCCATGGTCATATTAAATGATGGAGCAGGATAGAAAGGCCTACTCCTGCACTTCTATGTTTCTATGAAGTGACGTAGAATCCCTACAGTGCAGAAGGAGGCCATTCGGCCCATCGTGTCTGCACCGACCACAATCCCACCCAGGCCCTATTCCTGTAACCCCACATATTTATCCTGCTAATCCCCTGACATTTGGGTCAATTTCCCATGGCCAATTAACCTAACCCACACATCTTTCGGCAAGTAGGAACGGACTTATCTCCAACTGGACTCAAAGCACAATGGCACGGTGGTTAGCACTGCTGCTTCACAGCTCCAGGACCTGGGTTCGATTCCCGGCTTGGGTCACTGTGCGAAGTTTGCACGTTCTCCCCGTGTCTGCGTGGGTTTCCTTCGGGTGCTCCGGTTTCCTCCCACAGTCCAAAGATGTGCGGGTTAGGTTGATTTGCCATACTAAATTGCCCCTTAGTGTCCTGGGATGTGTAGGTTAGAAGGATTAGCGGGGTAAATATGTGGAGTTTTGGGGATAGGGCCTGGTTGGGATTGTGGTCGGTGCTGACTCGATGGGCAGAATGGCCTCCTTCTGCACCATAGGGATTCTGTGATAAAAACTAAACGCAGCCACCATTGCTAAAAATAATTCACTTGTTTTAGTGCTTGACACTTGACTGATGTTACTGAGCGACATTTTCAACCTTGGATTCTGCATTCTGGGTTATAGTGATGTAACCATGGCTTCAAATCAGTCAGCGATTGGCCACAGCTGCTTTAAGCTTCATCGGTGTCCTCCGTGCTTTTGGGATGTTACATCATCACTCCATACAAGGTAGACGATAAATTCCCACGAGTCCACAAACTCGATTGAATAGTTTATGCAGGAATAAGAAGTTGGAGAATTATCAAATGGGAGTGGGGCCCCATAAGTCTGAGGACACGTAAGCAACTTTTAATGCAAACTGCTATATGTATTCCCATGCAGAGTGCACACTGAAATCCATCCAGCGAATAATCATGTTGTTTTAACTGTTCAATATTAGACTGAACTGAAAGCCTACCCAATCACATGTTTCAAAGGTTTGGGTAATTTTATCCATGTGTGTGAAATGGATATTATTCACACTTAAAAAGCAAGTGACACAGACACATGTGGGGGCCATTGATCTAATGAGTCCTTCCTGCAGGAAGAACATCTGGTGAATTATATACATGAAATTATTTTCATCATCTATAGACAACAGATAAAACCTGTTCTCTCTTCTACAGATTCAAGCCCGACTTTCTATACACTGATCCAAATCTGATTGGGCAAATGAGCCTCGTCACTACGCACTTTCACAGATATTGGGGGAATTTTACCAGAATTCCTCGAAGTGTCAGAGGCTCAGACAGAAAACCAGCGTGAAGTACTCCAGCTCCATAGATCGGTTTTCCCTCCAGACTCTTAATAAAAATCAATGTGGTTTACGCCATGACTCTGGCGAGGTGGAGGCTCTTGGATCCGGCAAGACTGACTTCACTGAGATCAGGGTGCCTTTCGAAAAGGGAGCCCCAGTCAGAACAAAATGTTAACTTAGCACCACCCCCACACCACCCCCCGCCCCCCACCCCCCCACACCCCCCACCATGGACACGGGCCCCCCACGTGCACAATCAGTGCCGACGTTCCAATACCCACCCCACAATCAGCGCTGGCAATCCAATACCCACTCCCCGCCCCCCGAACAATCAGTGCCGTCATTCCAATAGGCCCTCACCCCACGACCTACAATCATCAGCAGCATTTCAATTCCACCCCCAACCCCCCCAACTCCTCAGTGCCCACTCTCCCTCTCACCACAAATAAACAAACCCCACGCACAGAGATCACACTAGGGCCTGCCCCTGGCAATCTGGCAGTGCCAACCTGTGCCAGGGAGCATGATCAGGGCAATGCCTGGTGCTGTCCCTCCCCCCCCAGGGCTATACTTGGCTTAGTGCCCACAGAGGGATCTCCTCGGCAGGTTAACATTGTTTGAAAACCTGCTGAGAACCTTGCCGATGTGACGTCACTTTGGCGAGCTATGAATATTCAGTGAGGGGGATAACGTGATGAGGGGATTAGTTAATCATATAGAAATTTATTAAACTGTATCAACATCAGGTTGTTGACCAGTCTGTGCGTGAACCTGATTTCATCATCAGCAAAGGCCAACGGAAATCGGAAAGTACGTTCACACTGCAGTGAAACACGCTATCCGATTCGCATGGGATTTTGCCCCACTCCACCGATCCCGTGAGCGGAGAATGCAAACAAAGAACAAAGAACAAAACAGCACAGCAACAGGCCCTCCAAGCCTGTGCCGCTCATGTGCCCACAAGACCATTCTTTTGTATCCCCCTATTCCCAGTCTGTTCATGTGGTTATCTAGATAAGTCTTAAACGATCCCAGCGTGTCCGCCTCAATCACCTTGCTTGGCAGTGCATTCCAGGCCCCCACTACCCTCTGTGTAAAATACGTCCCCCTGAAATCTGTGTTGAACCTTGCCCCCCTCACCTTGAACCCGTGACCCTTGTGTTCGTCACCTCCGACCTGGGAAAAAGCTTCCCACTGTTCACTCTATCTATGCCCTTCATAATTTTATACACCTCTATTATGTCGCCCCTCATCCTCCGTCTTTCCAGGGAGAACAACCCCAGTTTACCCAATCTCTCCTCATAGCCAAGACCCTCCATACCAGGCAACATCCTGGTAAACCTTCTCTGTACTCTCTCCAAAGCCTCCACATTCTTCTGGTAGTGTGGCGACCAGAACTGGACGCAGTATTCCAAATGTGGCCTAACCATCGTTCTGTACAGCTGCAACATCATATGCCAACTTTTATATTCTATGCCCCGTCCAATAAAGGCAAGCATGCCATATGCCTTCTTGACCACCCTCTCCACCTGTACTGCCACCTTTAAGGATCTGTGGACTTGTACACCCAGGTCCCTCTGTGTGTCTATATTCCTGATGGTTTTGCCATTTATTGTATAGCTCCCCCTTACATTAGATCTACCGAAGTGCATCACTTCGTATTTGTCTGGATTAAATTCCATCTGCCATTTCTCCGCCCAATGTTCCAGTCTATCTATATCCTGCTGTATTCTCTGACAATGTTCATCACTATCCGCAACTCCAGCAATTTTTGTGTCGTCCTCAAACTTACTGATCACACCAGCTACATCTTCCTCCAAATCATTTAAGTATATCACAAACAGCAGGGGTCCCAGTACAGAGCCCTGCGGAACACCACTAGTCACAGACCTCCAACCGGAAAAAGACCCCTTCACTGCTACCCTCTGTCTTCTATGGCTAAGCCAGTTCTCCACCCATCTAGCTAGCTCACCTTTTATCCCGTGAGATTTAACCTTTTGCACCAGCCTGCCATGAGGGCAGGGTCAAAATCGCACCCATTGTCTAAAGTATGACAAATGCATTTCTTCTGCATTTTACTATTCTTTGTATAAATCAAAGAATAGTAAAATGCATTTTACTATTCTTTGATTTATGAATGAAAGATGTTTGTGCTTTTAGGACCAGTTTCTCAGAGCCAGCAATATAGTAAACTTGTCCTGTAAGTGATCCTTCCCTTACCACCAGTCCATATGACTGGGACAGCACAGTGGGACAGTGGTCAGCACTGCTGCCTCACAGCGCTAGGGACCCCGGTTCGATTCCCAGCTTGGGTCACTGTCTGTGAGGAATTTGCATGTTCTCCCCGTGTCTGCATGGGTTTCCTCCGGGTGCTCCGGTTTCCTCCCACAGTCTGAAAGACGTGCTGGTTAGGTGCATTGGCTGTGCTAAATTCTCCCTCAGTGTACCCGAGCAAACACCGGAGTGTGGCGACTCGGGAATTTTCACAGTAACTTGATTGCAGTGTTAATGCAAGCCTACTTGTGACACTAATAAATAAACTTTAAACTTAAAGACTATAAGATGTAGGAACAGAAACAGGCCATTCAGTCCATCGAGTTTGCTCCGCCATTTAATGAGATCATAACTGATCTGATAGATTTTCTCTGTTCAGCCATGTTGTTACCTTTTACTCTTTCTTTTTTTCAACGTTAGTACGAACATTTTTCCTCAGAACTTTCCTCTTAAAGTCCAAATCACTTTTGAGCATCATGCTGAGAGAACAAGTACACAAAAGAAGTATTAACGAAGAAGGAACTTCACAGAGAATTCAGTTAACAATTTACAACCCACTCAAGCTTTCTTTCTGGTTTTTAATGTAGTCAATAGCCTAATCATTCACAGATATGAATTGTTTCTCACATACTTCTTTGATTCACCATGTTGTGTACTATATCAGAACTGGAAAACATTAAGCATCTGTCGAATATTAAAAATCATTTCTGATTTAATCATAGTTTAAAGCCTAAGCCATGGCCTGATAGAGTTCCATCCCTTAATCAAAATCGAGGAAGTCAAGAATCTAAGCTATGCCTCGAAAATTTCTTACCTAAAATTCCCATGCATCTTACTTTTAGCTAGAATTGACAACGTAATAAAGTAAATGGCAATGACAATCCAGTAGATATAGTTTACTTGGATTTTCAGCGTTAGACAAATGCCTTAATCTCTGGCTCATCAGTGGCTTTATGCAATGGGAATAAGTAGCAAGTTGTCGGAATGGATTGTGCAGCAGAAGATGAAGAATAGCAATAAGTTGAACAAACAGGTAAATGGAATTAAATCATCAAACTGTAACAGCACAGATGAGGCCATTCAGCCCAGGTGTCTGTGTTGGCTCTCCAAATGAGCAGCTCACCTAGTGCCAATCCCCCCCTACACGTTCTTCCATTTCAGAAGTGCCCTCTCGTTCCCTATCCTTCCACCAATCATAGAATCCCTACAGTGCAGAAGGAGGCCATTTGGCCCATCGAGTCAGCAACAACTCTCTGACTCATCATCTTACCCAGGCCATAACCCCACATGTTTACCCCACTCATCCACCGAGGCTACACATCTTTGGACACTCAGAGACAATTTAGTGTGGCCAATTCACTAACCTCCACATCTTTGGACCATGGGAGCAAACCAGAGCACCCAGAGTAAACCTAAGCAGACAAAGGGAGAACGTACAAACTCCACACGGTCACCCAAGGCTGGAATCGAACCTGGGTCCCTGGCGCTGTGAGACAGCAGTGTTAACCACTTTGCCACTGTGCCACTCATGGGAACTGTTTCTCCCTATGTACCCTGTCCAGACCCCTCATGATTTTGAAAACTTTCATCAAATCTCCTTTCAACTTTCTCATCTCCAAGGAAAACAGTCCCAACTTCTCCAATCCATCACACAATTTCTCTCATCCCTGAAACCATTCTCGTGAATCTTTTCTGCACTCATGTAATGCCTTTCTCATTACTCCCAAAGTGTGGTGCCCAAAATTAGACTAAATATTCCATTTGAGGCCAAAACAGTGTTGAACGTAATTTTCTTGCACTCTATGCCCCCATTAATAAAGCTGAGGATACTGTATGCTTCATTAACCACACTCTCAACCTATCCTGCCACCTTCAATGTCTAATGCACATATACAGTTAGGTCCCTCTGCTCCTGCACTCCCTTTAGAGTTGTACCCTTTATTTTGTATTGTCTATCCATGTACTTCCTACCAAAATGCATCACGGCACACTTCTCTGCATTGAATTCACCTCCCATTTGTTTGCTCATTCCACCAACTTGTCCATGTCTTTTTGAAGTTCTGCTCTATCCTCCCCACAGTTCACAATGCTTCCAAATTTCATATCATCTGTATATTTGGGCGGCATGGTGGCACAGTGGTTAGCATTGCTGCCTCATAGCACCAGGATCCTGGGTTCGATTCCCAGCTTGGGTCACTATCTGTGCGGAGTCTACACGTTCTCCACGTGTCTGCATGGGTTTTGTTGTAGGGAAAAATCCCTTGTACCAGTGCATTCAAGAGGTCGAGTCTCAAGGCAAGGTTCAAAGTGTTTTTCTTTATTGTACAATTACTGGGATCCCAGGGAGACTCCCGTAGCCAGCTCAGAAACAGTGGCTTGGCCACGATGGTCTCAACAGTTACACATTCACTCTGGATATTTATAGGAATCCAAATTCGAGCGGAAACATTTGCTCATACATTTTTACAATACCTAAAAATTGGCCTATCTGGTCAGGAAGTTCCCTGGTAGACTTTGTCAATTTGCATCTGTATGGTGTGTGTCCGTGTTAATGGGACTGCCTGTTCTTGCCCCAGTGTTTTAATGTGTTTCCCATTATCCTCTCGATGTGTCCCCTTATCTAAATCGACCTCTGATGTTTTGTGTCTGTATTCTATGCTTGCGAGATTAGGTGTTAATGTCATTTTGTCCTGCTGTGTGTAGGGGGATTTAATCTCATCTTTTATTCTTTTTATCCTGGTTTATCAAGTTTCTTTGCCTGCCTTGGCCATTTTATTCCCATAATATTTTATTTACAGTACAGTTGTGCCATATATCCCACTCCCAGGTCTTGACTCGCAGATATCCCGATCTTCTGGCCAAGGGCCGTTTTAAAATGCAGCTTCGTGCTGTTGCTGGGCAGAATAAGGATCTTCCATCAAACTTGAATTAAAGGTCTCTCAGCTATGCAGAGGGGGATTTAAACGAATGTCCATTCGGGTGTTCCCCTCTGCATTGTGGGCATGTTATGAATGGTGCCAATCAGTCCAATAAATGAATATGTTTAATGAGGTGAATATTGATGAGATAATAAAAATATGGCTTTGGAAAATGGCCTACTTCAGGTTTCCTTCGGGTGCTCCAGTTTCCTCCTAGAGTCTGAAAGACGTGCTGGTTAGATGCATTGGCCATGCTAAATTCTCCCTCAGTGTACCCGAACAGGCGCCGGAGTGTGGCAACTAGGGGATTTTCACAGTAACTTCACTGCAGCGTTAATGTGAATCGACGTGTGACATGAATAAATAAACTTTAAACTTGTATTTTGAAATTGTGCCCCGTACACCAAGATCTAGGCCATTAATATATATCAGAAAAAACAAGGGTCCCAGCACTGCCCCCTATAGAACTCCACTTCGAATCTTCCTTCAGTGCGAGCTATATCCATTAACCACGACCCTCTTTTTCCTGTCACTCAGCCAACATCATACCATGTTGCTACTCTCCCTTTTCAATGAGCTTACCTTGATCACAAACCTGTTGTGTGGCACTATGTCGAATATATTTTGGAAGTCCGTGTACGTCACATCAACAGCATTTCCCTCATCAACCCTCTCTGTCATCTCTTCAAAAAACTCCAGCAAGTTAATTAAACATGATTTTCCCTTGACCAATCCATGCTGGCTTTCCTTAATGAACTGCATTTGCCCAAGTGGTGATTAATTTTGTCAAGAGTTATTGTGAATAAAAGTTTCCTTGCCACCAAAATTAAACTGACTGGTCTGTCAGTTCATCTTTATAATAAGCTTGAGCTTGGCTTTACAATCTTGTTTGAACAAAGGTATAACATTTAGAATTCTCCAGTCCTCTGGCACCACCCCGTGTCTCAGAACAACTCAGACCAATTTGGACTCCACTTCAGATGGGGATATGACAATTTACAATAATGAAACACCCTCGCCCTGAAGGAAAAGCCAAGCTAAACACAGCTCAAAGGTAACAAAGGAATAACACTCAGTGAGTGCCTCGATATAATGCCACAGCCCTTACAATTTATCTTCTGATGAACAGTTCGTGGGAGATCCACTTTGATATTTGTAAAATTTAGAAAGTACACATGCAAAAATTCAGCTGCCACATTAGTTTTACTTTTGATGATTAATATTATTCAGTTTCAAAAATCAGACCAGAGATTTTAGTCCTGATGCAATTACACAGAATTAATGAAATATTGATTATTTCCTCTCATTTAAAAATCCTGCTTATTTTTCTTTCCTAATGTGGAACATAAAATGTGTTCTAAACCTGTTTGCAGCTTTCATACAACTGATTAGCAGTTGTAAGATTTATAAAGAGGCACCTGAAGTACAATCATATTTTTCAAGGTTTGTTCTACTTAACCAGATGGTTAATGTAGATCATAGAATCATAGAATCCTTACAGTGCAGAAGGAGGCCATTCAGCCCATCGAGTCTGCATCGACCACAATCCCACCCAGGCTCTATCCCCGTAACCGTACATATTTACCCTGCTCATCCCCCTGACACTAAGGGTCAATTTAGCATGGCCAATCAACCTAACCCGCACATCTTTGGAGTGTGGGAGGAAACCGGAGCATCCAGAGGAAACCCATGCAGACATGGGGAGAACGTGCAAACTCCACGCAGACAGTCACCCAAGGCTGGAATTGAACCCGGGTCCCTGGTGCTGTGAGGCAGTAGCACAAACCACTGTGCCACCATGCTGCCTCTTTATAAATGAACACTTGGTGTTGAGAACAAAGCAAGAGAAGAGAGACAATTATATTTGTTCCAAACACAGAAAGTGCTGGAAAAACTCAGCAGTTTAGGCATCATCTGTGGAGGGAGAAACAGAGTGAATGCTTCAAGACCAATATGACTCTCTTTCTGAACTGAGATTTTAATTATATTTTCTCACTAAATTTCAATTTTGTTTCCACTCTCTGCCAATACCTAGGGCTGAATTTTCACCCTGGAGGGAGAAAACTGGAGCTGAGTCTGATCAGAGCGTCTTTACAGTAAAGAAGAAGGCCATTCAGCCCATCGGGTCTGTACTGGCTTTCTGAAAAAGCATTCTGCCCAATCCCACTCCCCTGTCTAATTCTCATAACCTTGCACATTCTGGGGCGATTCTCCCAGCAGCGCAGAGGGCTGGGTGACATAAGTGGAGGCCGTGTAGCCAGCTCCCCACTGGGCACCACAGCCTTCGCATGCCTCCGGCCACAGGATTTCAGGCACGTCAGCTCCGTCCCAGAAATCGGCGCGGAGCTGATTAAAATATTTAAATGCTGATTTGAATTGCATCAGCAGGCCCAGGACTGAAGTCTCCGGGCCGGCTAGTCTCTGCCACCCGCCACCACTGCCCCCGCCACCCCTCCCCCCCCCCCCCCCCCGCCCCACCCCTCCCCAACCCCCATGCCAGGAGTGTTTCACTCCAGCGGGGTTTACAACAGATCTCCACTAACAGGGAACTGGTGGCCCAATCCCGCTGGAGTGAAGGGGGGCCATGGAGGCCCCCCAGGAGGTCGGGGATAAGGGGGGGTGCCCCCTGGGCAATGCCAGCTTTTCAGTGCCAGCCTGGCCCCCTGGCACTGCCCAAGGGGCAAAGTTGAAATGCTCAGGGGGCACCTTGACACTGCCCACCAGACAGTGCCCACTTCGGACAAAATAGAATGTCTACTTAAGGGACATTGTGAAGTATAACTATGAGGTGAATTTGTTGGTTATGTTAAAAGTAAGAAGGGAAAGTTTTGTCCTGTAGTTTAAAGTATAAGTTGCCTACAAAAATTGTGCTTTACGTCTATTTGCTACAGTAAAAGTCTCGAGGCATGAAACCTTGTGTCATCCTTTTAGCTATCAACTGGCAGTTCAAATTTCTGTTTTTTAAATTTATTAATCCCTGCAGCGATGATGACATCTCTTATGACCACAGAGCACACAAATCTCAATGTCATGCCCCCGTGCGAGCTGGAGGTTTCCTTCTGGGCAGGTAGGTACCCAATTATCCTTGGCAGCCTTACTCCCTGCTCTTCTGCCCTCACAGTGCCAGGGATGTGTTAACCCCATTTAAAGTCGGGCCACTGAGTGCTCACTCTCCCAGTCACCTGTGTAGTGCCAAGGGAACCACTTACCAAGTACTGCAGTTCCCCGTTTGTCCCGTTTGCTCTCTTATGGCACCACTGTGATGTCCTGGGTAGCCATGTTCGGCCTGACATTGTGTACCTGCCTTGAGCTGTCCTGAAACAGATGGCTTCTAAAACTTGCCGCCATTTTAAATATTCCATCACTCCACTTCTTCAAGCTCCTAATGAGCTTGTGAACTGCCTTGCATTGGATGGAGAGAGGGATTCCTGTGCCACCCTGCTTCCATGCTGTTCATTATTGCAGGTGCCTTGAAATCAACGCATTGCCCTGCGCTATGTATTCTCAGGACATACATTCTGCAACCCCCTCTCCCGTGCTCCCCCCCACCACCCCCCCCCCCCCCTTCCCCCCACCACTCCTACACCAAGCTTCCCCATCTCCGCTCCCAACTACAGGGATCCTCCAAAATTCAGCTCAGAAACTAAGACCAGCTAATCCAGCACAATGATTGGAACTCATGTCAGTCCAGTCAGTATAATTCAACACTACATCATGTCAAGTATTTCGTTACTGATCTATCAGTGGCTAAACAATTCAGCATGGAGGCATTCTTTTGTGAGAATCCTCTCTCTATCCCAGAATGATGTAAAGAGGCAGCTTTTTCATAAACCAGTTTGCTGGTGACATTAATTTTACACCCCTATGGTTTGGAGATTCTGTTATTTCTAAACAGACCACCAAAGTGCTTGTGGCGTTGGCAAAACGCATGCACTTACACCTCAAAATGTTGTATTGACTCAGAAGTTCATTGAGAAGTACAGGCAGCGAAGTTTCACACACTCCCTCCCTCCCTTGGCTGTGGACTGCAATGTTATTGGCTGGTCCTGAACCTTGTACAAATAGCTCAGAACATTGCTTTCTGCATCAGCGGTGCTGGACTGCATTGTAAATTCCTTAATTTGGCAATCTGTCTTTCCAGTAGAATCACAACATCAGATTCAATTCCCCAAGAAACCCATTCATTGCCTTTGATAACACCCCTTTCTCTGTTGATCCAACATACAACAGTGAAATAGGTGTTGCTGTACTGAGTCATCCTACCAGTTCAGAAAGAAGCAGTATCCTCTTATCCCACGTGGAGGAAGAGCAGGATGTCTAAACTGTATTCTGACAGATTATGAGTTGCAGAAACGTACAATTGAATCCAGGTCCCTGGCACTGTGAAGCAGCAGTGCTAACCACTGTGTCACCATGCTGCCCAGGAGGACCCATGATGGGAACTCACAACCTTGAGTGGGTGTTATCTTCGAATCAAGGGACAGCCAACAATTATGACAGAAACTGCAGTAGTTTATCTCTGATAGATTCTGTGGGTGTGCCTTGAATTCACCGTACCACATGATTCATCCGATACACCTCCATTGGAGAACACTGCAGATTTATGGTACATCACGAAATGGACGAGATGTCATTTAGCTCACCCAGTGACAAACACGGCCCGTGAGTTGTTGATTCATGGTATAGTCAGTCATTTCTAACTTAACCTTTCTCTGTGCAATGGGCTGGATTTTGCACTGCTAATCACAGCAAAGTCCACCCTGAGAGGGCCAACAACTAGGTGATGCTTACTGTAGTTCAGAATTCCCAAAACTGGGGTGGCTCCTTCTGCACTGCTCCAGAGGGGTCGTTCTTTAACCTTGCTGATGTCAAGATTAACAAGTAAGAAATGGCGATAGTGAGAGTTTGGGGCTGATTTGCCACTTCTAACAATATTATGTTGCTGGAACATTTTAGGGTTTGTGCTCCCAGATGGAAAATACCTTCAGAATCAATTTGCAAATAATTGAAAACTTCAGGAGAACACCAGTACTTGAAGGCCTTTCAACATTCGGAACGCTCTGAAGAATAATCTGACAATTGAAATTATTTAACTTAAATGACTTCCTAACATATTGTGATATTACTTATCTGACTTTATAAAAACAAATTTGAGATTTTTGAAATGATTTTGCTCAAAATTTTCTGACTTTTCAAAATTTTTCTTCCAATCATTTTTTAGCATGCTTCTGTCATAATGTGGCAGCATTGCCATTAAAGGCTGGGTGGAATTTGAATAATGAATTCTGACAATAATCTGTCCAGCAAACTCCATCACATTTCAAGGCCCGATGTCTCAATGATGAGGCAGGGCGATGGCAGAGGAAAGGAAGCAAATCCTGCACTCCGGGTCTCACGACCTCATGGGATGTCCAGCCCCCATGTGTCCAAAGGTCTGTGGGTTCAGAGCCAGCCAGCTGTTCAGTCACATGAGTTTAAGTTTAAAGTTAATTTATTATTGTCACAAGTAGGCTTACATCAACACTGTTAAAATCTGCTCGTTGCCACACTCTGGCGCCTGCTTGGATACACCGAGGTAGAATTTAGCATGGCCAATCCATCTAACCAGCACATCTTTTGGACTGTGGGAAGAAACCAGAGCATCCGGAAGAAACCCACGCAGACACGGGGAGAACTTGCAAACTCCACACCGAGACCCAAGCCGGGAATTGAACCCGGGTCCCTGACGCTGTGAGATGGCACTGCTAACCACTGTGCCGCCAGGCCGTCCATGACAACCCATGGTGGGAATTCACGACCCTGAGTGGGTGTTATCTTCGAATCAAGGGACAGTCAACAATTATGACAGAAACTGCAACAGCTCAGCTCTGATAGATAGATTCTGTGAGCGTGCTTTGAATTCACCGTCCCACGTGATTCATCTGGTACATCTCCATTGGAGAACACTGCAGATTTATGCTGCATCATGGGGGAATCTTCCTGCCTTCCAGGAGAAATTTTTGCACCAACTACTGCGTTAAGATAGTGGAAATTTCAGTCCAATTAGCAAAGAGCAGCATCTTTTTTGCCACTGACTGCAAAATCCAGGTCATTTTATATCAATATTAGTTAGGCCCTCTCTAATATATTTCATTGCTGCATCCAATCTCCTGTTGATCTTGGGGAATGCTTGTTTCAAGTTTTAAGTCATTATGTGGCATTAGCTTTCACTCTATTGCGATTTCTGAATTTAAAAAGCTTCTTTTCAACTCTCATTTTGCTGGCGCTATCACAAAACAAAATCTGCCGAGGCACCCACGATCCTTAGATGTCGAGACTGGCTGAAACCCAAAAGTTTTTGATGTGTTGTCACTGGGCATTGAGCCAAGCAGCTGAGCAGCAGGTTGCTCCATGTAGCTGGTGTGAAGGCTCAGCAACTGGGCCGTTTGTATGTACATCAGTCACATGTCTCTACTTGCTGGAAATACATAAGACCCTCCAGTAACAAGCAAACTTGTTGCATCAGCCCAAAAAAAGCCTTATCGAAGTTGTTCCATGGTGCACATTCTTGTAGTGATGGGCACGTAACAGATGTTTTTCAGATCCCCGAGGTGAGTCTAGGTTTAAAAGTGTAACTCTAGGACAATCTGAGACAGACAACAGTTCTGATGTAATTTCAGTAGTGGAAATCCTATTCGATAAAAATGACTTGCATTTATATAACGTTTGGCCCAGAATGCTTCACACCAGTAGTGAGCAGCCTGTGACCCCGGGGTTGTATACAGACCTTTTGGGTTCTGGGACCAGCCCACGAGACATTTTGTTGACTGCTGACCGACGCGCAGTTGCCATATTCTGCTGGTTTCCAACTGTGTAGCTTTATTCCTACCGATGTGACTGAAGCGATAAGCACATGAAGCAAGGGCAAGTGAAGTGAGGTGACATTGACTGTGAGAGCCGTGCACTCTCTCTGAGTCCAATCAAGTATAAACATTTCTTTTGTTTTACCACTTGATGTTGATGGCAATTTTAATAATCTATAAATGATTAAGCATTTCCTCTAACTTGATATAAAATATTCAGCCTGTATTAAATGCATTCACTCTTATTCAAGGGTCGTGGTTAGTGAACATGCCTGATTTCAATCTAACGGCCCACTGCGATGAAGGAGGGCCACTCGTGTGGCCTACTCACTAGCCTAGGTTGCCCATCACTGCTTTACAGCCAAAGACATGTGTTTGGAAGCGTTAGAAGCTTTGAAGCACCCCCTCAGTACACACTGGAGTGTCAGCCTAGAATGTTGTGAGACACCTGAGCCACAACCTATTGACTCTGAGGCAATTTGAGCCACAGCTAATGCATGTCTGCTGGCCTTTTGGGTGAGACAACCGCCAATGCCAGGTTTTAATCTGATCACATGGTGAAGATCTCAGTCTCATGCATTGAGTGACAATTCTGTCTCACCTGTAGGGATCACACAATGGCCTACATCAGTAGGAAACCACATTGTATTGATACTGACTGGCCGAACAAACGATCGTCATTTAATCAATCCTTATTTGGGACGATTTTTGGTAAGCAGTCTTTTTAAGTCCCTACCAAAAACTAGAACAAAAAAAATGGCAACATTGATCATGGAACTGTCAGACTTTAGAGGTGATCTTACCTTCTTGTCCCCCATCGATGAGCGGGGCGAGCTGGTAAGATTGTGACAGGTGAAAAATCGGGTTTGTGTCTGAATTCTCGCCTCTCGCAATCTTACCAGGCTTGGATTTCCGGCAAGATAGGCCACAAGTCCGGGAAGGGCGCAAGGCTGATCTCAATGGTTCAATCCATTTAAATGTGGATTAAATATTATGAGTGAGCCTGGGACACAATCATTCAGGCTCATTTGCCTTAGCAGCCTTGCCAGTGAAGGTCCTCGCTGGCGAGGATCATGTATGGTCCCAATCGATGGGGACCAATGGGCGCTGGAATGTGGCGACTAGGGGATTTTCCCAGTAACTTCATTCTAATATTAATGTAAGCCTACTTGTGACACTAATAAATAAACTTTTAAACTTTAAAAATTTGGCAGGTTGGATTAAAGAATGGTTCTTTTACAATTGCACAGAGTGGTCATTGGCTGTATTGTGAATGATTTGTACAAGCATATTCAGTCTTATAGGTTTATGTGGAATATAAGCATATATGTGATATATGCTTATATTCAACAAAATGTAATTTTATTTTACACTAAAAAGTGCCCTAAAAATTTAACTCAAGTGATGTAAATATTAACATAATAAATAGGAATTTAGTGCTAAAAACTCGAATTGTTCCATTATTTGATTTAAGTTAAGAATGCACTGCATGTAGACAGTGGATATAAACATTCTAAAATCCTACTTGTGATTTGCCACATTTCTATAGACTCCTATAGTCCGACACCAATAGGAACAGAGGGATGTGAGCGCCATCTAGTGAAAATTTTGGTGTACAAATGTGCTTTTTCAAAAAAGAGGAGATGGCATGTGTAAATAAGATTTCAAGTTAATTAACAAATTACTTTTAACAACTGAATTTTATGATCATATGAGCCAGATTTCCCGGCTCCCCAACATCGGTTTGGAGGGGGAGGGGGTGGTGGTGTTGGGGGAAAGAACCCCAACCATGTGCAGTAATATCCCTCTCAGAGGTTCCCACATAAAGGTTTACCCAGCAATTGTCCAGAAGGGCTAACTTCCACTGGACAATTGTACTGTGCTGGGATTTAAATCACTACCTTCCGATCGTTCAGCCAGTTCATAGAATCATAGAGTCTACAGTGCAGAAGGAGGCCATTTGGCCCATAGAGCCTGCACTGACAACAATGCCACCCAGGTCCTATCACCATAACCCCACATATTTAACCTCCTAATCCCCCTGATACTAAGGGGCAATTTATCATAGCCAAACCACCTAACCTGCATATTTTTGGAGTGTGGGAGGAAACCGGAGCACCTGGAGGAAACACACACAGACACAGGGAGAACGTGCAAACTCCACACAGTCACCCAAGGCCAGAATCAAACCTGGGTCCCTGGCGCTGTGAGGCAGCAGTGCTAATCACTGTGCCACTGTGCCGCCCAGTTTTACCCTGATAGTTACTCTGAAAGAATGTGAAGAAATAAAATCACTTCTAATTTCAATGTAGCTCCCCAAACCCTACTAATCATCGCCCCAGGGTACCCCCAAACTCCACCCAGTGATCTCCCACTCCAATAGGATTCCCCTGACCCCGACGGCATACAACTCCTCTCTCCCCCACTCCTCCTTCAACCTGTGGGCCCGACAGTAAGTATCTCATCCCCCCTTCCCCCTTCGATCCAAACCTACCGTGCTACCCTACTGACTCCCCAGACCCGACCCGACCCGACCCTGCTACCCTACCCACACCACCCCCCTGCCCCAAATCAACCCTACCATACCACCCTACTCGCCACCCCCCCAACATGACACCCAGACCTGACCACACAACCCCCCCAACATCCCCCACCCCAACCAGCCAATTCCAATCCAATTACCTGAACATTTACCTGTTCCCTGGGCCCTTTAAACCTATTTGCTTTCCAGCAGCTAGTGCAGTAAAAAAAGGGGCGCATGGCCTCGCTGAGTTGGTAAGAAGTCTCACAACACCAGGTTAAAGTCCAATAGGTTTATTTGGTAGCACAAGACACAAGCATTCGGAGCACTGCCCCTTCATCAGGTGAGTGGGAGTTGTGTTCACAAACGGCATATATAGACACAAACTCAATTTACAAGATAATGGTAACGAGCATCTCACCAAGGCCATCTCCACACCCCCACTTCTTGCCTTCAAACAACTGCACAACATCAAACAGAATATTGTCTTCGGCAAACTACCCAGCCTTCAGGAGAACAGTGACCACGGCACCACACAACCCTGCCACAGCAACCTCTGCAAGATGTGCAGGATCATCATGTCATCATCTCACGTGAGAACACCATCCACCAGATACACGGTACATACTCTTGCAACTCGGCCAACGTTGTCTACCTGATACGTTGCAGGAAAGGATGTCCCAAGACATGGTACATTGGGGAGACCATGCAGACGCTACGACAACAGATGAATGAACACCGCTCGACAATCACCAGGCAGGAGTGTTCTCTTCCTGTTGGGGAGCACTTCAGCAGTCACAGGCATTCAGCCTCTGATCTTCGGGTAAGCATTCTCCAAGGCGGCCTTCACGACACACGACAACGCAGAATCGCTGAGCAGAAACTGATAGCCAAGTTCCGCACACATGAGGGCGGCCTCAACCAGGATCTTGGGTTCATGTCACACTATCTGTAACTCCCACGACTTGCCTGGGCTTGCAAAACCTCACTAACTGTCCTGGCTGGAGACAATACACATCTCTCTAACCTGTGCTTAACCCTCTCTCCACTCACATTGTCTGTACCTTTAAGACTTGAATACCCGTAAAGACTCGCATTCCAACCATTGTCTTGTAAATTGAGTTTGTGTCTATATATGCCCTGGTTGTGAATAGAAATCCTACTCACCTGATGAAGGAACAGCGCTCCGAAAGCTTGTGCTGCCAAATAAACCTGTTGGACTTTAATCTGGAGTTGTGAGACTTCTTACTGTGCTTTCCCCAGTCCAACGCCGGCATCTCCACATCCTCGCTGAGTTGGCCAGAGTTGCATCGCGCTGTGGCCTTTGGGGACTCTTTCACTGCAGCTCCCCCAGTGGATCTTTCAACATGGTTTTCCAGAACAATTTAATGCGTTTTAAACTCTTGGAATTCCAGCAGGACATTCTTCACTCCGCTGGGTGGAAGATCTGGTCCTTTGACTTCCAAGCATAACAAGAAGATGATTATTTGTGCATCAATTTTAATATACATGTTCCTTGGTTTTCTGTGGTGGAAAAAACAATTAGATTCCTTTAAAGGCTGTTTAGGAAAAGTAGTCAAATGTTTGGTGGGCAAAAAGTCTTTACAAATAATGGGTGGAATTTTGCACTCTGCAAAAATGGTGCTCCGATTTGCATTAAAATTCCCCCCACCACCCATGGACACAGAGCCCTCACCTTCACCACCCCCTCCCCACCACCCCCAGAAGCATCAGGGAAACGCCTGCCCCCATACAAGCCTCCCCCATACAAGTACCAGCCTTGGGTGACTGTGTGCGGCATTTACACATTCTCCCTGTGTCTGCATGGGTTTCCTCCGGGTGTTCCGGTTTCCTCCCACAGTCCAAATGTGCGGGTTAGGTGGATTGACCATGCTAAATTGCCTCTTAGTTTCCCAAGATATATGGGTTCGGGGGATTACTGGGGTAAATACTTGGGGTGATGTGGTACCCTGGATAAGAGTTGATACAGGCTCAATGGACTGAATGGCCTCCTTCTGCACTGTACTGATTCTATGGGGGGAATTTTCCCATCCTGCCTGCCACGGGAATCATAGCGAGTGGGGTGGGAAGTGGCGGGGGGGGGGGGGGGGGGGGGTAGGGGGGGGGGGGTGGTGGTGGTGGGGGGGGGGGGGCGGTGGGGGGGGGGCGGTGGGGGGGGGGGGCGGGGGGCGAGGATGGATCATGCAAAGATCTGTTGACCTCAGGCAAGATTTTCCGGTTTTGGGGTGAGTGCGGCTGGAAAATCCCACCTTATGATTCCATGACTTGGCCATGCCTATTCCTGCAATGGATTGGCCAGATTGGCAGTGTAGACTCCAGACTCGTGACCCACAGCATTCGTACCCTTTACCCACTATGGTGAAAACTGGAAATCCTGGGGATGGGGTCAGGAATCCCAGGATTGGGTCCCGGCTGCCCCTTGTACTTCTCCACAGAGTCTTCATGACTCCATGAAAATCCAACCCAATATCTGTTCATTGATTTTTCACCTATAAAACAGGGGGAATATTCAGCGAAACATATAGCTGATACATTGAGTGAGGGAGAGAGGCAAGTGGCTTGGCATTGGACAAAGCTCCTGAGCACTGCAGCTAAGTTTTACTCCATTTTGTTGTTAAAAACTATCAGACGTATAAATGGAGATGCTTCACCAGCATGAACGAGGAGTTCCAAATTTCTAATGAACCTTCACATTGTCATTGCCAAGGTTTAATACTTTATAAGTGCTTGATATACATTTGGGATTGCACCCACTGTGAACTCATCAGACCATCCTACTAACCACTATGATAAATAGGAAAGCCATCAGTTTTAGTTTCCTGTGGCTTCAGCATCCTAACACCACAGTTCTAGAATTCATCTCCAAATCTCTACATCTCTCTAACCCTGTCTCCACCTCTAAGATGCTTCCCAAATCATAGAATCCCAACAGTGCAGAAGAGGCCATTCAGCCCATTGAGTCTGCACTGATCCTCTGACAGAGGATCCTACCCAGGTCCTCTCCCCCCGCCCCATCCCCGTAACCCCATGCATTTACCGTGGCTAATCCACACATCTTTGGACACTGAGAGGCAATTTAGCATGGCCAATCCATCTAACCTGTACATCTTTGGACTGTGGGAGAAAACCAGAGCACCTGGAGGTAATCCATGCAGACACGGGGAGAACGTGCAAACTCTGCACAGTCACCCAAGGCCGGAATCGAACCCGGTCCCTGGAGATGTGAGGCAGCAGTGCTAACCACTGTGCCACTGTGCCTACCGGGGTTCAACTGTCCTCACACCTGTTTATGTGACTCAGTGTCAAATTTTGTTTGCTAATGCTTCAGTAAAGCATCTTGGGATATTTCATGACATTAAATGCGCTGCACTAACACAGGTTGTTATTGTTGTTGCGTGTTTTGTAACGTTGAGTCCAGATAATAACAATTCTAATTTAGATTTAATTTTTACTCGGGCATTAAATTCCTGCATCTACATTTTACTTTTGATTCACAGGCCGGAACTTTCCGGCTGTTCATGTTGGCGGGATCTTCCGGTCCTGCCGAGGGTGCACCCCTGCCATGGGTTTCCCGGCAGTGAGGGGTGTACTCAGCGGGAAATCCCATTGGCAATGGCGGGACCAGAAGATCCTGCCATCGGCCAATGGTGGGACTCCTCTGTTGCTGTGACACATGGCGGGTGCCGAGGAAAATCCCACCCACAATCATCATGGAAAATTCTAGATTGAATCTAATGTCTTTTAGTGTTTGTATTTCATTGCTAAGTACACCAGCCTAGCATCCATTAACCTCTTACACTCAATTAAATTTATTGCCATGAAGGAATTTACATTTGAAATCTGTTTTGATCAGAATTGGACAAATAAATTAACCAAGTCACAAATATAATGATTCAATCAGGCTGTCCAAAGAAATTCTAATCCAACCATATCCCATAACATTCTCGTATTCTGATTCAATGGCATATTCCAGGGATTCGCTTGTTCCTCAGATGACTTTTGTTTTTTTTCAGATTTCAACCACATGGTGGGGTTAGTGATCAAGCTCTGGTTGCTTTCAGATTTTACTAAAACATGCAGCCATGGAAATACAAATTAATCATAATCCAGATGAGAAATACACAACATTAAGTGCTTTCTGTACTCAAAGAAATCCTAAATGCTCTGTGCAACATACCCCAGAGTCGACTCCTTTGAACTGAAGGGAATCTTTGCTGGTACAATTGATGAGAAAAGAAGAAGAATAATCTGGATTTTCCATTATTGGTGTAATGGACTCTGCTAATGCTTGGCACAATGCAATAATACCCTTGTTATTATAATATTGTTGCCATTTACCTTAGTGGTGTATGAACATGTGACCATAGAGTAATTGAAGTATAATTAAATAATGTTACATGTAAATAATCATGCCATTTACATGGTGCAATGCACTGCAATATAAATAGGGTAAGCTCATGAAGCATAAAGATAGAGAAAAGAGCAAACCAAACTCTACGAATCTTTGCTTCATCCCTTTCATCACATCAAGTGTAGAATTGGTGTATGGAATGGGTTCTTCAACCAAGAATATGAATAGAATGGAAGTGGACAATAGCACAACATATGTATTACCAGGAGGGTCCTGGATGAGTACATGGGACTTAATAGGATGGAGGGTTATAGGTAGGCCTAAAAGGTAAGGATATGTTTGGCACAACTTGTGGGGCCGAAGGGCCTGTTGTGTGCTGTAGTTTTTCTATATTTCTATAATATATTTATTTTCCCAAATGTAACCCATTGGCCCGATCTACCTTTGTGCCTATCCAAGGAAATTAATGATATGGATGGGAATAGGGTTTGTTTGTATGAGTGCATTTTGGAACCTCAGTTCACAACTCTCACCAATTAATGACTGCATAACTTTTGTTTCTGTTTATTGTGTTGTGAATTTATTTTAAATGTGCGTTTGTTGGGATTGTTGTTCTCACAAGTGCTTGGAGGGGTAAAATGGGACAGAGCTTCACATTTTGAGAGAGTGTGTTAGACACTGTTGCTGTGATTATAATCTGATAGATTGTGAAAGAGAGAGCAAGGATTTGTGATGTTGTTTGTTTAGATCAAGAAAGAAGGTATTTCTTTTGTCTTATAGTGAACTAGAACTGGAAGCAGTTTGGCTGCTACATTTAAATAGCGAGAAATGGGTAGATGATGGTGTAGTGGTAATGTCACTAGGCTAGTCCAGAGGTCCAGGGTAATGCTTTGGACACAGTTTCAAATCCCACTAACGGAATTTAAATTGAATTAATAAAATCTGGAATTGAAAGCAAGTCTTAGTAATGGTGATCATGGAACCATCAGTTACCATTGAACCCATCTGGTTCACTAATCCCCTTTAGGGAAGGAAACTTACCATCCTTACCTGTATGTCTTGATCCATAGTTGACCCTGAACTGCAGTCTGAAATGCCTAGTAAGCCATTCAGGTCAAGGACAATTAGGGATGGTAAACAAGTGCTGGCCTTCAAAGCGATGCACACATCCTATGAAAAATATACAATAAAAATGAAGATGCTAAAAGTTAGTCACAAAACCACTTTATGGCTGCTTTGACACAAGATTGAATCAATAGTGCACAACACAAATGCTCAGTTTGAACCTAGTCTGAGTTTCAAACCCCAACTTTTATTCATCACCAATACTGTTTATCTCTGCATCATTATCCTCTTATTCTTCATACACTCACCATAATCTGGACCTCAGATACCTCTAAGACTCACATTTTCCAACACTTTCCTCACTGATCACCTCTGCTGACTGCAATAATTCCAACTTGTCTAATATTCTATCGCCTGCTTTCTGTCCCACAATCCACAAAGTCCCACAAAGACTTGCTCGTCCATTACCCACATTCTTGTCAACTATCTCCAAATGCACCAAATTCAAAATCTTTATCCTTTCTTAAAAGTCCATCCACAGCTTCAAGGCACCTTACATGTGCAATCTCAGCCCTGAGACTCTCATATTCTATCTAACTTTCTCCCTCTACTCCATCATCAGCGGCAAAGCCTTCTGCTCTCAAGTCAATTCACTGGAACTCCTTCCCTAAAATCTTTTGCACTAATACCCCTCCCCTACTGCAAAAGTCCCCATAAAATGTATCTTTTCTATTGTGCTTTTAATATCTTAATCAAGCTTTCCCAAGCACTCCTATATGTCCATTTCTCCTCCGTGGGGTATTTTCTATGTTAAAAACTCTATAACATTAATTTATTGTTGTTACTAGGAGGTTGGCTGGGTATTTTTTAATGACACAGTAACTCCATGTGTCAGAACCATACTATCTGAGACTGCTTAAATCCATAACGCCATTTGTTTACCGATGAGTCCTTTATTTCTGGATTTTTTCTAATTTCCAGATCATTGCTATTCTGATCACTGTAATAGATGCCACTGTGTGATTGGCAGATTTGAGATTATTAAATCTCTCCACAGTGTCTTGGGACATTGTTCAACATTAAAGGTTTAAATAATACAAATTAAAGTTGTTGTTGCTGTTCTAGGGACAAACGATGTTTTTGTCTCTCATGAATGAAACAATGCTTCATTGTTGCCTCAATGCTATATGTCGAACCCCACATATCTCAAACATCTTAGTGTAATTCAAAGTTTGTGCTGATTAAGCTGACCTCAGCTTGAGTGATAATAGGAGTGCTACAGTTCTTTTCTGAGTGCCTTGGTTTGAACTGGACAAGATCAGCTTCCTACTGCTATTGTTGGAAAGTGAATGCTTGTTGGATGCAAACTAGAGTAGGATCACACTTATAGAAACACTGAAACTAGGAACAGGAATAGGCCATTCAGCCCTTTGAGCCTTTCATTATGATCATGGCTGATCATCAAATTCAATATCCTGATACCCCCTTCCCCCCTCATATCCCTTGATCCCTTTAGCTCCAAGAGCTACGACTAATTTCTTCTTGAAATCAACTTAGTTGCGATATCCCCATGATCAATTGCCTACTAAGTCTCTCAGGCTGGGGTCATGCATGAGCAAGGGGCAAATGGCGGAAAGGCTGTTCCTGCTTGCAGGCCCAGACCTTAGCTGGACTCAGTGCCTTCAAGCAAGGAAGAGAGGAAAAAGGGAGAAAATCACCGGAGGCGAAAAATAAATGACTCACTGGCGAGCGTTCCTCTGAGAGATCAACCAAGAACTAATTACATGAGCTACAAACAAGAATACATACTTGAGTGTGTGAGTCAAAGCTACAAATTGGAGATTGTGAGGTGAGAAATCTTTCTCCTATTCCAGATGTCCAGATTAAAGACAAGGTGGCATTTACACTCCAGCGTGAGTGAGCCCACGGGAACTCTAATAGCCTAGATCCAGATGATCTCACTCTGTTTCAAATTCCTGATCCACATACAGACACTTGGGTCAAGAAACATCCGGTTTATATTTGCATTTTTCACTTTTATTCAGTATTTTTAGATGGAAAACATATTTCGAGTAAAAAAAAAGACTAGTTCAGCTAATCCCCTTTCCGTTAGTACAGATGGGTTTAGTACTTCCAAAATAATTCTAGTGTTTCAATGCTTCCGTTTAATTCATCGCGAAATCAGTTTCATTAACCTAATGGAAATTTTACACAACGAGCCTATCTTATTTGAAGCAACGCTAGTTAAATTGATGATAATTGCATGCAGATTAAATTAAATTTGTGATACTAAATAGATTCAAAGAATGTCATTAATTGAGCCTGGTGTTTACAAACATGGTGCTATGTGTTCATCTGGCAGTAAGGATCCTTCAGTTGCAAGCAATTAAAGAACTAACTTCACAAAGTAAATCAAGGAAAAAGATTTAATAAAGAAACTTCATTGCTCTCTGACACTCAGGCCACACCCTAGGCCACACAAGCTCCCCACAACCCCCATCTGCTTCCTATTTATACTGGGTCAGCTGACCATCACAGCATGTTACATTGTATCAGATTCCAATGTTATCATTGGTTACATTATAACACTGTGGCAACATGATAGTGAGTAGTGAGTTCAAGAGCTATAGATTATACCCTCTCCTGCAGGATGGGTGGGGGGAAGAGGGAGTGGCGGGGGTGGAGACAGGCATTTGGAATCCAACAGGCAGCTTGCTCACCACCTACCCATCCACCCCTGCCCACACTGAAGTTTTACCAGCAACAGGGGTGCCATCATCTGACTAGCCTGCCAGTGGGCCAATTGAGACCCTTAAAGAGGGCAATTAATGACCTCTTAAGGGTCTCATCACACCAGCGGATTTCACCATCGCCGGGAGAGCCCTCAGCCAAACTTCCAGCCCAACAGGTTCGCGGTAAGGGTAGGGTCCACCTTCACAGATCAAGCTGGCGTGGAGCTGGAGCTTTGCTCAGGGTGGTCAGCATTGGGTGAGGGGGGAGGTGTTGGGTGTGCCACTAGTGGAATACCAACCACTTCAGACTATAACTCTCACTTTTATCCTAGGTGTATTTGCACGTACATAAAACTAATAAAGAATTTCAAATAACAAAAACAGGAAATGCTGGAAAAACACAACGGGTCTGGCAGCATCTGAAGCGAGAGAAGATAGAGTTAATGTTTTGAGTCTTCATGACTCTTCATTAGGGCTGAAGAGACAGGGACATGTATTGGATTATATGCCGTAAAATGGAGGGGGGGAGGAAAACAGCTGTATAATCCAATACATTTCTGCCTCTCTTCAGCTCTGAGGAAGAGTCATGCAGACTCGAACTGTTAGCTCTATTTCTCTCACCACAGATGCTGCCAGAACTGTTGAGGTTTTCCAGCATTCTTTATTCTTGTTTCAGATTCCAGCATCTGCAGTATTTTGCCTTTATTTTAAAGGATTTTAAATTACACATTGCAAAAAATGTATTAATTTAAAAAATATGTTCGATTAAGTAGATTGAAGAAAGCATCTGGTAGGAAAACCAGAGGTATTGGAGCCATTTAAATTTTAACATGAGTTAAATAAATACACAATGCACTTGCAGGGCAAATACCTGTGCAAAGGAAGTACTGAATATGAACAGAGATATTAGGCGGAATTTTCAGGTCACATCTGCCCTGAGGCCAGAAGTTCTTGCCCGAGGTCTATGGATCTTTAAATAGTTCCATCAAATCATCCATCCCACCTGTGACAATTCCCACAGTGAGCGGGACTGGAAAATTTACCCAATAGAATTCTAGTACCAAAACTATAACTCTCAGACCTCTGGATGATTGGGTGGCATGGTGGTACAATGGTTAGCACTGCTGCCTCACAGCGCCAGGGACCCAGGTTCGATTCTGATCTTAGGTGACTGTCTGTGTTGCGTCTGCATATTTTCCCTGTGTCTGCATGGGGTTTCCTCCGGGTACTCCAGTTTCATCCCATAGTCCAAAGATGTGCAGGTTAGGTTGATTGGCCATGCTAAACGTTAAGAGTCCCAAGATACATAGGTTAGCAGAGAAATACGTGGGCTTACAGGGTAAGCCTGGGTAAGAGTCAGTGCAGACTCAATGGGCCGAATGGCCTCCTTCTGCACTGTAGGGATTCTTTGGTTCTATTCTGATTAATAAACACCAGAAACAATTAGTACAAATGTGCAATATTCTTACAAACTATATTAAATTAGCTCTCTATCTGTGTTGCAGACTTTGATTGCTTCAAACAATTATCCATAATGCAGAAAAATTCTACAGATTTATACACTAACGATGAAAAATAGATACTTCATAATATCATTAAAACTCCTGGCTCTCAGGAGGGTGCTAAAGAATAAACTCTGTTAATGGATCAGCCTCATTCCTTAAGTGCAGCTTTAGTTGAAACTGAGATGGGAAAGATTATGCTTCTGTGACAAAACGGCTAAGTGGAGAGTTTTTACAAGAAGCATAGACTCTGCGCACCTTATAGGCTTTTCAATTTATGGGATGGGAAGAAAACCAATCCCTCTTTTAAAAGAATCTCTATTTATGCAACAGCGAAAAACAAACAGCTACAAGTAGACCCTCGTTAGATTTATTCGCTTTCAGGGTCAAAGCTAATGGTCAAAACAGAGGTTGGCTGAGACGATTGCAATAAGGGGCGAGTTTATGGCTCTTCCTGAGGGAAATAAGATTTTCCTCTAAAGTCAGTATACAAATCACTCTTTTTAAACTCTTAAGATCCAAGACCTTGCAGTTGCATTTCTAGAAACTACCCAAATGTAATTGGAGATAATGACTGACCTTTTGAAAATAATAGAGAATGGGATGTACACGTCAGTGATTTATTCCTAAAATCCTGTTCTTTAATTCTCATTATATAATTGTCCCTGCAGTTCAGTTTTACTTCAGTAGGTGAATTGTATTTTAGGCTCTTATTTCAAACCTGTCTGAGGTCACGTACCAACCGACTCAAAAACAGTTTCTTCCCTGCTGCCATCAGACTTTTGAATGGACCTACCTTGCATTAAGTTAATCTTTCTCTACACCCTAGCTATGACTGTAACACTACATTCTGCACTGTCTCATTTCCTTCCCTATGAACAGTATGCATTGTCCGTATAGTGTGCAAGAAAGAATACTTTTCACTGTATACTAATACATGTGACAAAAATAAACCAAATCAAATCAAACCATTGTAGATAATGTACATTTTTCAGCAAGGTTTCAGTTAAGTTTTCAAAAATTCAGTTTTGCAGGTGTGTGTTATTAATGAACATTGATATTTTAATAAATCCTGCTGCTGAATGTTTAATTAGTGACATGGAAATGCTACTGGCACTCATACTTGCAGACAATTCTTCTCTTAGCACCCTTCTATTATAGAGCTTCACAAAGTTGATGTTACTGCAAAGTCAGACTTTTAAACTAATTCTTAAAACACGGGTCCTCTTTTCTTGAGAGTTAAAGTTCATTTATTAGTGTTGCAAGTAGACTTACATTAACGCTGCAATGAAGTTACTGTGAAAATCCCCCAGTCACCACACTCTGGTGCCTGTTTGGGCACACTGAGGGAGAATTTAGCATGGCCAATACACCTAACCAGCACGTCTTCCGGACTGTGGGAGGAAATCAGAGCAACCGGAGGAAACCCACACAGGGAGTTTCCTCCGAGGCTATGGTGTATGTAGACTTGCCTTCAATGCTCATTCACCCTGACTATCCCATTTTGTAGGTACCTAGAAACTAAGGTCTAGACCTAACCATACCTTTTAACAAATTATCAATTCGGGGAGAATGTGCAGACTCCACACAGACAGTGGCCCAAGCTGGGAATCGAACCTGAGTCCCTGGCACTGTGAGGCAGCAGTGCTAACCACTGTGTGCCACCATGCCGCCCCTGATCTTGAAATGAAATGAAAATATTACTACCCTATCTTTACAGATATAATAGTCAATCCTTGGTCTACTTTCCAATCAAGTACACAAATGCATAATTGTTCAAGCAATATGGGTTCAGTTTGTAGCTAGTGCTTCACTTTTACCATGATGGTAGGCCTCTTGTACCCAAAGATCCGTGGGTCAAGAGTTGTCCTGTTTAGTCACACATGAATCCTGGGCAGAAATTTGCAACCCTGAGTAAACAAAGAACAAAGAAAGAACAATACAGCACAGATACAGGCCCTTCAGCCCACCAAACCTGCGCCTATTCTTAGTCCTTAGTTAGACCCATTACTTATCGCCCATACGCGATTACTATCTCTCTGTTCACCTCCCATTCATGTGTCCATCAAGATATGCCTTGAGCATTGCTAACATGCCTGCTTTTGCCATCTCCACTGGCAGTGTGTTCCAGGCACTCACCACCCTCTGTGTGAAAAACATTCCCTGCAAATCACCCCTAAACTTTCCCCCTCTCACCTTGACCTGTGCCCTCTTGTAGTTGACCTCTCCACCCTGGGAAAAAGCCTCTGACTATCCACCCTGTCTATGCCTCTCAATTTTGTAGACTTCTATCAGGTCGCCCCTCAGCCTTCATCTTTCCAGTGAAAACAATCCGAATTTATCCAACCAAACGTCATCTTAGAATCAAGAGAAGGACAACAATGGCCATGATCTTAAGTTCAAAAGGGGACCTGAGTCCAACACCAGAAGCCTCATTCTACTTTCATATCCATTGCTATCTCCTGGGCAAAATTACTCTTACTGATGGTCTACACTGAACTGACCTTGTCTCTCATTTATCCTGTATCACTCCCATTTTGGGTTACACTTGCTATCTTGACGTTCTTTTTCAAAGCTTTACTCACTATTCATTTTGAAAATCATAAAAGGCAGCTGAAAATATTGATATTGCGTGAGACAAACTCACTGAACATTCTGTCGCAATCTAATTATACCCAAATAACCATTCAACTCAGTTTTATTGTCCATGTGTAAAATGTTAATAATAGATTTTCAATCTCTGATTCTGTAACAATTGCAATGCAATAGATGCTAATTATATCATTATGCCTTCAGTCACAATGATAAACAATCTATTTTCCCCTTTGGCTCGTGATATATTATTGTGCTGAGGTTGCAAGCTACCAACATTCCCTTGTGAACGAATTTCATCAATACCCGAGTTTTTTCTCACAGCACTATGTCCCATATCAGTGAAGCTGTAATAGTCTGTGATAGAGGGGTTTTGGATAACCTGGATCTAAAAAGACTGATATATCATGAATATAGGTTAGAAAAAGTACAAAATACCTGGAGTTACAAAGGTACAGTTGCATAGAAACACACATAACCACTGTTAGAGAATTTAAACATGTATTTTTTGAAAATATATTGTATTTTGTATTAAAAGCATACACCTTGGCTAATGACACTCTAGGGCATGATGGGATACAGCTGAGTGAGAAGAACCACATTCCCTGAAAACAATATAGCTGCTGAGAACTCTCTTATCAGTGTGGGCTTTAAAAAGTACAAGCTTCCCAGACAGTAGATTGAATAGAACAGTGCAATTTTGTCTATAAGGGGCTGCTAGGTAGACAGTGGGAAAAGAACTTTCGAACTCTACGAACTTACGTATTCTCATGCTGCCAGAGAGTGAAATGTTATTGGCCAAGGTAAATGATTCATACTAAAATGATTGGTTCACATCCAGCTAGGATGAGCAAAAGAGGCGGACAAATGATTTTTGAAAAGTGCATAATTGTAATTCTGATAACAATACAATTTAGAATAATTTGGACTCCCCCAAATCGTTCTCCTATGCGGACCAGGCCTGGACAATAAAGTGCATCTTCAACCAGAATTACTGTCTCTGTGAGTTCTTTGTGGTGTGGCATGGTGGCACAATGGTTAACAGTGCTGCCTCATAGCGCCAGAGACCTGGGTTCGATTCCCGGCTTGGGTCACTGTCTGCGTGGAGTTTGCACGTTGTCCCTGTGTCTGCGTGGGTTTCCTCCGGGTGCTCCGGTTTCCTCCCACAGTCCAAAGATGTGCAGGTTAGGTGGCTTGGCCATGCTAAATTGTCCCTTAGTGTCAGGGGGACTAGCTAGGGTAAATGCATGGGGTATTGGAGATAGGGTCTGGGTGGGATTGTGGTCGGTGCAGACTCAATGGGCTGAATGGCCTCCTTCTGCACTGTAGGATTCTATGATTTCTGAGCTGTAATTAATAAAGAGAAATCTCTCACAGGAAAGCCAGCATAATACATAGGTCCCTGAAAAGTTCCTACAGTCTATGATAGAATTATTGGTGATTTAAAAATTTTGAAGCACAGGGTATATCTAAGTGCTAAGGTGGGCATTAGCAACAGTAGTTCAGAGATCTGATAATGAAAATCACTTGAGTTGTGCTTTCAGATTTTATATAATCATCCGAATGACCCATCAGAAACTCATCACGTAAAACCCATTACGCTACTTTTTTAAAAAGAAAAAGCATTGAAAAGTAAAAAGTTGAAATCGCAAGAATTGGTGAAGCACAGCAGTTATTCAGATTAATAGTCATAATTTTTAATAGCCATTTAAAATGTATTATTGCTGTTTAAATAAAATACATCATGTACTCAAGGGGCAGATCAAGATCTTATTAAAGTGTTGGCTGCAAATTTTGTCAAACATGATTAGACATGAAGCAGGTGCTGTGAAAGTTCCAAAAGTTGGAATATAAGTTGTCATCTTTAATCGTTTACTGTGAAAAAATTTGAAAAGCCTTCCATGAAGCACCAGTAAGTACTTAAAGTGGTATTAAGTGCATAACCCATTGGTGCTGAATTAGCTAGTGTATCCTGAGGTAAGACCAGATCAACTTGGCTCTGACGAAGGGTCATCCAGACTCAAAAGGTTGGCTCTATTCTCTCTCCACAGATGCTGTCAGACCTGCTGAGATTTTCCAGCATTTTCTGTTTTTGTTTCAGATCAACTTGTGTTGTATCCAATAAACATTTGCAAAATGTTTTGATTTCCTTTTGAAAGGACAAACCAGTTTTACCAAAAGTATGGTGGTCTTAGTTTACACTTAAAACAAAATCACAAGTGGTCTTCGTGATCTTTACTGATATCTATGAAGAATTGCATGGCAAATACTACTAATCACTATTCACAGGCGGTACGGTGGCACAATGGTTAGCACTGCTGCCTCACAGCGCCAGGGACCCGGGATCAATTCCCGGCTTGGATCACTGTCTGTGTGGAGTTGCATGTTCTCCCCGTGTCTGTGTGGGTTTCCTCCAGATGGTCTGGTTTCCTCCCAGTCTGAAAGATGTGCTGGTTAGGTGCATTGACCCGAACAGGCACCGCAGCATGGTGACTAGGGGATTTTCACAGTAACGTCATTGCAGTGTTAATGTAAGCCTACTTGTGACTAACAAATAAACTTTACTTTACTTTCAGACTGGATTTAAAAAAAACCCAAAATAAAACTTTAATTTAAAAAGTTCTTGGTTTTTCAAAGTGTGGTGTGGATCATGGAATGGAATCATAGAATCGTTACTGTAATCACTCCAAGGATTGGCTCCACCTCTTAACTTATAAAGCAGAATGATTTATTACAACTATAAGCAACTATTTACAGAGTACTTTAAACAGTCTTTCCATACTCAGCCCTAGGGTCCAACTGCTGGGGCAAGTCCCAACACGTCCCAGTGATCCTCGCCTCTGTCTCTGAGTGGAAGAGTGGGTCACATGACTCCTCCTTCAAAGAATGTCCCTTAAAGGGGCTGGCTACTCCAGTTACAGCATGAAATCGAGTTATTCATCCCTTCAAGTCTGTACTAGCCCTCTGGAGGAGCAATTCACCTCGTGCTACTCCCTACCCTTTTCTCGTGGCCCTGCAATGTTTTACTTTTCAGATAAAGGGATTCAATTCTCTTCTGAGAGCCATGATTGACCTTGCCTTCATCACACTCTCAGGCAGTGCATTCAAGATTCTAACCATTCGCTGCACAGCAACGTTTATCCTCATGTTGCCATTGCTTCTTTTGCAAAACACCATAAATCCATGCCCCTGGTTCTCAATCCTTCCATCAATGGGAACAGTTTCTCCTTATCTACTCCGTCTAAGCATCTCATAATTTTGAAAATCTATATATCAAACCTCCTCTCAACATTCTCTTCAAGGAAAACAGTCCCAACATCTCCAAACCTTCTGCGTAACTGGAATTCCTCAGCCTTGAAACTATTCTCCTGAAGCTTTTCTGCACCCTCTCTAATGCCTTCACATCTTCCCTAAAGAACTGGGTGCAATATTCCAGTTGAGGCTGAACCAGTGTTTTAAACATGTTTAACTGAACTGTAAATGTGTGAACCACAAATTTCCCAACCTTGTGGTTTTGCTGCTGCTAAAGCCTTAAAACCTGAAACTCATACTTCTACAACTGACATTACCTTCCATATATGTAGCTACCAGAAAATACCCTGGATCTTGCACATGCTACAGGATGTGCACTCCAGTGGTTAAAGTGCCTTGCTATTCCTCTACCTATTACATAATAAAAACTTACTACTTAAAAAAAATACTCATATACTCACTTTACTTTAGCTGTCCCTTAAATATAGTAAGAGTTTTAACAACACCAGGTTAAAGTCCAACAGGTTTATTTGGTAGCAAATGCCATTAGCTTTCGGAGCGCTGCTCCTTCGTCAGATGGAGTGGATACCTGCCAGATATCCACTCCATCTGATGAAGGAGCAGCGCTCCGAAAGCTAATGGCATTTGCTACCAAATAAACCTGTTGGACTTTAACCTGGTGTTGTTAAAACTCTTACTGTGTTTACCCCAGTCCAACACCGGCATCTCCACACCTTAAATATAGTGACATGAATTGAAATGCTTTACTTCACCCATATTATCAATCAAAATTAAAATTTTAATTTCCTGTTCCTTATACTAACTCCCAGTCTGCTTCACAATGATTCTGAACTGCTTCACACTCCGCCTGGTCTGTTTCACAGTGATCCCAACCTACTTAAGGGGTGGCATCTTTCATAAGAAATCACAGGATGTGCCAATGTCCCTTCCTCTGCTCTTGAATCAATCTCAATATCCCACTGAAACCAATTGAATAAAACCTTATTTCTCTTTTTTAATGATACTAGTGGATACATGAGGGGCACCATATCTTGAAGAACGGATTAGGTTCAATAGGTGCACAGCTTGGGAACTTCAAACATTGGATGATTTCTTGGAAAAATTGAATTGAAAAAAACCCATAAAGTCAACATAGGCAGTTTCCAGTCTCTGAACAGGAGAAACTCTGTCTTGTCTTCTAATAAGATTTGAATCTTTGTTGGGTTTCTTGACGTACCAGTCAGGAAAACTTTGGAATCATCTATCTGATGCACTAGAATGTCAAATTGCAAAACTTCAGTCAGAAAGATGAAGGGAACCAAAAGACTAGAATAAGGTCCAAGCAACATTTATTGAGGAAAACATTGAACTATCACCTCAGAACTTCTGATAAGGAAGCTCAGAGTGCTACCCTGAAAAAACAATCTTCAGGGCCTCTGTAAGAGGAGGCAATATTTTGTATTTGAGTTGGCATGAAAAAAGAAAGTGCCTGTAGTGTCAGTTTCATACTTTGATACCACACTCCGGAACATGTAGTAGCAAAGTTTCATTTTTGCAGGAACAGGTAAAAATAATAATGAGAAGGAGTGGAGAAGAAGATTTGGTTTCACAAAATAAGTTGCAATCACTCAAAGAAGTATCATGCTTCAAATCTAAACCAACATTTTTCAGCTGTACTATTCTGTTTGTCTTGAGAGTTATTGAGTGGGAAAGGTCAAAGAGATAATGGTAATAGACATCTGAACTAAAACATTCTTAGGTTATTTTTGTCGAATTCTTGGTAATTGCAGGTATACAATGAATAATTGTTACTGGTAACACACCACAATGGGCGGCACGGTGGCGCAGTGTGGACTCGGGTTCAATTCCCAACTTGGGTCACTGTGTGCGGAGTCTGCACGTTCTCCTCGTGTCTGCGTGGGTTTCCTCCGGGTGCTCCAGTATCCTCCCACAGTCCGAAAGACGTGCTGGTTAGGTGCATTGGCCATGCTAAATTCTCTCTCAGTGACTCGGGGCTTTCCACAGTAACTTCAGTGCAGTGTTAATGTAAGCCTATTTGTGACAGTAATAAATAACCTTAAACTTAACAAATAATAGTTATGTTATAGAATAGATTGTCATCTTGCAGAGTGACTATGGACTGTTAGACCATAATGCATAGGAGCAGAAGTAGGCCATTGGGTTCATCAAGTCTGCTTTGCCATTGAAAGAGATGACGACTGATATGACAATCCTCAACTCTACTTTCCTGCCTTATCCTCATAACCCCCAATTCCGCCATTGATTAAAAAGCTGTCTATCTCAGCCTTGAACTTAACAACCCAGCCTCTACAACCCTCTGAGGGAAAGAATTGCACAAATTCACTACCCACTGGGAGAAGAAGTTTCTCCTCTTCTCTGCATTTCTTGTATTTAAGGATCAATTTGACCGATTCTTGATTTGACAGAGTAGAGAGATGAGCATCAGGGGAAGCTGGAGCTGAAAGTGGTCTTTATATGGACCTAACAGACAATGTGAGATAACTGGGCTTGTTGGATTTCATTTGTTCTCGTCAGTTGAATTATTTATTAACAGTAACGGCTTGATGTTGGCAAAATTATTAATGTTTCTGAATTGATTACTTTAAAATTGCTGAGATTAGTTAGAAATAAAATGACAGATACAAATCCATAAAGCTGCAGTATCACTCCTCAATGATCTAGTTGCTAATTTCAGTTGAATTTCAGAATTTACTGGTCAGTGCTCTTTGAACTGTCTGATATTACATTGCTATCAGACTGACACATCAATATCATAATACTTATAAATTTATTAAATTAAAACAGTTACAATACTTATGTGGCTGAAAAATCTAAAACTGTAAATCTGATTTATTTGTGTTTGCTCTGCCCAGAGACAGGTTCTTTTGCTCATTGTCTGCTGATCCTTTATCCTAAGCTATTTTCTTAGCATTTTTGTCAGTGGTATTTAGCCACTGCTTTCCATTCTCAGGGATAGAGTGAAGAGGCAGGCCTTAAGTCTATCTCAGTCTGAGTGGGAATTGAACCCATGCCATGGGTGTTATTCTGAACCACATGTTAACCATCTCAGCTAACCACACCCCCGTCCCATAAATCCGGTAAGTTAATGCAAAATTAGCCAGCTTCAAATATTACCTTTAATATCACACCTTGTAAAAATCCACTGCCTAGGCACAGTGATGATGTGGAGATGCTAGCGTTGGACTGGGGTAAACACAGTAAGAAGTTTAACAACACCAGGTTAAAGTCCAACAGGTTTATTTGGTAGCAAAAGCCACACAAGCTTTTGGAGCCCCAAAAGTGCCTGAAGAAGGCACAGTGGCACAGTGGTTAGCGCTGCTGCCTCAGAGCACCGGGGACCTGAGTTCAATTCCAGCCTTGGATCACTGTCTGTATGGAGTCTGCACGCTCCCTCCATGTCTGCCTAGTGCTGCGGTTTCCTCCCACGGTCCAAAAGATGTGCTGGTTAGATGCATTGGCCATGCTAAATTCCCCCTCAGTGTACCTGAACAGGCACCAGAGTGTGGCGACTAGAGGATTTTCACAGTAACTTCATTGCAGTGTTAATGTAAGCCTACTTGTGACAATAATAAATAAACTTTAAACTTGAGTGCTAACGGATGTATGTAACTGTTGCGGTGTTACAGGATCTATGTCGCTCTCTGGTGCAGGCGGTTCTTTATAAATGCATTGGCATCCTCCATCCCAGAAGGTGATTGTTCACGCTGTGATGATAAAGCATTGCCTGGTGTGGCTCCGTGGGCCTACCCTGGCATGGCAGTCTCTGCTGCATGTGGTGTAGAGGGGACAATGGGCTGAGAAGGTGCGCGATTCACTGGCCTTTGCGTACACTGGGCCCTCTTCTTGGCCAGCTGAGCTTTTTGTTTCTGCTCAGATCTTTCAATGTCCCTCCAAGCAATTTGCCTCCAGAGATCATAGCTGTCATAGGCAGTCTTCTAGTTTTAGTGTCAATGTCCACCATCTTCAAACCTCATGTTCAAGTGTTCTTGTAGAGGAGGTATGGACATCCAGGAGGTCATGATCCAGTGGCTGATCACTATACAGCAGGTCTTTGGGTATATGGCCATAATCCATCCACTGAATGTGGCTAAGCCAGTGCAGATGTTGTTGACTTAGCAATGAATGTATATTGATGTAATTAGCATGGCCCAGGACCTCTTTACAGAGTCAGTCTAAGAATAGAAGAGTATAGAACCAGAACAGGTCAGTCACTTTGTTCAGCCCACCTCTGCTACAGAGCATGTGCAATCCAGTAGATTGTAAGGTGTCTACTTCAATTGATTAATCAATAAGAATATAAGGAATCACAAGTGAAAGAGAGCCCATTCCTTCATTAAACATAATGGAAAGGACAATCCTTGGTCTACTAGATTTGCTTACCTTTCAGTTAACAATAAATCACACTAGCTGATGGTGCTGTAAAGACCAGCCAATTGTATCGCCAAACCAAGGAATGGGTAATTCCTGCTGGAATGTTGATTTTGGTGCGACACAGTTTTTCAATATCAGATGTGGGGTGTAACTCTGGTTTCAGGTCACTGATCTGAACGCATTTAGAATTTTTGGTACAAAGTGTGTGTGATCACCAAGGAGGTGGTCTCATATTACTTGGCAGTTCATAAAAACGAGAGCATAAAAACAACTGGCACAAGATCACCATCTTAAACATTATTCTTTAAGTTTAAGCAGATCATAGATGCTTTAATGTGACTTAAACAGATGACATGACAGTCGGATTGTTGCTGACATTAAACTGTGCCCAGCATTTCATTTAACATTTTTATACAGAGCTCAGCTTTGTCTGAGTGGAAAATGGAGATATGGAGCTTACACTATCGAAATGTCGCAGCTTACTCTACTCTATAGCAAAGAGTAATAATATACTTCAGGCAGTGGCAAATCTGTAACATACGTTTGATTTTTTTCCATGCTTGTGCAGTCATGAAGCTAATAATATTTCCTAGTGGACCTGTGACTTTGGAGCAAGTAATCAGTCCCATTAATTTAACAGTTAAATGTCCTGTTTAGGGTGTTTATCCAGGTAACAGTCCTGGATTTGGTTGTTCCTTCTACAATTGCTCACATTGAGGTGGTGTTCGGGCACTAAAAGCTATTTTTAAATGAATGCTGAACCCCTGTTGGGTTGTGGCCAAGATCCTCCATTCTACCGACTCTTTTATTTCATAGACCTGTCACACTGCAGCTTTTCCACTGAACTTAAACTGAAACCAGTCAACTGAAGTACCTGTAGTGTCAAACTGAATTACTGCTGTTGTCAAGTTCAAAAACCTGCATTTATATATTTCTCCTGACTTCAAAATAACCCAAGACAATTTTCATTCATGGGATGCGGGCATCGCTGGCTTCACCAGCACGTGTTGCCCATCTCTGTATTGTTCTTGAGAAGGTGATGGTGAGCTGCCTTCTGAAACCACTGCAGTCCACATGTTGCAGGAACTCCCACACTGCTGTTAGGAAGCAAGTTCCAGATTTTGGCCCAGCGGCAGTGATTGACAGCGATGTAGTCCCAAGTCAGGATTGTGTGTGACTTGGAGGTGGTGGTGTTCCCATGCATCTGCTGCCCTTATCCTTCTAGGGTACTGTGGGTTTGGAAGGTGCTGCTGAAGGAGCAACAGCCAATGCAGTCCTTTTGAAGTGTAGTCCCTCTTGTACTAAAGCAGTGGAATCATCTGACAGTGCGTGCTCTGATATATAGAAAGATAAAGGTAAAGTCGCCATTGTCCTGGATGGTCACAGGCAGCTCTCCCCTTTGAGGGAGGGAGCTGACTGCTTGTGATTTAACCTGAAGATCACCACACCTCAGGCGAAGGACAAGGTTGAGAAAGTGGGGCCTTCATGAATAACCTTAGCCTCTACGGAATTAAACCCGTGCTGTTGGAATAAGGGGTGGGTTGGACTGTTTTACAAAGTTGCGACACAATTTGATACATCAATTTGTCAGAGTAAACATACAAGTGTTTTCAACTTGTGTCAATGCTTCATCTCAACACAATTGCTGAAACTAAGGAAGGATTGGAGTTAGATATTCTGACATGGGGTGGTCAAGTAGAATTTGTGGATTAGCCACTGATGTGGCTGGCAACACCATTTTAGCTGTTTGGCTAGGTTTGGTCGTAGATGTCTTACATACACTCAATTCATTCAGGTAATTTGACTTCATATAGATATAATTGCTCACAAAATGTCCATCACCATTCGCTAACCAAGCAGGTAATATTCTCCATGAATAGTTATTCAATCTTACAGCTGTATCAACAAATAAACAAAAAGGCACAAAGGCAGACGTAAATGTCCTCTCTGCCGGCCTGGGTGCAGCAGCAATTGCAGTCCTTCGAGGACAGCCTGCCTCTAGGCCGTTAAACTGGACCTTGCTGCCAGCCAGAACCTGGAGGCTGACTGGAGAATCCAGCTGGCCTCTGTTAATTTCTCTTAATAGACACTTAACAACCCGTGTCAGCTTCCCCCAGCAGGCGGGCAGGTACCCCAACCACAAGCATGCCCTCCCCTCCAGCCCACCTCCATGAAAATGGCCTGTGGGCGAGATGGAGCCTCTTGACATCAATAATATAGAAAGAGAAACACTGGTGCCTCACTACCATCAGCAAGGATGTCAATGAGAGCACGGTGGTGGATGCTTTTTGTGTTAAAACAAGATTCAGGGATAAAATTACTGACTGAAGGGAATACTCACCTATTCATGCAAAAGGTCCACCAAACCTCGGCTCCAACAAAATTATTATTTTTTTGTGGGCTTCCATTTTTTGATTCCTCCAATGAAGAATCTGACATTTTACAAGCAATTGGAAACGGAGGCCATCCCACTTAAATTGTCACTGGGAACGTCTAGGATTACTGGCCCTGTTCTTGTGTTGACTAGGAATTCCATTTTCTACTGGCAGATGATTTAAGTTGCTGTAGTTTTCGAGTGACTTGCCACTGTTTACCCATCCTGCCAGGTTCCATTTCTTTCCTCGTGTCACCGTAGAAGCTTGCATCTGTGTTTGACCCCTGAAGTAAATTATACAGAATAAGTGCCTTCTGTACAGGCAAACTGAAAAGTGTTCCTCTGTGTAACCCAATCTTCACTTTGCTTTTTTTATTCCATAACCCTTGGCCTCATAGATTGTCCTTCTAATTGACCATGAATTGCTCCAGGGCTTCACAATGGTCAACATCTGCCCTCATTTTCCTGGAGTGTCCCAGAGTGCCCATTATTCAGAGAATTAACTGCATGGTATTAATACATTGGGAGGTCAAATAAGCAATGGAACAAGTAATTTCCTGTCCGGAGTTCAGCTGATGTCTGTTAATATGGCCATCGTTATTGTAAAAGCAAAGTTAACCTCAATTAAAGGTAGAAATCAGTTGAGAAATTTAACTCTTTTTATTTAATGGTTCATGGTTAATATGAACACAATCGTAGAATCATGCAAAAGATTCTAAAGTTACTAGAACACCATTAATGTGTAACCTTAAAATGTACTGGGCTGATGACACTCTAAAAGGGTCAAAACTCCTTTTGACTCTCCTACACAGATACACATTGACTCAGATGCAGTCAATATGACCTGAAGAGCTTTGTTTGAGAGAGAAAATGCTGGAAAATCTCAGCAGGCTTGGCAGCAGACCTGCCAGACCTGCTGAGATTTTCCAGCATTTTTTCTTTTGGTTTCCGATTCCAGCATCCACAGTAATTTGCTTTTATTTAGTTTTGTTTGAGATTTTTGTCACTCAGATAACAATGAGAAAGAGCAGGGGGTGGCATTTGAACAGGCCCAAGCATAGAGGACACTAACTTCAGCCCTCTTCTGATTCCACTGGACTGACCACACAGGCCAATACAGCCATAGGTTTTGCCCCTGGTCTGTACTCAGTCGGGTTACTGTAAGGCCATCAAGATCTCTCTTGGTTTAGGGGGGGTGAAATCTCTAATCCTGGGGCGGCACAGTGGCACCGTGGTCAGCACTGCTGTCTCACAGCACCAGGGGCCCAGGTTCGATTCCTGCTCGGGTCACTGTCTGTGTGGAGTTTGCACGTTCTCCCCCTGTCTGCATGGGTTTCCTCCAGTTTTCTCTCACAGTCCAAAGATGTGTGGGTTAGGCTGATTGACCATGTTAAATTCCCCCTTAGTGTCAGGAGGACTAGCTGGGGTAAATGCATGGGGTTATGGGGATAGGGCCTGGGTGGGATTGTAGTTGGTACAGACTCGATGGGCTGAATGGCCTCCTTCTGCACCGTAGGATTCAATGATCCTATTAATCAGCCACAGTGCTACTCTGATTGCTACAAAGAAACCTTTACTGAAAGCGGAGAATAAGGTGGTCAAGTTCGCTTTCTAAATTTCACATGAAAAATAAATTACTGGGGCAACTCCAGAAAGGGAAAGAAAGGAAAGAGGAAAGTAACAAGAGTAAGAGGACAGGGAGGATTTTCCACTCCCGCCTGTAGTGCTTGGCGGGAGTGGAAAATATCGCAGGGGCCAAAGAATCAGTTTCCTTTCAGCGGGAAAACGGGTTACGATTGGCTGCTTCCGCCTTCAATGGCGGTTTACGTTTCCCACCGAGCCATGTCAGGAAGGCCACTTGAATACATTAGAATATCATGAATGCTTATTATCAAGGCATCTCGCCAGAACCATGCCCCTGCGCTGAATCAAAAGGCCACATCGGCATGTAATTAGATTGACATACATCACGACCAGAGATAAGCGAAGTGCACCTGGCGCACTGCACTTTGTTCATGATTTCAAGGTAAGTTCACCTACCTTGCATTGTGCTGTGCTCACGTCTCCACAGACTCCCTGCCCATGTTTCAGCACATCAACTTCAGGGGACTATCTCAGGCAAGGCTTCACATCCCAGAGCAGCAAGAAGGCAGGTGGTGGTTTCTAATGTGCTATGAGTTAAAGGTTTGACTAGATGGGGAGGGGGGATAGAGAAACAGGGCAGAGGCAAGGGAAGGGGCTAGAGGGCAAAGGTTTGATGGGGGCAATGAAGACTGAGGAATGTTGAATGCAGATTGGAGGGAGTGGAGACTCGGACCAAAGATATCTCATGGCCAAATAGTGAAGAGAGTTGAGAGCAGCAGGCAAGACAGCCAATTAAACAATTAAGTTAGCACTTAAGTAATGAGAAAGAGAGAGAGAGAGAGAGAGGGGGAGAGAGAGAGGGAGAGAAGGGAAAGGGAGGAGGAGGTCTCTGATATAGTACTCAGTTCCAGATGGGGCAGTCACAGTCAAGGAGGCATCTGCAGCCTGTATATTGGAAACAGGTAGTGTAGTGGCAGGCACTTGATAGTCTCATGGTGGGGAGTCTCTATATGTCACGGTACAATAGGTCTTAAAATGGGAGGGCGTAAGGTCTACACGGGAAATGAACACATCTACCTCAAACAGCTCAGAGGATACCTACCATGATTACAACAAGACCGAGTATTACAGGGGGAGGACTGAGAGTAACCGGAGGGAAAGGATCCTGAACACACTGTTCCTCTAGGACGGTGGGAGTGGTATCCACAGGGAGAGCCAAAGCCGGTCTGGTAATGAAACCAGAGGACCACCACCTTGGAACCTAAATGAATCCTAGCCGCCAGGTGATGTTAACAACAGGACATGGATCCAGCCTGCTTTACAACCTGGTCCATTCAATATGATTCACAATGGGTATCAGGTTGACTCAATAGAGATGGGAATCTCAGGCCCCCCAAAAAGAATCTCATGCCCTCACAGAACATTTGCCCCGATGTAATCGATCAATCCACTGAATGAGTAATGTGTAAACTGGAATTAATGCAGGACACCCAAGTGCCTGACCAAGCCCATCTTGTAGCAGTAAGTCTACTGACATCAGGCAAGGCCGGGGGGTGTGGGGGGTGATAGTTTGTGGGGTTATGGATGGTGTGGGAAGGTGCAGGTGGTGAAGGATACTGTGACACTAAGAGCATTCATAGCCGTGGCCACAATTGCATTGGCTAACTATCATAGAATAGAATCCGTACAGTGAAGAAGGAAGCCAATCGGCCCATCAAGTCTGCACCAACTCTCCGACAGGGCATCTTACCCAGGCTCTATCCCTGTAACCCTGTGTATTTAATCTGCTAATCCCCCTAACCACACATCTTGGGACACTAAGGGACAATTTAACATAGCCAACCCACCTAATCTGCACATCTTTGGAGTGTGAGAGGAAACTGGAGCACCCGGGAGAAACCCATGCAGACATGGGGAGAATGGGCAAACTCCACACAGACTGTGACCCAAGCCGGGAATTGAACCTGGGTCCCTGACGCTGTGAGGCAGCAGTGCTAACCGCTGTGCCACCGCTGAAGGTAGATGTGGTTATATTCATTCTAACGTTTTCAGAGTAACTATTAGTGTAAACTGGCAGAACCATCTGAAGTTTGCGACATAAATCGCTTTGTCAGATCATCCTCATCGTCCCCATAAGACCTTACCTGGGAACATCCGAGAGGGAATTCCCAGCACATCAATGGGGTTAGCCCCCCCCCCCCCATATCCAATGCTGGGGAGCCAGGAATTTGGGGGCTATTGAGTCAACCTGATACCTGTTGTGAATCATATTGAATGGACCAGGTTGTAAAGCAGGCTGGATCCATGTCCTGTTGTTAACATCTTCAGCAGCTCTTACAGACAAACAGATTATCCCCATGGCTGCAGAGTGTCAAATCCAATCCAAGCCAACTACTTTGATCATTCGCTCTTTGGCTAACCAGAGAATTGATACCAAATTGTCAATAAAGCAGAAGCGTTTTGGTCACACAATATCTCAGTTTGATGCAGGTGTAAATAAACACAGGGCCAATCTTAATAGAAAGGCAATGCAGCAAGTGAAAATCGAGCACTTGGCAGTCACCACCCGCAGTCAGTTTTCTTAAGAATGTCCACCTACTTCCATTTGCAGGATGAACTCCCAACTCTGTGATTTGCGAATGAGACCTAAAGAAAAAACAGTCAACTGGATTGCTAATATCTAGCCTGATTCCATTTTCTAATGAACAGGATGGAACTGGATAAGTCTCAGTGGTTGCATTTGGCTTCTCAACCATGAAAGTGATTTGGAAAATCAGAGCCACCAAGGCTAAGGGCGGGAGGGGTGGGGGGAGGGGGGGGGCCGGGTGGATTGCAGTTGGATGGCATGGTACGTTTTTGTGAACTCTCGCTACTCAAAACGGCCCGCTTCTGGACTTGATGGAACTGAAATGGCAGACAGCAGACAAGCAATCAATCCCCAGGAGGTGGGGTGACCATCTAAATACTGATGTGGAGATGCCGGCGTTGGACTAGGGTGGGCATAGTGAGAAGTCTCACAACACTAGGTTAAAGTCTAACAGGTTTATTGGGAATCACGAGCTTTTGGAGCACTGCCCCTTCATCAGGAGGAACACCTGAGGAAGAAGCAGCGCTCCGAAAGCTCGTGATTCCAAATAAACCTGTTGGACTTTAACCTGGCGTTGTGAGACTTCTTGCACCTAAATACTATAATTACGCTGCTTCTCTCATATTTAATCTGCATTCCAGGTTTAGACTTAGCTAGACTGGTTTCTCAGGCATTGGGAAACCTGGCAGTTAAAGGGAGATGAGGACCACTTTGTGGAAAAGGCAAGTGCCCTCACAATACTGCTTTTGATTAATGAAGAACAGGAATGTTTCCCCGGACTGCCCAACTTAACTTTCTTCCCCATCATCGGACGACCCGTCCTTAGCAAAGATGCTCCCCTGCACTGTAACAAATTGTCCCCTTCCATCGGGGTTAGGAATTGGACATCCCCTCTTTTGGTTGGAAGCCCCTACTCCACCAGTCTCCCCACCTGCTCCTGGGCTGTGGCCTCTGCTGGAGCATCCATCCCCAAGATGGAGGCAAGCTTGTCAATCAGGCTGGCTTGTCAAGGAGAAAAACCACATTAGAATTTCATAGTATCCAAACGCCTGCCTCACTGTGTGGGGTGCAGCGGTGGTGGTTGGGGAAGGCGTGAACATTACTGTAGGGTTCTGGAATGCTTTGACACTCCAGCTGACTGATTAATAACTGATTAAATTCAGGCAGATTTCCCAATCAGCCCACAAATATGCATTCAATTATGCCAATTTGACACTGACCGCTGCCAGGTATTGTCAATGATGACTTACCTCAGCAAATCACCTGGAAGTGGGAGCTGATCAGACACCAAGATTTGTGAATGTCCTCTTGGTCCCACCTTCGAGCCCATACCCACAGAACCAGGAATGTTCTGTCCAAAGCCTGCATGACTGATTAGCTGCTTAAGTGAAATCGATTGGTTCATGATGCAACCTTGGATATAATGCTTAACCATACAAACATGATCACCATTTTTTTCCATTGCTTCTGTTTTGATGAGTCCTGACTTCAATAGATTCTCTGTAGAGCACTCTCCATACCCATGGTCATAGCCAATCAACTTGGCTTCATGACATTTTGACTCACATCCTTATGTAGTGCTTATTTAGCCAAAGCTGATTTATTTATTTCAGTACTGCCCTCATGCTTGTCTGTACTGGCACCATATGGAATATATGCCAGGCTTGAGGAATCAAACTCTTCCATTGACCCAGGTTGTTCTACTGTGAATTAACAGATGAAGTGGCCAGGTGTAGCCAACACATCATTTTGAATCGATAAAAGGTTTACATTTGATAAAATACAAAGGGTTGTGAATGTATCTCAGTCCATCGCGCAAACCGGCCTCCCATCCATTGACTCTGTCTACATTTCCCTCTGCCTTGGAAAAGCAGCCAGCATAATCAATGACCTCACGCACCCCGGACATTCTCTCTTCCACCTTCTCTTGTCGGGAAAAAGATACAAACGTCTAAGGTCACATACCAACCAACTCAAGAACAGCTTCTTCCCTGCTGCCCTCAGACTTTTGAATGGACCTACCATATATTAAGTTGATGTTTCGCTCCCCCTAGCTATGACTGTACACTACATTCTGCACCCTCTCCTTTCCTTCTCTATGAACGGCATGCTTTGTCTGTATAGCACGCAAGAAACAATACTTTTCACTGTGTATTAATACATGTGACAATAAAATATGGTACCCTTTGCCATAACTCTCAACATAATGCCACTTGACATCATATTGAGAGACATTGCAAGATTACACTAGTTCATGACGCAACTAACACAATCTCAACATTATCAAGTTTTCATGCTGTTAATTCTCAATCTTGAAAAATATTGTTTAAAAATAATGACAGACGGAATGAGATGAAATCACATGGCTCCAATTGGCCACCTTCCGTTTGTAACTGAGGTAAGTGTTTCCTTTATGACATTCTGCTTTTCATTAAACAGAGAGGTTACATTTGATCATATTTCATTCCAACAGATTGACTTTTATGATGATAAGAAGCGTTTTCTAACTTGGCTTCAAGCGTCTTTAGGAAATAAATAAATATGGAAATTACGAAATGAAATGTTTTCCAGTTTTTGAAGCTCTGGCTAGTTTTTTGTCAGTCAAAGGCTCTTTACCCAGCTCCTAGTTTACATTTCCCGTTTTTCCATAATTTATTGCTGTCAGATTAGAGACAACTTAAAGTGGCTGACAACCATGAAATACTAGAATGTGAAAAATGGACAAAATGAATGTTCAAAAAAAAAGGATGAGGTGGCCAAATGAAAGGCTTTCGATTGTATTATGCCATCTGTCTGTTATCATAACATTAGCTTCAGAAACAGCCTGAAGCTACACGCATTCGCAGCTCTCCGAAACAAAGGGACCAATTTCGGTGGAAATTTAATGCATTGTAAAAGCAATCTCTGTCAACTTAGTAAAAATATTGCTAAAATCGTAATGCATTGTTCGTCAAAGTGTCCGATGAACAAGGTTTAAGAAATCCGTTAAAAGATGCCAACGCGCCGTTTTGTTCAGAGCTGGTGCTGTTTCTAACATTTTCAGGCTGTGCTTGTGGGATTTTGGTGTGAAGTATTCCTGGTATAATCTCATACACTGCGCTCTTGTTCCCAGATGAGCTGCAGGACCCTGCATTAAAATGGAGATTTGATTAGCAGGTGTTGCAAGTGCCATGGGAACAATAAAGCAAAGAAACAAAAAAAGTTAGACTTTTTTTTTATCCCCCCAGTTAGGAAACGTATACTGTGTTTTCCCAGCTGTTCCCCTGTCAGGGGTTTTGATTTTTTTTTTCCCTGTGATATTTCTGGGTTGCCAGAAAGCACTGAGCCACATGACTTCACCCACATGAAGATTAGTCTTGGGAAATGTACGGGTAGATGCACTTAATGTGCGTGGTGGCACATGGGCGGCACGGTGGTTAGCACTGCTGCCTCACAGTGCCAGGGGCCCGGGTTCAATTCTCAGCTTGGGTCACTATCTGTGTGGAGTCTGCACATTCTCCCCAGGTCTGCCTGGGTTTCCTCCGGATGCTCTGGTTTCCTCCCACAGTCTGAAAGACATGCTGGTTAAGTACATTGACCAGTCTAAATTCTCCCTCAGTGTATCCAAACAGGTGCCAGAGTGTGGCGACTAGGGGATTTTCACGGTAACTTCATTGCAGTGATAATTTAAGCCTACTTGTGACACTAATAAAGAAACTCTAAGCTTGGTTGCCCCTTTAAGGACAACAGAGGAAGAATCATAGAATCCTACAGTGCAAAAAGAGGGCCATTTGGTCCATCAAGTCTTCACGGACCACAATCCCACCCAACCCCTATCCCCATAACCCCATGCATTTACCATAGCTAGTCCCCCTGACACTAAGGGACTGAGAGTGGGTAATCACCCCGGGGGTGGAGTTCCTCTCTTAGGCAGAAGGCACTCTGAAGACATGTAGAAGACATGTAGGGACTAGGGCTGCCAGTCTTCATGCAGTTTTTCCTTGCAAATAAATATCTTTTGTGTTCCTGACGAAGTCTGAGAGTGTACATCATTACAATGTGACATAAAATTATAATCTAGAGAAAGGATAATTGATTATCGGCTGTGAGTGAACCATCTGGGCGTACTGAGCAGTTTTATATGATATTATGAATTGACTGAATAAAGTTAGAGTAGCATTATTGAGCTAAAATAATAAAAGGAAAATCTTGCATTTATATTGCATGTTTCACAACTTTTTCACAGCCAGTGAAGTTCTCCTAAAGTTGTCAATGTTGCAATGAAGGAGATGGAGGAGCCAATCTTCTCTTACATTGTCCCACAAACTGTCATGAAATAATGACTAGCTAATTTGTCTCAGTGATGGTTTTTGAGGGATAAATATTGGCCAGGACAGCTTGGACAACTCTCCAATACTTAGGATGGTGCCATTGGGATCTTTTATCTCCACTAGAGGGTCAAGGGCACCTCAGTTTATCATCTTATCCAAACGACGGCACCTGCACCAGTGTAGCTCTCCCTCGGCAGTGCACTGGAACTGAAATGGGGCTTGAACCCTCAACTTTCTGCCTTAGACGTGATCGTGCCACCAAACTAAGCCACTGATGACACAAACAAACTTATACTTCCTGCCAACTCTTTGTAATTGTGGATATTATTAGATACACTCAATTAGAGGGTTGGTTTTGTCCTCCTCTGACTGTCCCGCAGTGCTTGTGTTTAATGTGGTTGTACAATGCAGATAATATGACACAGATGGAACAGCAGTAAACTTAAAGTTTATTTATTATTGTCACAAGTAGGCCTACATTAATACTGCAATTAAGTTACTGTGAAAATGTCCTAGTCGTCACACTCAGGCGCCTGTTCGGGTACACTGAGGGAGAATTTAGCATGGTCAATGCATCTAACCAGCGCGTCTTTCAGACTGTGGGAGGAAACTGGAGCACCCGGAGGAAACCCATGCAGACATGGGGAAAACGTGCAGACTCTGCACAGACAGTGACCCAAGCTGGGAATCGAACCTGGGTCCCTGGCACTGTGAGGTGGCAGTGCTAACCACTGTGCCGCACTCTCAAAAAAGGCTCTCAAAATACATGTGATTAAGATACAAAGCATTGTAGGTATTTTCTTTAATAAATCCAGTAAATAAATTGTTTAATGAAAAACATTAGGAATATGCATGATTGGGAACATGCTACACGGTTATAATTAATTGAAGATTAATAACAACCTAACCTGCATGAGAGTAACTTTTGTTTAGTTTGGGCCCTGCCTATCATTGGTGAATGACGATGATTGCAATAAAAAGCAGATCTCAATTACCAAAGACAGTCAAAAATGAGGCTGAAGTGATGTGAGGAGAGGGCTTTGTGATTGCAATCTGTGAGAAAGATTTCCCATCATGATTAACATTCACATGCCTGCCATGCATGGTAAGATCCGAAATGCATTCCCAAAGAATGCGTTTACAATTTCACCAGAAGGGATGATCAGAGGATATCCAAACATGCTTCTGAGATTACCAATACAGGGCGACTGGCAAATCTACTCCACGATGTTGTCACAACAGGGCAATATTGGGGGTGACTTTCCGACCTCGCCGCACCTGGCACAGATCCCAGAATTTGTGGGCCAAAAAACGGCTTTGCGCCCAGTGCTGAGCGGTTTGCAATCGTCCCGGCCCCTTTCTAATGGCATAAACCAGATTGCGCTCAGAAAGGACATGAGGCTGATTAGCATCTTTAAAGTAGCATTTAAATATGGACAGCCCGTTCAACTCCCAGCTCACAGGATCTTCCAACCTTTGCATCTGGCGTGAGAATGGCATGAATCAGTGATGGGCGCGATGGCCATGCTGGGAGGCTCAGAGGCCAGTGAAACCCCCGGGGTGGTCGGATACATGGCCAGGCAGTGCCCACAAGACATCCTAGCAGTGGCCAGTAGACACCTAGGCAGCATCCACCAGACACCCTCAGTGCCAGTTGGGCACTGCCAATGTGCGAAGGGCAGTGTCAATAAGGTGGGGCCTGAGTGGCAGGCTATAACGGGGGGGGGGGGCTTGTGGAATGGGGGTCATGTGGGGGGGGGGAGATGTGCAGGCATGGATCATGCAGGGGATCATGATGGGGGCATGTCGAGGGTCAGGTGGGGGGGAGCCACTGGGAGGGCCCTGATACCCTGATGCTCGTGACGCATGTAGGGGAGGGACTGGGGGAAAATGCCACCAATGGGGAGGGGGGGGGCGTGAGGCGAGGTCTGTGGGGGGAGGGGTCTCCCAGTGCATTGAGATCAGGGTGCCCTTTTGAAAAGGTGCCCGAGTGCTCTGAAGCTGGGCTCACCGGCCTGTTGAGGCCACACCTCCCCCCTGTACTGGCACACAATTCACCGTTCTCCCAAAGAGTGACAATGTAGGAGGATTGCGTGCGGAGCGCGGCTGAGACACCAGTGCAGATCTCTCCAGTATTGTTGCCATGGTAATACTTGGGGGTCGATTCTCTGACCTTGCAGCACCTTGCGCAGATCGTGCTGATCCTGGAGAAAAGCGCGCAGGCCTAAAACTCAGTCTTGCACCTGGTGCCAAACTGTTGGTGATTGCCCCGGCCCCTTTCTAATGGATCGCACCCAGAAGGGGCACGAGGCCAATTTGCATCAGGTTGACTGGATTTCAATCTCACTTGTGAGTTCCGCATGTAATGGTTCCCCCTCTCTGCAGTATGTCACGCTGGCACATATCTCTTTTGAGGAGAACTGGTCCAATGGCCACACCAGAGGGCTCAGGGGCCATTGAAGCCCCTGAATGCCCGGGGGCATGGCCAGGTGATGCCCATTGGACAGTGCCCACCTGGCAGTGGCCACCAGGGCAGTGCCAATGGGGCACTGTCAGTGTGCCGGGGCAGTGCCAAGGCAGTGAGGCCTGAATGGGAGCTATGACAGGGGGGGCGCTGTGCAGGGGAAATATGATAGTGACAATGTGGGGGGGCTATGACAGGGGGGTTATTCAGGGTGTCTGTGACAGGGGACTATGCAGGGAGGCTATACAGGGATGGATCATGATTGGGGTCATGATGGGGGGGGGCATGTCGGGGGGTCACCATGGGGGAACCATCCCTAATTCCCCTTTCAGCTGAGCGGCCTGCTTGCCCATTTCAGAGTGTTGTTAATATTCAAACAGATTGCTGAGGATTTTGAGTCACATGTAGGCCAGACCAAGTAAGGACGGCAAATATTCTTCCCTTAGTGAATCAGATGGGTCTTTATGTAAATTGACAATAAATTCATGGGGGTGAATTTTCCCATTCCACCCGCCGTGCGAATCGTAGAGGGTGAGTGGCAGACCATGGAAAAGTCCGTTGACCTTGGGCAGGATTTTCCGGTTTCGGGGGTGAGCGTGGCCAGAAAAACACACCCATGGGGTCTGATTTTACCATTTCCATTCTAAGTGCTGAATCTGGGCGTAATGCAGATCCGACTTGGAAATCCGCTTTCAGGTGCCCCCATACGCTCTCAGCCATCTCCAGTCCGATTCGTGCTGTGGGCGGGGCTTAGCGCGGCCAGAACGATCGGAGCTCTGAACTGTGCATGCGCAGTTAGAAAAAAACTTGAAAAAGCGCGCCCGTGTCAGACCGCTCCCGACCCGCAGAAAGCGGAGAAAACGGCCCGGGAGCGAAAAGCGGGACGAGGGTGCACACACACATCTTTGTCCCCCTTATCCACCCCCCCACTACCCACACACATCACTGTACCCCTTATCCACCCGCCCCCACTACCCACACACATCTCTGTCCCCCTTATCCACCCGCCCCCACGACCCACACACATCACTGTACCCCTTATCCACCCGCCCCCACTACCCACACACATCACTGTCCTCCTTATCCACCCCCCCACTCCCCACACACATCACTGTACCCCTTATCCACCCGCCCCCACTACCCACACACATCACTGTCCCCCTTATCCATCCCCCCCCACTACCCACACACATCACTGTCCCCCTTATCCACCTCCCCCCACTACCCACACACATCACTGTCCCCCTTATCCATCCCCCCCCCACTACCCACATACATCACTGTCCCCCTTATCCACCACCCCCACTACCCACACACATCACTGTCCCCCTTATCCACCACCCTCACTACCCACACACATCACTGTCCCCCTTATCCATCCCCCCCCACTACCCACACACATCACTGTCCCCCTTATCCAACCCCCCCACTACCCACACACATCACTGTCCCCCTTATCCACCACCCCCACTACCCACACACATCACTGTCCCCCTTATCCACCGCCCCCACTACCCACACACATCACTGTCCCCCTTATCCACCACCCCCACTACCCACACACATCATTGTCCCCCTTATCCACCCGCCCCCACTACCCACACACATCACTGTCCCCCTTATCCACCACCCCCACGACCCACACACATCACTGTCCCCCTTATCCACCCCCCCACTACCCACACACATCACTGTACCCCTTATCCACCCGCCCCCACTACCCACACACATCTCTGTCCCCCTTATCCACCCGCCCCCACGACCCACACACATCACTGTCCCCCTTATCCACCACCCCACTACCCACACACATCACTGTACCCCTTATCCACCCGCCCCCACTACCCACACACATCACTGTCCTCCTTATCCACCCCCCCACTACCCACACACATCACTGTCCTCCTTATCCACCCCCCCACTACCCACACACATCACTGTCCTCCTTATCCACCCCCCCACTACCCACACACATCACTGTCCCCCTTATCCCACCCCTCCACTACCCACACACATCACTGTCCCCCTTATCCCACCCCCCCACTACCCACACACGTCACTGTCCCGCTTATCCACCCCCCTCCACTACCCACACACATCACTGTCCCCCTTATCAACATCCCCACTACCCAGACTGATCGCCACCCCTGCCCCCCACCAGAGATCCATCTGCCCCCCACCAGAGATCCATCTGCCCCCCCCACCCCCCCCCCCCCCCCACCACCAGAGATCCATCTGCCCCCTCCCACCAGTGAGCGATCGGGCCTCCCCCCCCCCCCCCCCCGAGATACATCTTACCTGCCTCCCTCCTGCCCCCCCCCCCCCCCAGACAATGATGTGGCCTCACTCCCCCCGTTCTCCCCCCCCCCCCCCGCCAGAGAATGGTCTGGCCTCACTCCCCCTCCTCTCCAGAGGAACATCTGACCCGCCGCCTCCTCCCTCCCCACCAGACAACGATTAGCCCTCCCCCCACCACCAGACAACGGTCGACCCTCTCGCCCCCACCCCCGCCCCCCCAGAGATACATCTGACCCACCTCCTCCTCCTCCCCCCTCCCCAACCAGACAACGATCTGGCCTCACTCCCCTCCACCCCCCCCAACCAGAGAATGTTCTGACCCGCCTCCCTCCTCCCCCCACCACCGATCTGAGTCAGAAAGCCGTTGGAAACACTGAACGCGCCCTTCAGAAGCTGGAGCGTCCGTTTTAGACTTTTATTTAGCAAGTCCATTACGGCACGATTCCGGATAGGCAAACGCGGTGGTAAATGGGGAAATGCTGATAAAGTTGGGCGGGCAGTTCATTAATTCAATTTAAATGCATTTCAATCGTCGTTGCGCCCGTTTTGGGCGCGAATCGAATCGCCGCCATTTCCGAGTTTCGGTAAAGTGGCGATCTGCGCGGATGCGGGTGCGGATCGCGACAATGGCCTCTCACCCGACTTTACCACGTTTTCAATGGTAAAATAGGGCCCATGGTCCCCATTATTGAGACAAGCTTTCAATTCCAGATTTTATGAATTGACTTTAATTTTTACCAGCTGCTGTGGTGGGATTTGAACCCATGTCTTCAAAGTGTTAGTCTGAGCCCTGTATTACTGGTCCAGCGACAGTCCCTCTAGACCATCTTCTCCTTGCATTGTGAGCAGAGTCACAGATGGACACTCTTTATACTGGGAGGTCCCACCTGGCTGATTACCTGCCGTAGGCTATTGCCCTCCGTAAGATGCGGTGAATCAATCTCCAGACAGGTGTCTAAGAACCACTCAAGGAAAAGTTAGGATTTTAAAAAAAATTATTTACTCCTAAAGTAGGGGAGGCATGAGAGCATTTTCATGGGGACAGGGTGAACTGGGAACACTGTCCAGTGTTGGACTCTCCAGGATGGCAGAAAGCACTGAGGTTTCTGATAACCTAAGACTGCCAAGATGTCAACACCAGCAGACACCTAATGAATGACTCTGATTCTCTGTTGGTGTCAAACCAGTAACCAGTAACTGTGGATTGATATGAAGATAATGAGAGTTACTATAAGGTAATGATCTATCAATGGTTAATGTCATAAAAACATGCTTTATATTAAGTAATGAGTTTTAGTCCATTGGCTGGAACCTTGGATCGGACTTTTAAAAAGACTAAAGGTGACTTGAGTTTACAGCTAAAGATGGCTACTCTGTTTTATGTGGAGATGCTGGCGTTGGACTGGGGTAAACACAGTAAGAGTTTTAACAACACCAGGTTAAAGTCCAACAGGTTTATTTGGTAGCAAATGCCATTAGCTTTCGGAGCGCTGCTCCTTCGTCAGATGGAGTGGATATCAGCTCACAAACAAGGCACAGAGACACAAACTCAAGTTACAGAATACTGATTAGAATGAGAATCTTTACAGTTTATCAAGTCTCAAAGATACAGACAATGTGAGTGGGGGGAGCATTAGACACAGGTTAAAGAAATGTGTATTGTCTCCAGACAGGACAGCCAGTGAAATTCTGCAGGTCCAGGCAAGCTGTGGGGGTTACCGATAGTGTGACATGAACCCAAGATCTGGGTTGAGGCCGTCCTCATGTGTGCGGAACTTGGCTATCAGTTTCTGCTCAGCGACTCTGCGCTGTTGTGTGTCATGAAGGCCCCCTTGGAGAACCCTTATCCGAAGATCAGAGGCCGAATGCCCGTGATCGCTGAAGTGCTCCCCCATAGGAAGAGAACAGTCTTGCCTGGTGATTGTCGAGCGGAGTTCATTCATCCATTATCGTAGTGTCTGCATGGTTTCCCCAATGTACCATGCCTCGGGACATCCTTTCCTGCAGCGTATCATGTAGACAATGTTGGCCGAGTTGCAAGAGTATGTACCGTGTACCTGGTAGATGGTGTTCTCACGTGAGATGATGGCATCCATGTCGATGATCCGGCACGTCTTGCAGAGGTTGCTGTGGCAGGGTTGTGTGGTGTGGTGGTCACTGTTCTCCTGAAGGCTGGGTAGTTTGCTGCGGACAATGGTCTGTTTGAGGTTGTGCAGTTGTTTGAAGGCAAGAAGTGAGGGTGTGGGGATGGCCTTGGCGAGATGTTCGTCTTCATCAATGACATGTTGAAGGCTCCGGAGGAGATGCCATAGCTTCTCCGCTCCGGGGAAGTACTGGACGACGAAGGGTACTCTGTTCACCGTGTCCCGTGTTTGTCTTCTGAGGAGGTCGGTGCGGTTTTTCGCTGTGGCGCATCGGAACTGTCGATCAATGAGTCAAGCGCCATATCCTGTTCTTATGAGGGCATCTTTCAGTGTCTGGAGGTGTCTGTTGCGATTCTCCTCATCCGAGCAGATCCTGTGTATATGGAGGGCTTGTCCATAGAGGATGGCTTCTTTAACATGTTTAGGGTGGAAGCTGGAGAAGTGGAGCATCGTGAGGTTATCGTGGGCTTGCGGTACAGTGAGGTGCTGAGGTGATCGTCCTTAATGGAGATGTCTGTATCTTTAAGACTTGATTAGCTGTAAAGATTCGCATTCTAATCAGTATTTTGTAACTTAATTTTGAGCCTCTGTGCCTTGTTTGTGAGCAGATATCCGCTCCATCAGACGAAGGAGCAGCGCTCCGAAAGCTAATGGCATTTGCTACCAAATAAACCTGTTGGATTTTAACCTGGTGTTGTTAAAACTCTTACTGTGTTTACCCTGTTTTATATCATTGTTTATGTCACAATCTAATCCATTGGGATGGAGACAGTGGACGGAGTTTTCCATCTGTGCTCACCCCAAGTCCGGAAAATCGCACCTGAGGTCAAAGGACCTTTATATGGTTCATGTCCTGCCCGCTACAATCCCGTGGCGGGTGGGACTGGAAAATCCCACCCAGTATGTCTGTAAAAATTCATCAAGGACACTAACCTGGGGAATATGAGTAAACCACACTTCCTGTCCCCATTAGCAAGGCAGCAATGCGATCACCTGAGGTATTCAACAGGTAGAGATGAACCATTAAGCCTAATCGGTTGGACAAAAGGACCCCAGACAAGGGGAGGATTGGGGGGAGGGGGGTGGAGTTCCCACATGAACTTCTTGAGCTATAATGGGAATGCTTGAAATCCAATCACTTGAACAATAGGACCCTCACTGTGAGAGGGGGATTCCCAGACATGAATTGATTGAAGTTGCAAGGGGGAATACACTCATGATGACCATGTTTGAATCACTGGGTAATGGTCCATCTTTTTTATGTTTTAAACTTCTGTTTCCTCTGCAGTAAGGGGACGAGCAGCTGTGACACTGGCGAGATGAGACCTGAGTGGGGTCCCTCCTTATCTCCACTTCCTTCAACCCAATTGTAAGCTCCGAGCCCTGTTTGCTGAACATGGCTATGCAGAGATGACCCTACTGCAGAGAAGAATTCAACCCAGCACTGCCATCTCCAGGAGAACTGTCAAATCGGCTGTCTATATCTTAAATCGTAAGCATCAGGACCACCAAAGGAAAGTTCCAGGACCAGCAAATTCAGCTGGAAACCAGTCGAGACACCAAATTTCACACTGCTTATTGCGTTTGATTTGGGGCCCTAAATTGACCAACCTATTGCTCCCCACTATGTAGTCTATTTATGTGCACGTATGACATTCATTTCTAAGTGTGCATGTATGTGTACGTGTGCGTGTGCATGTGCGTGCGTGTGTGCTTGCGTGTGTGAAAGTTGGTGTGTAGTTTATTATTTTACTTTGACTAGTTTTAATATAATAAAGCTGACCTCTTTCTCTGTTCAACTCAAGAAAACCTGCCTGATTAGTTATTTTATGGACACAGCATGTAAAGAGTTAAGTACTCACCAAATTGACTGGTATATCCTTTTCAAAACAAAGCAAAAAATACTGTTTTCTGTCAAATAAGCAGAAGGAAAAGAGATGAGCCATTCGGCCCTTCATTGCCCAGTCATTACAGTTAAGATACTATACACCGCAACAGAAACATTTGACCATCATCAGTACTGTGAGATGTGACTGCCCCCTGACATAACAATCTCATTGACTGGTATATGTGGAGTTCTCTCATGGAAGTATTTGCTGTCAAACTAATGCCCTTTTTCAATCATCAGAGGCTTCACATTTTGACTTTATTTACTTGGCAACTGGTACAACCTTTGAGATTCTGATGTAATAAAAGTGGGTTAAAGATGGTTCTTTCATAGAAATCATACAGTACAGAAAGAGGCCATTCGGCCCATCGAGCCTGCACCGACCACAATCCCACCCAGGCCCTACCACCATATCCCTACATATTTTACCCGCTAATCCACGCATCCCAGGACACTAAGGGGCAATTTTAACATGGCCAATCAACCTAACCCGCACATCTTTGGACTGTGTGAGGAAACCGGAGCACCCGGAGGAAACCCACGCAGACACAGGGAGAATGTGCAAACTCCACACAGACAGTGACCCAAGCCGGGAATCGAACCCAGGTCCCTGGAGCTGTGAAGCAGCAGTGCTAACCACTGTGCTACCGTGCCGCCCTTCAGTTAACGGTTTCGACCACTCAATACTGTAGCTATCAATTTCATGAAAGATACACAGAGTACGAAAGCTGACCTATACTGCCAATGGCAATGCTGAAGAATTCTCCTGGTTTCCCCCAAACTGTGACCTAAGGAAAGTCACTGAAGACTTTATAAACTTGCCAGTTATTGCAATGCTTGTGTTATCCACTTGGTGGCACAACATCTCAATATCCTTCCCTTGTTTTCAAAATCCTTTGAACAGAAATTCAATGGAATCCCGTGGGATCTTATCGAGTGCAATAGATTCCATGGCAGAAAGTAGCTTATAAGCAATGTTGTATATACAAGATAATGTCAATAACCACTTGCATTAACGAGCAGCAAAATCAGAATCAATGTTCTAATATCCTTCTCTATTCTGAGGCATTTCCTCAGGACCAAGGGTGACTTGCTTCCGCTCCAGTTTGCTGGGTTCTAAAGATGGTTGGTGACTCGAATGCGTGATCTGCAGACTCTGCTGCAGGTGGTAGAGTTGTTGGGAGGTTTGCGTGATCTCTCCAACACCTTGACTTCACCTCTGCACGTTACGAACCAGGTCTCTCAGTGTGTCCAGTGCCTTCCCAAATTAACGTTCTCCATTTTAGTCGGTCAGGGGTCAGGCACTCCACGAGACGGTGGGGAAGTTTGCCCTCTTCAGAGGCGCTTCGAGGATGTTGCTGAAGCATTTCCGCTGTCCTCCTGGGAGTCCACCTGTCACGTCCGAGTTAGCAAAAAAAATGGTTTAAATTGATTTGCTTCACCCTGTAATTAAATCACCAAAAAGCCATCCGAATTAGTAATAACTACACGTTCAACGTAGAAAATGCAGGACTTTTTCACACAGAAGAGTGAATTCATCAGTCTTACTCTCCCAGTGGGAAGCATGCTCGAAGGAAGTGTGAGCCAGAGATAAGACTGCCATGCTGTTGCCTTGATTCTCAAATCTGCTGTTCCTTTGAGTGCAGATGACTTGCTGTGACATGCTCTGGAGCGGCGAATTGGCCTGAATAAATGGAACAGATTCTGGCAAAGACACTGATGCAGTATACAGAGCTGTGAGATTATTGAATTAAAACAAAATGCTGCAAAAGCTGGAGACCCGAAATAAAAACAGAAACTGCCCAAAGAACTCAGTGGGTCTGGCAGCATCTGTGGAGAGAGAAATAGAGTTGACACTGTGAGTTCAATATGACTCTTTTTCTGAATCTGAAGATGATGTGGAGCTGTTGGCATTGGACTGGGTGGGCACAGTAAGAAGTCTCACAACGCCAGTTGAAGTCCAACAGGTTTATTTGGAATCCTAAAGCTCGTGATTCCAAATAAACCTGTTGGACTTTAATCTGGTGTTGTGAGACTTCTCACTGAACCTGAAGAATAATGAAGCCACAAAGAATCACTCTTAAAATCAGATGTTGAATGTGCCATTTCGCACTTGGTAAGTTCCCAGTTTTATCCAGGATGAGTGGAAGAGATGGGCATAATTGAGAGATGTTTATTTCTCACATTGGGGAGGTGATTGTCTGGTGGTATTATCGCTAGACTATTAATCCAGAAACTGAGCTAATGCTCTGGGGACCCGGGTTTGAATCCTGACACAGCAGATGGTGGAATTTGAATTCAATAAAAATATCTGGAATTAAGAATTTACTGATGACCATGAAACCATTGTCGATTGTCGGAAAAACCCATCTGGTTCACCAATGTCTTTTAGGGAAGGAAATCTGCTGTCCTTACCTGGTCTGGCCTACATATGACTCCAGAGTCACAGCAATGTGGTTGACTCTCAACTGCCCTCTGAAATGGCCTACCCAAGGGCAACTAGGGATAGGCAATAAATGTTGGCCAGCCAGCAATGCAGATGAATTAAAAAAAAAATGGATGTCAAAATGAAGAAGGAACATCAAGACACATTCCCTAACCGCAGTTAGTAGGTTATGAATATGTAACATGGATGCATATCCATCGGCTTGGTTGCTGATGAAGATCGATGCATGACATGGAATTCAAAAAAGGAAAGGAAAAAAAAGAGAGTAATAGGGGAGTAAAATGATGGTGAAGATGATAAGATCATAAAAAGTAGAAGAAGCGGATGAGGACTATTCGGACCAGTGAGCCTGCTCCACCACTCAATATGATCTGACCTGATTGTGGCCTTAGCTCCACTTTTCTGCAGTCCCTCATAACCCTCGACTCCTACGTTAATCAAAAATCTGTCTTTAACTCCGCCTTGAAAATACTCAGTGATCCAGCCTCCATTGCTCACAGGGGAAAAGGAATTCGAAAGGCTAACCACCCCCTGAGTCAAGAAATTCCTCTTCACTTCCATCTTTAATGAGAGAACCTTAATTTTAAACTGCATCCCTCGTTCTGGATTCCCTCCACAAGAAAAAACATCCTCTCAGCATCCACCCTCCCAAACCCCCTCGGAATCTATGGCCAGAGTTTTATGTTCTGAGGTCGGACGCACTCCTGGCCCAAACGCACGTAAAATAGCGCAAAAAGACGCTGGGCGCACGTCCTGCTGTCATCGTGCACATGTGCAATATGGAGGTCGGAGGGCAAACGTGGGATTCGAAGCTACACCTGACGACAATTAAAGGGCCAATTATGGCTATCAAAAAGCTTCACAGCACAGATTTTGTTGCCTGTGCCGTTTTGCACTCATCACATGGGCAAAAAGGACAGGCAGGTGTTACATTTTCGTCAATTTGTCATCCCGGAGTGGGATGAAAGGCTCCCGGAGCACAAGCACTTTCCATTTACTTGTGATTTGCTGCTCTCATATTTCACAGTTTTGCCAGATTTCCTTTCAACAGCTGCCTCACCGATAAATCTGTGCCAAAGTTCTAACAAAGTAGATCTGCCTGCACAAAACATGGGGGACATTGACGTTTACAAAAGACCTGTGCCTTGTGTGGCCATTTTGCCACTATCATTTTATGGGAGGATGGTGGGGAGGCTGAGTTGAGGGTACGGGGTTCTCTGAAAGTCAGACTCCTTACGATCCAAGCTTTCATTCTGATCCATCATACAGATACTGCAAGTTTGTCATTGGGCGTGGACCAACTGACACAGCAGCAGATGCACAATGTGACCAGATTCCTACAACATTAATCGCACATTTTTAAAAAACGATTCACCCACAAAAAGGAACAACCAATTTTGTTTGTAGCCCCCAGCAACCCCTCCCGTACTTTGCCCCTTGCTTTTCACAATGGCCACTTGCCCTATCTATACCACCTCAGCTGTACAGTCCAGATGTGCTGCAATAGCAAGTAGGCCAAACATGAAATTGTATTGAGAATGCGATCTCGCTCAGGAGTGGATGTAGAATCTTCTTCCTGACCCGCCAACTTCTCACACACACCAAGCATAAAATTCAGACTTATATGTTTCAAGAAGGTAACGTCTTGTTCTTCTAATCTCCAATCTGCGTAGACCCAACTTTTCCTCATAAAACGACCCCTGCTTTTCAGGAATCAGTCTGGCCAATATTCTCTGAACTGCTTCCAAAGTAAGTATACCCCTCCTTCATAAGGAAATCAGAACTGTACATATTACTTTAAATGCAGTCTCACCAATTGCCTGGACAGCAGTAGCAAGATTTTGCTAATATTATACTCCATCCCCCTTACAGTAAATGCCAACATTTTATTTGCCCTCCTCATTGCTTGCTGAACCTGTTTGCTAACTTTTTGTGATTCATGTACAAGGACACCCAGATCCCTCTGTACCTCAGAGTTTTAAAAAAAGTTCCAGCCAAAAAATAAATTAAAATTGAATCCAAATCTTGGTCCGCATGAGAGTGATAAACAAGATCTAAGCTGACAAGATGAGACATTGCACCCCATCCTAGGCTTGTTCTGACACTTCATCTTCGCCATAAGGCCAAGATGCCTTTGAAAAATTGCATCAGGCGATGCCTCAGTTTTACCTCATCAGCTACCCTAATTCTTTACTCTACCCTAGCCTGGGAGATCAACCTGCCTGATCATTGACTCTCCCCTGCCAGTTTTGTTTTCTGCAGTCTCTCTCCATTTAAATAATATTCTGCTTTTCTATTCTTCCTGCCAAAGTGGACAACCTCACATTTTCCTACATCATAATCCATCTGCCAAATTTATCCCCACTCACTTAATGTATTCATATCCCTCTGCAGACTAAAATTTTCCACCCTCAACTTGAATGTGAAATTTTAACATGCTATGATTACTCTTACCTCGATACGGTGAGATAAGTAATTAATCCTATCTCACTACACCTTACCAAGTCTAAGATAGCCTGTTCTTTGGTTAGTTCTATAACAACTCACACTCTATGAACTCATCTCCAAGACTACCTTTATGAGGATCTCTGAGAGGAATTTTAGCAGAATGGTGCCATGAGGATGGAGGATTTTAGCTCCAAGGTTAGGTTGGAAAAGCTGGCTTGTTCTCGTTGGAGCAAAGGAGATTGAGCAGAGTTTTGCTCGAGTAAATAAGATTCTAACAGGTTTAGATAAGGTAGGAAAGGAAAAGATGCTCCTATTAGTTCAAGGACAGGGGAGCACAGTTAAGTTTTGAATAACAGATTCAGGTGGGATATGAGGAAGAGCTATTTTACGCAGAGAGTGGGAATGGTAATGATCAGGAATGCACTGCCTATGAGGGGGTTGGGAGCAGAGACAATGATTACAAAAGGAAAATGGATAGGCACTTGAGGGAAATAAACATGAGGGGCTACAAGGAGAGAGCAGGGGAAGGGGTTGACTGGATTGCCCACAGAGAGCTAGTATGGACTCAACAGGCGAATAGCCTCCTTCTGTGCTATAACAACTCGATGACTCTATTTTCACACCCTCAGAACATGAAAAGCACAAACCTAATGATTGACCTGCTGATGTGTATTGGTCAAGGGAGTAATACTGGCCAGGACACCTGGGAGATGTCCCTACGTTAGTTCAGATTGTACCATATGTCTTATATGTCAACTTGAATTAGCAGGTGGGTTAATGACTCATCTCAAAGCCAGCAACTCTCACAATCTCTCGTGCAGACACGATGGGCTGAATGGCCTCCTTCTGTGCTGTAAACATCAATGATTATTAAATGAAATGCTCTCAGTACTGGACTAAAGTGTCAGTCTAGATTGTGTGCTCAAGTTCTGGAATGAGATTGAGCTCACAGCCTTCTGACTCAGAGATTAGAGTGCGATCAACAAAGCTACATTGGCATCTTTAAAGCATAACACACTCAAAGCTTCTGGATAACAGGACATGCCCGTAATATACCGGCTAGATCCATGTACTGTGCTCAATGTCAGTGCCTGTGCTGCTCAGTGCAAAAACTGGAATGAGTGCTGAATCAAATGTAGAAATATAAATGGATCTGACTCATGCTGATCTACGTTTATTCTGAAAGATATGAACTGAGCTAAATTCAACTCAGATTTCAATATATCTGACCTTTGAAAAAAACTTCTTTGTGTGTCTATTGGGAAAATTCCAATTCCATTCCAATTCCCTTCCCGCACCTAGTGTTGTACTAAGGCAGACTTTCATCTATTTACAGAGCGAGTAATTCCTGGAACAGGTCACTAGTCTGTCACCAGGAGTTTGAGGGAGGCTATTCTGCATTCAGCATAGCTGACTAGGAGTCTCTCCCACCCTAACGCCAGCCATTGGCATGTTGGAGGGATTTGCAGGTTGACACTCAAACTGTTTGGCCACATATAAACAAACCTTTCTTTGGCCATCAAGTCCTGGGGTGGGTCTTGAACCCGGAACTCTTGGCTCAGAGGCAAGGGTGTCTGCATGTGTGTGTGCGTCTGTGTGTGTGTATGTGTGTGCCTGCATGCATGCCTATGTGGGTGTTTGTGTGTTCAACTTTTATGCAACACTTGTAGTTTGGTGACTTTGGGTGGAACAGGCCATTCGGCCCTTCCAGCCTGCATCACCATTCATCTTGATTATGGCTGATCATCGAATTCAATATCCTGATCCCCCCTCCCCGCTTCCTCCCATATCCCTTGATCCCTTTAGCCCCAAAAAGCAGCTCGCAATTGGCCACTGGAGGGACCTTCTGGTCCTGGTGATGTCCGGGGTGTTTTGCGTGGCTCACACATCCCACTGTCGGGTCAGGGGGTTCACCTTCAGCAGGAATGGAAGATCCCGCTGGTGGGAAGGACTGGAAACTCCCTGCCCTTTGTATCGACTTCTGTGTTTGGTTGGGAATTTTATGATTGACTCAATGCAGAATCTAATCTGCCCAATGTGTTTTCACCCACATTCAATTCAAGTTTCAGATTCAAACCTGCGCCCATCTTCAAATACAATCTCATTCATCCAGATACAAAAATAGAGACGTTCTATGGAATGGAGTAATCAGTGAGTGATAACTTGGCCCAACGCATTCAAGCAACAAAACACCAGTCTCCACAGATCTTTAAAACTGACTTTGCCTTGCCCCCAAAACTCTTACTGAATCGAGACAGATTTCAGATTTTGATCTGGAGTTGGGTTTATCCTGCTTTACAATATAGCTGGTATTTCATATACAGATGCACTGATGATTGCAAGGCTGGTGCTCGCCTGCTTAACCTCTTGGGCAGGAACAATAGCTACAAAAACAAGAGTTGTCTCCTGCATAATGCATGAACAACTCCTTGTCACGTACTTCCATTTCTATTCCAGCTGGGAGTTGGCAGCAGTTCATTACGTGGTCACATGGTGGAGATAGAGAGCAAAGAGAGCTGCCTCCATTCCTGTGAATCCCGACTGCCGTTCATCAGAATCACTTTGCTGCAGCATCTGATTCAACAGCCTTTGGAAATAACATAGAATCATAAAATCCCTACTGTGCTGAAGGAGGCCATTCAGCCCATCAAGCCTGCACCGACAACAATCCCACCCAGGCCCTATCTCTGCAACCCCATGTATCCCCTGCTAATCCCCCTGACACTAAGGGAAATTTAGCATGGCCAATAAACCTAACCTGCACATCTTTGGACTGTGGGAGGAAACCGGAGCACATGGAGGAAACCCATGCAGACATGGGGAGAATGTGCAAACTTCACGCAGACAGTGACCCAAGGCTGTAATTGAACCTGGGTCTCTGGAGCTGTGAGGCAGCAGTGCTAACCACTGTGCCACCCAAATATTTCTGAAAAATGTATAGACTTAAAACTGTTGATAGCAAAACTCATATTACTGTATTAGTATATGGTGAAAAGCATTGTTTCTGGGTGCAATACAGACAAAGCATACCGTACATAGAGAAAGAAAGGAGAGGGTGCAGAATGTAGTGTTACAGCCATAGCTAGGGTGTAGAGAAAGATCAACTTAATATAAGATAGGTCCATTCAAAAGTCTGATGGCAGCAGGGAAGAAGCTGATCTTGAGTCGGTTGGTACGTGTCCTCAGGCTTTTGTATCTTTTTCTTGATGGAAGAAGGTGGAAGAGAGAATGTCTGGGGTGCGTGTGGCCCTTGATTATGTTGGCTGTTTTTCCGATAGAAATAACAACTTACATTTATATTGTGCCTCGAACACTGTAAAATGTCCTAAGGTGCGTCAAAGGAGGGTTATCAAACTCAATTTGACAGTAAGCTGCATAAAGGGATATTAAGGCAGACGAAGGATCTTCTTAAAGGTGGGATGAGTGGTGAAGAGGTTTAGGAAGGGAAATCCTAGAGCTTGGGCCTAAGCGGCTGCTAATGAGGGAGCAATTAGAAAACTGAGCACGTTCAAGGGCCCAGAATTGGATGTGTGCAGAGATCTCAGAGGATAGCAGGGCTGGAGGTTTCGGAGATGAGGAGGGGAAAAGCCATGAAGGGATTTAAAAACAAGGTGAGAATAAAAGCAGACGTTGCCAATGTAGACCAAGGAGGACGGACGGGGGTGATAGGTGCATGGGGCTTGGTGCAATTAGAGTGTGAGGGGCAGAATTTTTAATGAGCTTAAGTTTATGGAGATTGGATGAGGGAAGACCAGGAATGCATTTGAATATTCATGTCTCTTGGCAGATGAAAGCATGGGCAATTGCGTTTCAGCAACAGATGAGTTGAGGCACCGGTGGAATTGGGTGATTTTACAGATGTGGAAATAGGTGGTCATATTGATGGCCTGGATATGTGGTTGAAAGCTCAGTGTGGGTATAACACCAAGGTTAGAAACAGTCTGATTCAGCCTCGGGCAGGTGCCAAGGGAGAGATGAAGCTAATGGTTAGGGAATGATTCATAGAATCCCTACAGAAGGATGCAAATTGGCCCAATGGGCCTACATTGACAACAATCCCACCCAGGCCCTATCCCCGTAACCCCACATATTTACCCTGCTAGTCCCCCTGACACTAAGGGGCAATTTAGCATGGCCAATCAACCTAACCTACACATCGTTGGAGCGTGGGAGGAAACTGGAGAATCCGGAGGAATCCACGCAGACACAGGGAGAATGTGCAAACTTCACACAGCCAATGACCCAAGGCTGGAATTGAACCTGGGTCCCTTGCACTATGAGGCTGCAGTGCTACCAACTGTGCCATCATGCCACCCTTTTGAATTGAATTGATTGATTTATTATTGTCACATGCATTGGGTTACAGTGAAAAGCATTGCTTCTTGTGCATAATACAAGATACCGTTCGTAGAGTATACGGAGGAGAAGGAAAGGAGAGGGTGCAGAATGTAGTGTTGCTGTTACCGATAGGGTGAAGAGAAGGATCAGCTTGACATGTGATAGGACCATTCAAAACTCTGATGGCAGCAGGGAAGAAGTTGTTCTTGAGTCGAATTTGTGACAGGAACAGAGGTAATAGAGGCTTTTAGTTGGCGGAAATGTTTCTCATTTATTACTGAATGTCAGACAAGCCATCTGACACTGCAGAGAAGCTGGAGGGTCCGCAGAGGTCGTGGTGAGGTAGAGTTGGGTGGCATCAGCATACATGAGGAACCTGGCTTATTTTCGGATAATGTTGTCGAGGGGCAGCATGTTGATGAGAAGTAGGAAGGGGAGGGGTGCAGTCAAGGATAGATCCTGTGGATCTCCCAGAGGGAACAGTGGAAATACAGCCAGTGTAAGTGATTCTCTGGTTAGATAAGAATGGATCCAGGTACGATCACCTCTATCCTGCTGGAAAACAATAGAGAGGAGGATGGTGTAGTCTATCGTGTCAAAAGCCACAGGCAGGTCGAGAGGGACGGGGAGGGAAAGTTTACCCTTGCCACAGTCACAGAGGATGTCATTTGTGACTTTAAAAAGAGCTGTGTGTGTGCCCTTGGAGTGGCACGGTGGCACAGTGGTTAGCACCGCTGCCTCACAGTGCCAGGCACCCAGGTTCAATTACAGCCTCGGGTCAATGTTTGTGTGGAATTTGCACGTTCTCCCTGTGTCTGCGTGTGTTTCCTCCGGGTGCTCCGTTTTCCTCCCACGGTCCAAAGATGTGTGGGTCAGGTTGATTGGCTGTGCTAAATTGCCCCTTAGTGTCAGGGGGATGGGCAGGGTAAATATGTGGGGTTACGGGAATCGGACCTGGGTGGGATTGTCGTCAGTGCGGACTTAATGGACCTCCTTCTGCATTCTATGATGTTCTATAATAATGTGGCAGGAGCTGGAAGCTGGTTACAAGCATGGAAATCTGGGGAAGATAGGCATGGAAATTGGAAGCGACAACACATTCAAGGACTTTGGACAAGAAGGGGAGTATAAAGTAATTTATAAGATTGCAGCAAACATTATAAAATATTGTCAAACTATTGATAGAATTCTATCCTGTTGCAATAATGCGATATTAAACTGATAAAGACCATTAGCACCCTGTCACAAAGCAACCTCTGTGCAACCACTCTGTAAAAGCAATGGAAGTTTAATTGTCTCTGGCAGTGCACTGGTTAATGAATTTGTGTAAAATTCTTTTGAGTTCTATTTTAGTGCAGTCATTAACCTATTTATAATAAACACTTAAATGGTTCAATTGAAATAGTACACAAAGGAATTTTATGCAAACACATTAGCCAGCGTGTTACCAGAGAGAATTAAACCCGACAGTGCTGTAAAACATCTTCCCTTGATGTCACGGGAAGTGGCGACGCACAGAAAATCTTAATGCCTACAAGACTGTGGGAGGCATTATTGGGGACCAGAGTCGGTTCAAACTCCAAGAAGGGCACTCTGAAACAAGGAACACAATTCAACCATTCAATAGATTGCTTCATGTCTGGAGATATTCAAAAATATTCTCACATCTCTTGAAATTTCATGCATCGTTTAAGCTGCTAAATCTCATTTAATGTGCACCTTAGGAGGTAAACACGCATTTTGCATGTGGTAGTGAGGTGTGTATTAAAAAGAATATGCTCTAAGCAGAAACTACACGATATGTAAACAGGACTTAAAGTTCTACAGCCTTTTAATGATGACTGTGCTTTTCCTGGGTCAGAGGAATGTGGCAGGTGAATTTACTATTAGAAAAGATGAGGACCTACAAATATCCGATTATATTTGTGCTCCATTCACACTTTTCATTCTGAAACCACTTCTATTCCTATAGTTGCTTCATACAAATACAGAACGACATTTAAGATGTGGCCCCACCTGTTCTTTATTTCAGTTTAATTGGCCAACTCACAAGAGGAAATTATCCCAAAAAAAACTCTGGGGTCGGGCGGATGTCCCTTCTCCAAGAGCCAATCAGAGGCCAGAGACTGTGCAGTACTGGCAGCACCACAGGGAGCAGTGGCCACTGCGGGTACTACACGATGGATTGATGCTGGAGGCTCAGGGAACAGGTGAATGGGGTGGGTTCATTGGGGGCAGATAGGGAATCTCTCCAGCAAGCTGGTGAGGGGAGTCAATTTAAAGGGCAAGGGAAGGGCGAGGGGAGGGCGAGGGGAGGGGATAGTCTTACGCTAGATCCTTCCATTCCTGCTGACAGATGCCTCTACTGGGCGCAGAGGGCCCAGAAAGGAGGGACATTGCTTTAGTGAGCTTCAGGCTACTATTTATCAATTAAGGATCTCAACTAACCTGCAGGTGCAAAGGTTGACCTCGAACTTTCCTGCCCCGGGCTGAAGCAGAGGGAGGTAGGAATAAGGCAGCATGATCTCCATGACCTCCACCCCGCCCCACCCACCTTCCATCCCCCTATCTCCAAATCCCACCATTTTGCCTGATCACAAAGCCCCCCCCCCACCCCCCCCCAACTTCTGGGGAGGGTACTAATTACTATTCATTGTGTTCTGGTACTTGTTGTAATCCAGGATAAGACATGGACTTGACCTCGTGCGGTTAGTTGCACATTGGCACCTGTCAGTTCTATGGAGGTTGATGCCTTTGTAAGGAAGAAGCGATAATAGGAAGTGATTCCATTGGACATAATTACCTTCCCTTTGTTTTCCTCAGCTGGAGGCAAAGTTATGGGATGCATGAAGAGACTCGGTATAGTCCACCATTTAGACACTTTGGGTGCCTTTTAGGGGCTAAACTGGCATCTTTGTTATGCATGCATACTGGGGGGACAAACCATGTTGGATGCCATCTTTGTGAGGGTATTAGTAGCGTGGAGCTGATATCAACTGGAAGTAGGAAGAGCAGGCATAAAGAATGGCATCAATCAGCAAGCAATCCTGATTTGATGCCAGTGGTACGACTGGGAGCCCCATGCTCTGTCTGGTACCTTCTCTTAAATTGGACCCACAGCAGGAAGAACAGCCCCACCAGCCCCATTTAAAAGGGATCATCAGCTATTTACAGACTAGTTGCTGGTTGATTCCTTCTGGCTGTTGTTTCTATTCTTGCAAGTGTTTGATGTGTTTCATAGTTTTTCAAGTTGTAAAGTCAATTGGGAGTGAAGTGCTGAAGGACTTTGTCCTTAAGGTTCCTGCACAAATCAATTGGTCCCCGACATGAGTACATAGTATGCATTCCCCCAGGAATACAGCATGCCGGAGAGAATCTACTGGAAGAGGAAAGAGGAGAAAGGGCTCTCAACAAGAGACCGTATCTCTCAGACAGGTTATCTGAGATTGTCAGGGATGGTAAAAACAGAGAGCGTGCATATAAAATCTGTTAATAAAGTGATCGGATAGATACCAAGAAGTATTTTTTTTCACAAAGTGTTCTCTGAAACAGAAAACAGAAGCATGCAATCAACATAACTTTGCTGCAGCCTTTTTAAAGGAACTTGACAAGTTCATCAGAGAAGGAGGCATTACTATGTAGAGGGTAAATTAAAGTTTTAAAAGTTTATTTATTAGTCATAAGTAGGCTTACATTCACACTGCAATGAAGTTACTGTGAAAATCCCCTAGTCGCCACACTCCGGTGCCTGTTCAGGTACACTGAGGGAAAATGTAACATGGCCAATGCACCTAACCAGCACATAGATCATAGAAACCCTACAGTACAGAAAGAGGCCATTCGGCCCATCGAGTCTGCACTGACCACAATCCCACCCAGGCCCTACATATTTACCCACTAATCCCTCTAACCTACGCATCTCAGGACACTCAGGGCAATTTTTAGCATGGCCAATCAACCTAACCTGCACTTCTTTGGACTGTGGGAGGAAACCGGAGCACCCGGGGAAAACCCACGCAGACACGAGGAGAATGTGCAAACTCCACACAGTGACCCAAGCCGGGAATCGAACCCAGGTCCCTGGCACTGTGAGGCAGCAGTGTTAACCACTGTGAGGCAGCAGTGTTAACCACTGTGCCATCGTGCCGCTGGTAAATTGTTCACGAGCTGGAATTGTGATGAATTAGGATCTTCTTTTGGGAATTGAAATGGAGTTTTTCAGAGTTTTCTCTCAATTTGCTCTGGGTTATTTTTTCTTCCATCTCTCTCTCTCTCAGGAGATGCATTGGTTCGAGGGTCAGTCAATGGTATTTGAGGTTGCATTGTTATCTGAATGGAATGTGACAGAGGTGTGGATTTACAATGAAACACACCCGACCACTGGGGGAACCCTGTGCCAGCTGGTGTCTGTGAGCACCAATCAGAGCCTGATAACTCTGCAGCAGGCAATGCAGAGCGATACCAGACTAGGAGGGAGAGAGGCAGCGGAGGTGAAGATCCTGTGTATCACTTAACTTAATTTTGCAAAAAACGTAGCCACATCCCGGGTTGAGGAGGGCAGGCCATCCAATGAGCCAGGCAGCCAACAACAGCAAGGCGAGGCGAGAGACCCTGCCGGGGCTGGGCGAACAATGCCGAAAGGTGGTGAATCAGCCAGCCAGGACTCGGGGTCGCCATCGAGCAGTGAGGAAAGCAGGGACGACTTTGCCCCCAGGGCTGAGGAGGGCAAAAGCCTGCTCTTTCAGAAAATGCATTAAAATGAAGATCAGTTAATATGAAGCGACACTATTAATCTGGCAATCAAAAACACAGATAATTGAAGACAAGGCAAGAGGATGAAGCTAGGTTAAAAAGATGGTTTGTCATTTTACTTTTAAAAGGTTTGAAGTATTGAACAGTGCATGTAAGAGGGAGAACCCTAATAGGTTAGTAAGATTTTTGAACCATTAGATATTAAGGCACTGAGAGAATTATGAGCGTTAAGTTAAATGACTTTTAAAACAAGCTTATGAGCTAACAAGAAAGCAGTTTACACATATGAGATGCAGCAAGAGATTTGAACAAGTGATTATGATTTTGAAACATGTTTGCTGATAGTTTGAATGTATTATACATTTTTAAAGATATATTGTTCATTTTAGCCAAAAGCAATTTGCTGCAAAGCATCATGGTAAAAGGCATTAGGGTAAAAGCCATATTCCAAGGCAATGTTTAGACCTTGAGAATATGCAAGATTTATCAGTAAAGTTTCAGATGGAGAGAACATTTAGAACACTTAATCACATTTCATGAATAGGGTTTATTCGCTGTCCAGCCAAGATGGATGCATGCCCAGATGTAGACACATGTGTTAATCTGGTTTGGCAGTGACGTTTAGCGGAATTCATGGGAACGTTCATTTGAACTTTGGGGTTAGCGTCAGAGGTTACTAGGCAACATGGGAAGTGGGGTCAGCCAAGCCAGGAGTTAGCTTCTGGATTTTACAGACTAATAAAATGCCATTATGCCAGAGCTAAGATCAGGTTGGCTGAGAATTATGACAGGTATTATTGTTGATTGGTGTATATTGAAGATGATTGATTTTAATCTAATGAAAGACAGGAGTAATTGTTAAGAAAACTTAGAATTGATCTGTTTTGAATTGTATGCATCAGAGCTCATTAGAGAGGTCTAGCTGCTCCACCTCAGGAGTTGCCCTGACCGTTTGATGATCTCTCTTAACAGCTGCTGGTTAAATAAAAGTTTTGTATTTAAACTGAGACACTAACTTCATGAGTCTTGTGTTGTCTGAGATCGCTGACAGTACCGGCCACCTCGGTAACCCGACCAACAGTGCGTAAACTTCACATTCGTCCTCATCCACCAAAGGTTGGGTGAATTATCTAATGACTTCGACTTGCCGATTTCCGGAGATACCACGTCACCTGAAAAAGTTAAACAAGAAATGGAATTTGAAATGGCGATGGAACTACAGGATATTTCTTCTGTTGAGGTGAGGGAAGAAACCTACTCTGAAGACATTGTCTTATGTCCAAAATCTGTCCCACCGGGTATGATGGGATATTTCGTACTAAGTTAACCAGAAAACATAGGTAATAAGGAAAATTTGGGAAAAGAGTTTAAGGTTGGAAGCTGAAAGCAGGTTAGCAGTTACCATGAGTCCCATTTTCTGAGGATGAACAGAAATGGGATGATATAAATTAGAAATTGGTTGATTTTTTTGGAAATATCTAAGGTAGTCTACTGCTACGTTTTAAAATTATTACCTAGTAAAAGGGAACAAACATTTGTCAACTGGTACTCTAACTGGAGAAACATTGGAAGAGATATTGCTGATCATGAAACTTACAGATCTCATATTTAGGCTGTGCGTGCATTCATTCAAAGATGCAAATTATCTGGATGAATTGATTCTGCGTTTATCGGCTGAGTTTGAAAAGGAGTGTTCTTATTGGAGGAAAGTGCTGAGATTTGTTGTTGCCAAGTCAAACTGCCATCTTCTTTGGGACCGTCTCTAAGAGGACATGATGAGTCATCATTGTCAACTCGAAGAGGAAATTTTTTAGCCTGTCTTGAATATCTCAGTGAATTCACTGAGCTTCTCAAAGTGCATTTGAAAAGTTATCAATATTGGGGCTCAGGGAAGGCCAACCTTTTAACTCACAGAACCTATGGTGGCCTCATCATTATAATGGCAGAGTGGCTGAGAAACCAATTCATTAATGAAGTAAAAGATGCCAAACACTATTCCATAATAGTTGATTCAACACCAGATGTGAGTCATGTGGACCAATTAACATTAATTTTAAGATATGTGACGAGTGATGGTGAAGTTGTACAGCAATCTCTTTGTCCAGCTAAAACATTCCACGTACCAATGTCTGGAGACAATTGTTTTGGAAATCATTGCAAAATTAGGTTTGGGCATCAAAAATTGTGGGCAAAGCTTCAATAATGCCACAAATATGGCAGGAAAATATTCAAGTCTACAAGCAATACTCAACAGTGCAAGCCCCATGCATTATTCATCCCATGTTCTAGTCGTTCCTTGAATTTAATCTGCAATGCTGCAGCTGACTCCTGTGAGAGAGCTGTACATTTTTTTGACTTTGTTCAAAAGGTCTATGCCTTTTTTTTTTCAGTTTCCATGCATCGGTGGGATATACTGCAAACATGCTTGAAGCAGGCAAGAGGAAAATATTTGACTATCATAAAAATTTGTGACACAAGGTGGTCCGCTCATGCAGATGCTCTTTTGGCTTTGAAACTGAACCTTGTTGACATAAAGGAAACCTTATTAGACATAGACACATCAAATTCAGAAAAACCACATGTCAAAGCTGAAGCAAAATTCTTAGCGGAGAAGTTTGAAAAGTACAATATTGTTATTTTTACTCTTTTGTGGGACCATTTACTTCAAAGAATTAATGCCATCAGCATGTCACTGCAAAATGTTGATACAAATTTATTGAATGCTGAACAATTGTTGGCTTCAGTTAAAAGTTTTGTCACGCAAGTTTGAAATGACTACAGCGCAGAAGAAGCAGAGACTCTAATGTTAACAAAAAATACAGGTCCCTTTGATGATGAAAAGCATACAAGATGCAGCAAGTTATTTTTCACTGAAACTAGGGACAATTAAATCACTTTAAAAAGAAAAGAGAAGATCATTGTTGAGACTGTCAATGTTATTTGTGACACAACGCTGCTGCAGAGTAGAAGTGAATCTCTGAAGAAAACCGTTGATTTATTTTGCATTCTTTTCGACAGATGTTTGGATGAAAATGTTAAAAGTCACTGAAGAAAGAAATTAAGTGAATTCTACTGGAAGCACACAGATACAACTCATTTTAAAGATTAAGTGAAACAATTCATTCATTTCATTGATGTGACTCCCAGTCACAATGGCACAGTGGTTAGTGCTGCTCACAGTGCCAGGGATCCGGGTTCGATTCCTGGCTTGGGTCACTGTCTGTGTGGAGTCTGCATGTTGTCCCCATGTCTGCGTGGGTTTCCTCTGGGTGCTCTGGTTTCCTCCCACAGTCCAAAAGATGTGTTGGTTACGTACATTGGTCATGCTAAATTCTCCCTCAGTGTACCCGAACAGGCGCCAGAGCGTGGCAACTAGGGGATTTTCACAGTAACTTCATTGTGGTGTTAATGTAAACCTACTTATGACACTAATAAATAAACTTAAACATCAACAACAATGATGAACTCTATGCTTTGAGATCACCAGCTGATTTGTACAGACTTGTATGTGGTGGTTTGCAGGCACCCTTTCCAAATGTGGAAACAATTGTGAAAGTATTTTTAATAATGCCTGTAGCAAATGGTGAACATTTTCTGTATTGAAAAGAGTCAAAACATTATTTGCAAAGTACGATGAGTCAGGAACATTTGACAAGTTCAGCAAAGTGCGTCTTTACAAGACTTACCTATGATGATGTATTTGATGATCTTGTGGAAAAAACATGCAGAAAAAAGGCTATCTAAATTGCCATGCCAACAAGGAATGAAGCAAGATGATCTTAAAAATTAGTGTGTCTTCTCTTGTTTAAATTCTGTTTTTCAAAATGGACCATTATTGGTCTGATATAATGGCTACAGCTGGTCACATGCCGATAGTTCTAACCACCATCGCTCTCGAGATTGGCCTTCAGAAAGTTTCTTCAGAAAAAAGAACAGAACCCTGCAGACAGAGACACTGATATTGGACTTGGACTCAATGGATACTCCACTCACGTGAATTTATGGCAATAACTTCTTTGATTTTGTGAGAGGAAGTGCGGAAGTTAACTTTTGAAAGTGAATGAAACGCTCTGAAATATACTGAATGGCAGCATATGCATCTTGTTGATTGGAGTATTTGTTCCTGCACTGGATTGGCTCATTCTGTCCTGCACTGGATTGGTTCATTCTGTCCTGCACTGGATTGGCTCATTCCATCCTGCACTGTCCTGTGCTGCAGTGATGTCATTGGCTGATCTTTCCATCTTGTTTTTTTAAATACTTTTCCAATTCAATCAAATCAAATCCAATTCAGAGTCTCAACAAGTTGAGACATTTCAGATCCAGGCTGACAAGACAGGGCGAGCGACCAAACCACCCTGTCCTGGGCCTGATCTACATGAGTCAAACTGATTGGAGAAGGGGGAGGATCCTCCTCCAAGACTTGAGCTCATTTGCATCTTAGCCAAAAGGCCGAGATGCCGCTTTAAAAAATTGCTTCATATGGAACATATGAAGCCTCAGCGTAACCTAATGACCTCAACCAAGTGCAGGCGATCCATACTACACTTGATCTTAGCCAAAAGGCCGAGAAGCGATCTTTCCATCTTGTTGCTCATCAGCAAATTCCATGTTTGCCGGCTTCAAGACACACACTGCAATACTGACCATCTTAACTGTCATTCTGACATGACGTAAGCTTGGATTTCAATCCAGCAATTATTCATACAGGTGTGTTTTCACAAGTTAAAAAGCACTGAAGCTCTGATCAATAGGTGTAGCTTTGTAGCTTGCGCCATTGCACTTTGTGGGGGGGGGCGGGGGGGGGGGTGCGGGGAGGGTGGGTAGGATTGGGAGGGATGTGATGTCATTGGGAGGTGGGATGTGATGTCATGAGGGGAGGCAGAAATGAAGGTGAACGTGGGGCCCCACAAAGTGTAAATCTGCTTCTGGAACTCGATGATCCTGATAATATATAAATCACAGTAGCTCATATTGAAATAGCAGCCTGAGGATTATTGAATATGTTACGTTTCCATCTGTTAGGATGTCCTGAATCATTTCCAGATTCGCATTATTGTTTATCCATTCTCCTCTGACATTTATTGCTTTTGGTCCCAAACTTTTGTTTCCTCTGATTGTTCTGGTAATTCTGGCTTTGGTCATGACGTGAGTTGATGCCCTTGTTACAATCACCTCTCCTAAAGCTGGGATTGTATCTCCCTCTTTTGTTTGCTCACGTCTTAGTGATTCTCAAAATTCTCAAAAAATTGCCTCATGTCCAAACCAATGTGATCAATTAATAAGGCACAATTTTACAGCCCTTCCCACTGGTGGGATTTTCCAGTTCTGCCGAAATCAATGGACTTTTGAACAGCTCATTGCATTTTCTGGCCCCACCTCTTGCCACGACGGGGCTGTAACATTCCCTCCATTATTTTTAATTGTCTTTGGCCTGGATTTTCCACACTCTCCCACCCCCTTCACCTCCCCAACCCCGCAGCAGCAAAGGCAAATAGCCATTGACCGATAGGTTCCCCGGCAGTGTGGCCAGTGAACAATGGAAAACACCATTGCCTTCGGTGGGACCGGAAGACCCCCGCCACTGACTGATGGTGAGCCACCTCTGCCGCTGGAAAAACGGCTGTGGGAGGGGGGGGGGGGGGGGGTGGTGGGGGTGGGGGGGGGGGAGTGGGTGGGAATTGTGCCTAATGTTGATTGATCGTATTGGACATGAGGCTATGTATTGATCTTGCCAGAGATGTTGAATTCCAAACACTTTAGTAGAGTCTTACCCACACAAGATATAAATACACATGCGTCTGTGTGGGTTTCCTCTGGGTGCTCCTATTTCCTACCACACTTTAAAGATGTGCGGGTTAGGTTTATTGGCCATGGTAAATTGCCCCTTAGTGTCAGGGGGAGTAGCAGGGTAAATACATGGAGTTATAGGGATAGGGCCTGGGCCGAATGGTCTCCTTCTCCACTGTTGGGATTCCAGGATTCCATTATTTTTCACCTACACCCATAATCAGCTCCAGGTATGGAAGAATTATCATGAGTTATTCCCAAGAATAGTTAGATTGCACTTTGAACTTTGCTTAAATAATTCTTGAACGGTTGTTATTATGGTTTGGATTGTGGGTTTCAAGCAGTGTTGTATTGATGATAATTTAGGCCCCAGTAATGCATGCTAATACAAAAGAGGCGGATTCTACGTCCAATGGCTTTTTGTGGATCCCCAGAGAAGGCATTAGAGACAAGAAAAATCTGGATCTCTCTTCCTATTGACCGTCAATGGGGACAGACAGCACACAGGTACAGTAAAAGGGGGCAGCAGCACTCACAGTTTTTACACATAAGTGCTGCTCCCTGGAGCCGGAGTGTAAATATAAAAGTGCTTTCACACATTATAATCTTTCTCTTTACCTCGTGAATACCACCACAATGTAATTTTGCAAACCTGACATTACACCATCTGGCAGTGATATCTAACCCTCCACTGATTTGGAAGGTGCTGTGAGAGCGATGCAACCATAAAGCAGGGAACAATCAGAAAGAATGAGCCTTCGGTTTCTTAAGCTTCTTTTTAAAAATGTGTGTACTGATTTCTTGAAGCTGCCAGTGTAATTTCACTGTCTGATAAATGCATTGTTCAAGAAGGTATCCATGCAATTTCTTCAAAATGAGTCACCCTATTAATTCCATCTGATCTTCAATCAGGCATCAGGAAAGTGGCGAGAGTAATCAAATGTAAATTTAGGGAGAATGACTGAAAGGAATTAGGAGAGCCGAGATAGTGGCATAATTGTCTTGCATTATAGATTTCAATATGGATTTACAAGCAACTGAGTAAGGGGATATGGCAGATATATTTCATGTAAATAAAATAGGTTTTAATTCTCAATTCTGTTATGGAGTAGTGCTATTTAGCCCAATCAGTAGTTAACTGTAGGGATTCTATGATTCTATTATTTTCCACCTGGACCCATAATCAGCTCCAGGTATGCAATGGCAATCTGGAAGAATTATCATGAGTTATTCCCAAGAATAATTCGGTTGCACTTTGAACTTTGCTTAAATAATACTTGAACAGTTTGCTATGACGGTTTGGATTGTGGGTTTCAAGCAGTGTTGTATTGATGATAATTTAGGCCCCAGTAATGCACGCTAATACAAAAGAGGTGAATTCTACGTCCAATGGCTTTTCGTGGATCCCCAGAGAAGGCATTAGAGGCAAGAAAAATTTGGATCTCTCTTCCTCTTATGCTGCTCATATACGAACAAACACTTCATCTACATTTATTCCAGTTTGTTCTGAATTTGCAACTGTTTTAAGTTAAAAGCCACAGTGTAAATAGTGCAAATTAATTTCCTCTCATGTCTGATCGGAGTCAAACATTCAGCTCTTGCTAATTCAAAAAGGGCTTTGAAGCAATCGGGTTTGAATGAGGCTCGTATGCACAGAGTTGCTGACCTCCAGCTTTTACTTCAGATGATAACGCATGTGCCTTGCAGATTATTTTGTATTGTCCAGTGCAAAGGGCATAGGTGAGGTAAATGTTCAAGAGACTGGGCTGATCAGATTCAAATTGAATTTGATTTCCCCGTGTAAACAGCCTGCTCAGTTCCTTATCCACGATTGAGATAATGAAGAACAGAACTCCCAGATTTGGGTGGCCTGGTAGCTGACGTGGTTGACTCTCAACCAGAAGGTCATAAGTTCAATTCCCAGGACTACCTGCCAAAGCTGATTACCTCAGTCTGAGCCTTGTGCGCCTGCACAGATTGCTCCTTAAAGGAAACATGGACACGGATCTTCCAGTCTCTGGACTATTGGAGACTGGACGCAAGACCCAAGATGCGTGTTGGGACTCTGCGATAGTCCTGATGCAATGACCTCCATGGGAACTTCCTGAGAAGTTTCAACTTCGAATGGGCAAGTCCCTTGCTCCCCAGGACTCTCTGCGAATATCTCTGACTCCGAACTACAGTCGGAGACTTCAGAAAGTTCTGAGTTACTCATCGGAATGGTTAACCAGGAAGTGTGAGAAAGTTTAAAACCTAGTCTAACATCAGGGTAGCTCCAGAACTGAGTCTCCAATAACTCTCACTGAACTGCGACTCCCTCCTCTTGAATATGCTCATTGATTCTCTAACCTCCCACCGAATCAGCCTACCCTCCCGACCAGTGGGAGACATGGCTGGTATTGAGATACACAGCAGCAATGGAGGGAAACTTTAAAGTGGAGGAGGACGATATCTAAAGTGTGACAGAATTCTGCTTCTCGCATTCAGCTTGCTATGATGATGCTTCCAGAAAAAGACTAACCACCAACTGAGATACTCTCAGTTCCCCCTACCCATCCTCATCCAAAGTCATAAAGATGTTTATTGACACTTATATTACCAGTGATTATAAGGCACATGCATTCTGCCCTGTGTCAAAGCAACCTGAGGCATATTAATATAATAGGGACAGAATGATCTTCCTCAACAAATCACCAGCAAAATGGTTGCAGTTTTTGTCACAAGACTGATGGGCAATCTGCTGACAGGGTAGAGCGCCAATGAATATTTGAGGCATCTTAAATTATTAGAGATGAGAAAATGGGGAGGAGGGATTTATTTTCTTGTGAAATGTGATTTTACAGATTTTGGAGTCTTAGCAATCTTGGAAACCATTGCTGCCTTTCCAAGCAGCCACGTTTTAATGTTAAGATTTCCTGATAAAAATGAGAAAGGGCAGCCGCATGTTGCCAGCAATCAAGGGCAGGGCTTTTGACTTTGTGTTGGGACGTTGACATTGGGTCAAATGTGAGTCTCAACCCATTATTTCCTGGTTCCTGATTCTGATCAAACAGATTGTGAAAACAGAGAGTGTTCACAAATTCTGTGACAAAGTCAAGACCTCAATCTCGGTGTTTCCAACATATTTCTAAAATGGATTTCCAAATAGTAGAGTTCGACTGTTTGTCAAAATTGTAACCAAGGTGATTAACTATGAACAAATTCTGATAGAGGGCACAGAATGATACTTCAAAGGGATTTATTTGTGGAATTGGCAAGTGGTAAATCCTTGTGCTAACAAATCAATCAGCATTGGGGATTTGTGGAGCGAATGGTATTTGTCAATGACCTCAAATATTGGTTTGTAAACAAGGATTCTTATTAGGTGGGCCTCACTGATAATCTTACTTTCTTTTCCCACAGACGGACATTTTCTCTGAGTAATTATAATGTTGCAACAACAAAATACGTGTGCGTTGTGTGATGTGAGCGCGGGATTGTGCAGTGTCGTATAATTTCTGATTTCCCCCTGATACACCCACTCAACCCCGCAGACCACCCCTACCACCTTCTCAAGAAACCTCCAGCAACTTCTCAGGGTAAAAGTGGGCCTTGTTTGTCAGTGAAGGAATCTTCTAATGACTCCAATATCAACACCAGCACAAAGAAAAAGAGAGAAGCCATCCAACTCACCAGAGGCTATATTGGGTCATGTGGCACCCAGTCTTTTGGTGCCATATACCACCTAAGGTTTTAAAATGGTGACTGGATGTGCGTGGGATTCCATTTTGGTAAAATGGTTTGTGTGTATGCACCCAGCAACTGCCAGTAGCACATGGAGCTATGAAGTTATGATGCTGTTATAACTCAGGTTAGAAACTCCAAAGTGTTTTATGAAGCCCACCTGGATCATAAGTTTTGCACTTTGAATTTGGCTCGGATAAGCATGATATGTTTCACCTCAGGTATGATTCAAATGACCCAGTAGGGAGCTTTCATCAAACAAAGTTTATTTAAGGATATCGTTAACATCTATAGAAAGAAAATTAGCAATAACTTTTATCATTTACAAACAGAAACAAAACAACCAAGATAATGTACAACCCTGAACAAATAAATCTAAAATGTTCCAATCAAACAAAAGTTCCCATAGACAAAAACTCTTTCCACAGGTTTTAACACAGCAAAGACCAATGCTCACGTAACACTGGGACTGAGTCCTTTGGATGAATGCTGCAGTTCTCTTGAGGCACACATAGACAAGCTTGGAGTCAGAACAGCTTCCCAGAACACCAGGGAGAGACTCTGGTTGAGCCACCAACAGCAGATTCTCTACTCCAGGAAGTCAAGAAGCCTTGCTTTCAGCTAACCAGCAGAATTTCCAAAGCCAGGGAGAGAAAGAAACACTTCTTTTCAGCTTGATGTCCCTTCTAAACTAACACTGCCAGCCAAACAGAAAATAAAACCTTAAATTCACTAGGAAGAAAAAAAACTGTCCAAAATACATGACTTTCCTCCTAACAATGCAGGGTCATAAAACATCCCAGAGTAAAAATAAACAAACCCCATTTAAGCCACTGACGAAGCAATTAAAAACTTCTAGCAGATGACCCAGCAGTAATTAAACCAAAACTGCTGAGAGCTGCAGAGAACATAATTTTTAAAAAATTCTCAAAGGTACACTAATGTCACAATGCGAATGTCACTGATGCCATTTTGGAACTCTACACTTCATCAATGTTTATTGAATCCCTATAATGCAGAAGGAGTTCATTCAGCCCATCGAGTCTGCACTGACTCTCCAACAGAACATCTTACCCAGGCCCACCCCGGGCCCTATCCCTTTAACCCCACGCTTTTACCCCACTAATTCCCCTAACCTGCACATGTTGGGACACTAAGGGACAATTTATCATGGCCAATCCACCTAACCTGCACATCTTTGGACTCAGTAAGAGGTCTCACAACACCAGGTTAAAGCCAACAGGTTTATTTAGAATCACGAGATTTTGGAGCGCTGCTCCTTCATTAGGTGAGTGGAGAGGTGGGTTCACAAACACGGCATTTATAGACAAAGGCACAATTGCAAGATAATGGTTGGAATGCGAGTCTTTACAGGTAATCAAGTCTTTACAGGTACAGACAGTGTGAGTGGAGAGAGGGTTAATCACAGGTTAAAGAGGTGCGAATTGTCTCAAGCCAGGACAGTTAGTAGAGTTTTGCAAGCCCAGGCCAAATGATGGGGGTTACAAGTAGTGTGACATGAACCCAAGATCCCAGTTGAGGCTGTCCTCATGCGTGCGGAACTTGGCTATCAGCTTCTGCTCACCGATTCTGCGTTGTCGGCCCTTCCTATGATGTTTAAGAGGTGCAGCTTACCTTTAATTAGCACTGACCACTCATGAGAGCAGTCCCCCTGTGGAGGCATATAGTCAGTAGGCAGCACAGATAGCATCAGCTGTACCCAGTGATCATAAAAACCAGCAGACAGTAGTGCCATGAACTTTGGCTTTTCCAATTTAATCCCCAAATTGTTTTTCCAGATTCTCATTCTGGGCTACGTGTCCTTTATCACTTGAACTATTTCAACATTTATTGGTAGACTACAGTTGATTTACCAGTCAGTCAGATTTTATCCCAGCAACTGGTTCAGAGTCAGACTTCATGTTAACTAATTGGACTCCAAACTGTCCTGAACACTTTGCCACTAGTGGAAAGGGTTAAAAAGAAATTTATTGCTGACTTTTTTTTTGCCTAAGAATTGATGGGGGTCCAAAAAGCGAATGAATGTTGCACATTTTGTTGAAGTATTTAAGAGAATGTAACATTGCTTTAGAAGTCAAAAATGAGATATTAGATTTCAAAACCAGACAGCATCATGTCACTGAATTCCAACCCAAAAATGAATAACATCAATCTCACTCAGTGTTAGCATTTGGCTCACTTTCAGCTATAGTGTGGTCTGAACAGAATCACCCATTCAGTGGATAATTTGATTTGATTTGATTTATTATTGTCACATGTATTAGTACAGAGTGAAAAAGTATTGAAAAATAATTTGGTGGCTGTTTACATTGGGTGCACTTTGCCAGTGAGATTGGCGTGTTTAACTGCTGATTCTGTACTCTGATTGAGGTGTGTCCCAGATTGCAATACTCTCCTATCCATTAATAAGCCCACGACAGGGAGAGAACAAATCAAAGCGACCCTCATTAAAAGTTGCAGTTTACTTGATAAGTGAAAAGAGCACGGCCCAGAAAATAATTAAGACTGGAATTAACAAAGATGTGCAGGTTAGGTGGATTGACCATGCTAAATGGGCGGCATGGTGGCACAGTGGTTAGCACTGCTGCCTCACAGCTCCAGGGACCCGGGTTCGATTCCCGGCTTGGGTGACTGTATGTGTGGAGTTTGCATGTTCTCCCCATATGTGCGTGGGTTTCCTCCGGGTGCTCCAGGTTCCTCCCACAGTCCAAAGACGTGCTGGTTAGGTACATTGGCCATGCTAAATTGTCCCTTAGTGTCCCAAGAATCATAGGTTAGAGGGATTAGTGGGGTAAATATGTGGGATTATGGGAACAGGGCCTGGCTGGGATTGTTGTCAGTGCAGACTCAATGGGCCAAATGGCCTCCTTCTGCACTGTAGGGTTTCTATGTTTCTACTTGAGTTAAATTGCCCCTGAGTGCCCCAAGATGTGTGGGTTATGAGGATCAGCAGGGTAAATATGTGGGGTTACAGAGGGCCTGGGTAAGATACACTGTTGGAGAGTTGGTGCAAACTCGATGGGTCAAATGACCTCCTTTTGCACTATAGGATTTAGAAACATAGAAACATAGAAAACTACAGCACAAAACAGGCCCTTCGGCCCCACAAGTTGTGCCGAACATATCTATGATGCTAATTACTCATCACATAACCATCCAGAGCCGACATGCACAGGATTATTCCAAAATTAAAGAGAAAAATGCTGGAAATGTTCAGCAGGTCAGGCAGCATCTGTGGAAATATCAATAGATAACAGATTTTCTCCACAGATTCTGCCACAGATGTGTTGAGAATTTCCAGTATTTTCCGTTTTTATTTCACATTTCCAGCATTTGCAGTATTTTGCTTTTATACAAGAGAGTCCCAGCTTTTTATCTTTACAATGTACCCTGGTACACACTGCATGTCATAGTATTATCCACTCGCCATGGAGGGAATGCAACAAAGGTTCACCAGACTGATCCCTGGGATGGCGGGATTATTCCCATGAGGAGAGATTGGGGAGACTGGGGTATTGGGGAGATTGGGGAGATTGGGGTATTCTCTACAGTTTAGAAGAATGAGAGGTGATCTCATTGGAGCATACAAAATTCTTACAGGGCTTGACAGGGTGGTTGTCGAAGGGTTGATGTTTCCCTTGGCTCTGGAGGCTGGGGGGGCTGTGTGGTTTAGAATCAGGGGACACAGACAGGATAAGAGATAGGGTGTTTAAGACTGAGACGAGGAGGAATTTCTTCACTCAGAGGGTTGAGAGTTTTTGGAATTATCTATCCCAGAGGACTGTAGAATCTCAGTCATTGAGAATGTTCAAACTGAGATTGATAGATTTTTACATGTTAAAGGTATCGAGGGATATGGGGATAGTGCAGGAAACTGGCATTGAGGTAGGTGAGCCATTTGAGGTGCTGAATGGTCTACTCCTGCTCCTATTTCATATTTCCAGGGCCACACAATTAAAACAATCCAGTGTTTAGAAATATTGACACAAGTAGGACTGAATGGATCAGTTTAGAAGAAGTTATGAGTTGCATTTATTTCACTAATTATTGTTCAGAAATTTCGTTCGAGAGCATCTCGAAAAGGTGGCCCCATGGGGTTCGTCTATAAATTGCACAGTGGCACAGTAGTTAGCACTGCTGCCTTACAGCGCCAGGGACCCGGGTTCAATTCCGGCCTCGGGTAGCTGTCTGTGTGAAGTTTGCACGTTCTCCCTGTTTCTGCGTGAGTTTCCTCCGGATGCTCCGGTTTCCTCCCACAGTCCAAAGATGTGCGCGTTAGGTCAAGTGGCCATGCTAAATTGCCCCTTAGTGTCAGGGGGATTAGCAGGGTAAATAGGTACGGTTACGGGGATGGGGCCTGGGTGGGGTTGTTGTCAGTGCAGGCTTGATGGGTCGAATGGCTTCCTTCTGCACATTAGAGATTTTATGATTGCAAATTCCATTGGTGAATCCTTTGCTCATGTAGGCGATGAATATAATTACCCCTGTTGCAGAACTGGAGGTTTTCCCCAGAAGTGAAACACTGCAGTATATTAAACCAGACTGTACATTGCACTTTAACTCCAGGAGTGTTTTGGCTGCTATTTAAACTGGTAACATGGCCTTTGGTCAATTTTTCAATCCAGCTTCTTCCAGTTACGATGATATGTTTAATTCTGAGAAAGTTGGAGAATTCAATAAAAATGAGCCAACCTGAATTTTTGAGATTCAATTTTAAAGGCCAATTTCCAGCGGGAAATCACCCTAGAATTAGATCAACTCTAATTCCTACACCTGGATAATACACACTTTTGTGGTAATAATTTTGCTATTTGGAGTTAATGCATTACCATATTTCCATCCGAGTCTCTGTGTATCTATGAAATTGGTTATGTCATCAGTTGCTAATGGGATAATTTTCATACCTTTTACATTATATCTGCCAGTTGACAACTAGATCTACTGCAAATATAATATTTAACCAGGCTAATACAAGCGTAAATGACATTCAGAGTGCAAATTACTCCATGAGGCAGTGAGACAACCAAGTTGGGAACGTGTGGAGAGCCAATATTGTAATTTTGCTTTAAGGATCACTTGCTTCTACCTCCGTTACATTGCCCAGTTCCACTCCTCAGCTTATCCACTGCTGAAAAACCATCCATCTATAATAGGGCTGGGCAAACCTTCTGACTGGAGGGTCACATTATGTACGGTAATTATAATGGGGGGGGGGTTGGGGGGGGCAGGCCATAAATCCTCCAGAGTGAACGGTCATAATACAAATAAACATAACACATTTATTATTATAATTATGCAATCATAGGAATGCATTACATAAAACAACAAAACTAAATGTTCTGTTTCGCACCTCTTGACTTAACATGAATAATAGTTAGTCACTGTTAGGGTGCTGTTAGGACCAGAACCCGAAGTTATCTTATGAAGACAGACTAGATTTTCTTTTCAGCATAAATGTGAGGGTCGGATATCTCTTTCCAGGAGTGATTTCACTGACAAAAGGTGGATTTTTTATAGTAAAACAAACTTTATTTAACACTAACAAGTGAAGCAGCTTAACCATTAACAGTTAAACAATATTTAAAAATGAAAGGAAACAACTTTACATTTTAGCTTATGACTGTTCCAGTTCCAAATAAACCCCGTTCCTGCATAGATCAAAACCATTTCAAATAAATAGTTAGCAAACCCAGGCATGCTTGTTATAAATTGTGCTAACAGTCTTGGAGCTTTCAGAGAAATATTGTGGAAAGAGAATGAGTTCTCAGGAAGGATCTGCACATGCCCCTGACTTTAGCAGACCTCCAGCAGCAACTGTTAAGTTTTTCCTCTGCTACCTCACAACACATTTTAAAAGAGATGTGACAAAATCCAGCTGTAATCTTCCCACACCTGTTAGGGAAATATTCTAATTTTCAATTTCTTCCAAATACAAAATCTCAACCTAAAACATTCTTCACCATCATGCATTTTGGCCGGAAAAATGGGAAAGTGACTTATTATCTGAATGGGGAGAGACTTCGGGGTGCTCGGTGCAGAGGGATCTGGGTGTCCTCGTTCATGAGTCACAGAAAACTTGCATGCTGTAGAGCAGGTATTAAAGAAGGTGAATAGAATAGCAAATAGGGTGGTACAGTGGCACAGTGGTTAGCACTGCTGCCTCACAGCACCAGGGTCCTGGGTTCAAATCCCGACTTGGGTCACTATCTGTGTGGAGTCTGCACGTTCTCCCCATGTCTGTGTGGGTTTCCTCCAGGTGCTCCGGTTTCCTCCCACAGTCCAAAGATGTGCAAGTTAGGTGGACTGGCCATGCTAAATTGCCTCTTATTATCGGAGGGATTGGCAGGGTGAACACGTGGGTTTACGGGGATAGGGCCTGGGTGGGATTATTGTCGGTACAGGCTCGATGGGCTGAGTGGCCTCCTTTGGCACTGTAGGGATTCTATAATGTTGGTATTTATAGCTAAAGGAATAGAATATAAAGATAAGGAAGTATTGTTGCAAATATACAAGGCATTAGTGAGGCCGCACCTGGACTGTTTTGCACAGTTTTGGTCCCCTTATTTGAGGAAAGATGTAGTGGCATTGGAGGCAGTTCAGAGGAGGTTCACTAGATTGATTCCAGAGATGAGGGGTTTGTCATATGAAGAGAGATTGAACAGTTTAGACCTATTCTCCCTGGAATTGAGCAGAATGAGGGGAGATCAAATTGAGGTATATAAGATGATAAAAGGTATGGATAAAGTAGACGGGGAGTGGATGCTTCCTCTTGTGGGGCATTGTAGGACAAGGGGTCATTGTCTTAGGATAAGGGGTAACAAATTTAGAACAGAGTTGAGGAGAAACTACTTCTCCCAAAGGGTTGTGAATCTGTGGAATTTGCTACCCCAAAGTGCGGTGGATGCTGGGACAGTGAGTAAATTTAAGGAGGAGTTAGACAGATTTTTAACTGATAATGGGTTGAAGGGTTATGGGGAGAAGGCAGGAAAATGGGGATGAGGAGCATATCAGCCATGATCAAATGGCGGAGCAGATTCGATGGGCCGAATGGCCTAATTCTGCTCCTATATTTTATTAACTATCTATCACTGCCCGGCTAAAAATCTAAACCTTATCTACATCTCTGGCAGGAACAGGGATGATTTTTCAATTCTAATTTTCAGAACTGCATAAACAACTAATCACCGGGATGCCCATTTCCAAAGGTTGAACTGAGATTGTTAGTGGAAACCTTCAATCACGCATTTCCTGGGAATTGCTGCAGGTAGCATGATTATTGCTTTGATATCTCAATCCCAATTGTCCACTCACGGAATTATAAAGCTGGGTTTACAAATCTGCTACCCTCTGGTTCTATTCCCAATTGATTTAAATCAATTGGGAATAGAATTGTTATATTGTTACCGACCCTTTGGCCACTAGAAAGAGCTTCTCCTTATTTACCTAAATCAATACCCTTCATGATTTTGAACACCTCTATTAACTCTACCCTCAGGAGAACAAGACCAGCATTTCTCATCTCCCCACTTAACTGAACTTCCACGAGTCCTGTAACCATTATAATTGTGGCTATAGGAGTTTAAAATGTAAAAGGTTGGCAGGATAAACACAAAGAGATAGTAACTATATAACATTGTAGTGGCTCAAGATGTTATTCAGTGTATCACTGGTAAAGGTAAATAGTCCCAGATGACCATAGACTGCTTTCCCCTTTGAGGGGGAAAGCTGATTGGTGGTGATTTAACCTGAGAATCACTACACACCGGATGCTCCGGTTTCATCCCACAGTCCAAAGGTTAGGTGCATTGACATGCTAAATTCTCCCTCAGTGTACTCGAACAGGTGCTGGAGTGTGGCGACTAGGGCATTTTCACAGTAACTTCATTGCAGTGTTAATGTAAGCCTACTTGTGATGAATAAATATAAACTTTAAAAGCTCAGATGAGGAGCGAGGTTGAGAAGGCAGGGCCTTCATGAATAACCTCAGCCGGTTGGGGAATTGAACCCGCACTGTTGGTGCTGCTCTGTGTCACAAACCAGCTGTCCAGCCACCTGAGCTAAACCGTGCCAATATAGACCCTGAAGGTTTCAAGTTCAAATCATGGACTGCCCTTGGCACCAAACCTTGGGAAAAATCTGGGGGACTGAGGAAAATGGAAAAACAAAGGAGAGCTGGCAAAGATTCTTTTAAAAAGTCAAGTGAAAAATAATAGGTTTGAAATTAAATGTGCTTGCAAAACCAAAAAGCAAATCAAAATTACAGTAATGTAAGGTGTAATCTTGAATGCAACTTACCATGTGCTGTTCTCTTTGCTCCTTCACATGAATTGCCTCCTCTAACACACACTTCCCAAGGGAAGCTGGCCTCCAGCCTTTGATCACTGGCCAACTCCAACTTACCTGAAAGTTGTTCCAGTGGCCTTGAAATATTTCCTTTGGAGCTCTCCGTTGGACCTGCATTTTATTTTCACTGTAATTCCTGATCAGCTAGGCCCCTGGAACAGCTGCAATCATGCACTCAGCTCACGCCATGTCCATCAGTACAAGCACAGTGCCTCACTCTCCTGGTCTGTGTATGACTCTGGTGCACTTTGTGTGCTTTATCTGATACAGCCGTGAACTGGATTTGTAGCTACCACGGGCTGTAGTTTGCCGGGGTGAGTTTTATAATCTCCACACTCGACAATTGATCCCCTCTGGCTGATGTCTCCCATTCTTCCTTCTGTAAACTTGTCGTCTAAGGCACTGATTCCCATGTGCTAGTTTCATTACTCCCGTAATAACATTGATCTCCATTGGCTCCTGGTTAATGGGCAGCACAGTGGTTAGCACTGCTGCCTCACAGCGCCAGGGACCCAGGTTTGATTCCCGACTTGGGTCACTGTCCGTGTATGTTCTCCCCGTGTCTGCGTGGGTTTCCTCCCACAGTCCAAAAGACGTGTTGGTTGGGTGCAAAATTCTCCCTCAGTGTACCTGAACAGGAGTGTGGCAACTGGGGGATTTTCACAGTGACGTAATTGCAGTGATAATGTAAGCCTACTTGTGACATTAATAAATAAACTTTAAGCGAAGTATTGATTTTAGAGTTCTTGTCCTTGTTTTTAATGTCTCCATGACCACGCTCCTCCCTATTCTTGTAAATACTCAAGGCCTAAAACCCTCCAAGATCTCCATTTTTAATCACACCAATAATGGAAACATGGCATTTCAATTCCCAATTTGGCCCAAAGCTTTGGAATATTGTCTCCCAAACTCTTTTCCTCCTTTAAGGTGTTCCTTCGAACACACCTGTTTTGCTACATTGAAAGTGCTTTGCATTTACAAGCCATTGTCGCTGCTGTTAATCACCCATCAATGGAAACTCACCTCCACCAAAGCCACGTTGGAAGCTAGGTCAGAAATGCAAGTCCACCACCAGAACTGTACGTTGTCGCATTAACACCTTGTATTGGTGACTGGAAATTGATCTTGCACCGGTGCTCCCCAAGTGGTGAGTTCTTAACCTCAGTCTTGTATTTTTCCATTGTTGGGAGGCCAGGTATTTCCCTGGCAGGAAAGGACAGCAAGTTGCCCAGACAGAAATGTTTGCAGACAATAGTGGTGTTCATGTGCATATGCGTATATATGAAGGAGAGAGAAAGAAAGAGAAACAGAGGGAGAAAGAGGGAGGACAGAATGACAGATTTCTGACAGTCTCTGTGTAAAATAACTGGAGCCCTCCATGAAAAAGTAATGAAGGGTGGAATGTGCAGTCCATTGAGGCACCATATTTTTCGCTGCACAGTTGGGATCTAACCACGCACGTAGATTCCTCACAAGCCCTTTTAGAATTCTACAGTGCAGAAGGAGGCCATTCAGCCCATCGAGTTTGCACCAACCACAATCCCACCCAGGCCCTATCCCCATTATCCTATGTATATACCCTAGCTAGTCCTCCCAACACTAAGGGGCAACTTAGCATGGCCAATCCACCTAACCCGCACATCTTTGGACTGTGGGAGGAAACCGGAGCACCCGGGGGAAACCCATGCAGACACAGGGAGAACATGCAAACTCCACACAAATAGTGGCCCAAACTGGGAATCGAACAGGGGTCCCTGGTGTTGTGAGGCAGCAGTGCTAACCACTGTGCCACTGTGCCACCTTACTGTATACTAAAAAGAACCCATATGCAAGCACATCCCTACATTCACCCATTTGTCCCTACTTGGATCTGCCAAGGACAGGCTAATGTTGAATTTTGCTCCAGTCCACTGGATTTTTTTTGGAGCCCTCAATGCAGAAAACACTTGAGCAAATAACTAACAGAGCAAAGGAAAATTCAACCTTGAATTGTGAACAAGACCTCTCAAATACATTCCACTGTCCCAACATCTCTTCTGAACTGAAATTTATAATTTAAAACTTTGGCTTATAAGTTAAACTACAGAACCTGCAAGGGGCAAGATGCCAAAAATATTACATTGACCAAAATGGTCATTTTCTTATTCAAAATAGTGGAAGTCCAACGATATTTCCTTTCACAAACCAAAAAAGTGCTCGAGACATATTTGAACTCTTACATCCTTGAATGACACTGTTTTTCAATCAGTAAAATATTCCACAGACATTCTGAAAGCCAGATGTTTATTGCATAGATAAAAACATCATTTAGACAGGGCCTAGAAGGAAATTCCAAGTTTAGTACAGCTTTAGTACATAATGTGTTATTTTATCCGCTGTAATGCTTGTGTCATTAAGTTTTATGGCATGACTATTTACATTTATCTAACTTGACATCTTTGGCTTTGTTGACTTTGTGTCAGAGAGGGAGGTGGCCCTTTGACTGCAACAGTGTATCATCGCTCACCTTGCTAACTGAATAAAGCAAAGCAAACTGGGTTGCAGAACAAATATTTCTAACCGCCAAATTAAAATTAACATTTGGACAGAAAACATCAAATGGTTCTTACATCTGAGCGGTAAAAATTCAACCTATATTTCCACTGTGGGAGGGGTGTTGAGGGAGCGCCGCACTGTGGGAGGTCAGTGCTGAGGGAGCGCCGCACTGTGGGAGGGTCAGTGCTGAGGGAGCGCCGCACTGTGGGAGGGTCAGTGCTGAAGGAGCGCCGCACTGTCGGAGGGTCAGTGCTGAGGGAGCGCCGCACTGTGGGAGGGTCAGTGCTGAGGGAGCGCTGCACTGTGGGTGGGTCAGTGCTGAGGGAGCGCCGCACTGTGGGAGGGTCGGTGCTGAGGGAGCGCTGCACTGTGGGAGGGTCAGTGCTGAAGGAGCGCCCGCACTGTGGGAGGGTCAGTGCTGAGGGAGCGTCGCACTGTGGGAGGGTCAGTGCTGAAGGAGCGCTGCACTGTGGGAGGGTCAGTGGTGAGGGAGCGCTGCACTGTGGGAGGGTCAGTGGTGAGGGAGCGCTGCACTGTGGGAGGGTCAGTGCTGAGGGAGCACTGCACTGTGGGTGGGTCAGTGCTGAGGGAGTGCTGCACTGTGGGAGGGTCGGTGCTGAGGGAGCGCCGCACTGTGGGAGGGTCAGTGCTGAGGGAGTGCCACACTGTGGGAGGGTCAGTGCTGAGGGAGCGCCGCACTGTGGGAGGGTCAATGCTGAGGGAGTGCCGCACTGTTGGAGGGTCAGTGCTGAGGGAGCACTGCACTGTGGGTGGGTCAGTGCTGAGGGAGCGCCGCACTGTGGGAGGGTCAGTGCTGAGGGAGTGCCGCACTGTTGGAGGGTCAGTGCTGAGGGAGCACTGCACTGTGGGAGGGTCAGTGCTGAGGGAGCGCCGCACTGTGGGAGGGTCGGTGCTGAGGGAGCGCCGCACTGTGGGAGGGTCAGTGCTGAGGGAGCACTGCACTGTGGGAGGGTCAGTGCTGAGGGAGCACTGCACTGTGGGAGGGTCGGTGCTGAGGGAGCGCCGCACTGTGGGAGGGTCAGTGCTGAGGGAGCACTGCACTGTGGGAGGGTCAGTGCTGAGGGAGCACTGCACTGTGGGAGGGTCAGGGCTGAGGAAGTGCCGCACTGTGGGAGGATCAGTGCTGAAGGAGGGCCGCACTGTGGGAGGGTCAGTGCTGAAGGAGCGCCGCACTGTGGGAGGGTCAGGGCTGAGGGAGCACAGCACTGTGGGAGGGTCAGTGCTGAAGGAGCGCCGCACTGTGGGAGGGTGAGTGCTGAGGGAGCGCCACACTGTTGGAGGGTCAGTGCTGAGGGAGTGCCGCACTGTGGGAGGGTCAGTGCTGAGGGAGCGCCACACTGTTGGAGGGTCAGTGCTGAGGGAACGCTGCACTGTGGGTGGGTCAGTGCTGAGGGAGCGCTGCACTGTGGGTGGGTCAGTGCTGAGGGAGCGCCGCACTGTGGGAATCTTTTTCTCTCTTTTCCTCTGAAAGGTAGGGCACTTTCCTTAAAGTTGGAGAGACTATAATACCATTAAGCTAATACAAGTGGACTGGTTAGCACAGTTGGCTAGACAGCTAGTGTGTGGATCAGGTTAGTGCCAACAGCATGGGGCTGGATCCCTGTTCTGGCTGAGGCAGATTTGGGTCTGCCTCCTCATTCTATGTGCAGTAGGGCAGCACAGTGGCACAGCGGTTAGCACTGCTGTCTCACAGCTCCAGGGACCTGGGTTCAATTCCAGCCTCGGGTCACTGTCTTGTGGAGTTTGCACATTCTCCCCGTGTCTGCGTGGGTTTCCTCCCACAGTCCAAATATGTGCGGGTTAAGTTGATTGGCCATGCTAAATTGCCCCTTTGTGTCCCGGGATGCGTAGGTTAGAGGGATTAGTTGAGTAAATATGTGGGGTTACGGGGATAGGGCCTGGGTGGGGTTGTTGTCAATGCAGACCTGATGGACTGAGTGGCCTCTTTCTACATTGTAGGGATTCTATGTTGACTATTTAAACTTGATTGGAGATTTTAAAATGAGAGGAACTCTGCATCACACAGTTATGGAGCAAAATCAAACCCTATAGTCATAACCCAAATTGTTTAGGATATGTAATTGACAACAATTCTACACACCTTTAATGCAGCCAAAGGTGCTTCAATGTCCATAGAGAAGAAATTCTCCACTGTGTTACATTTACATTTCACTGACACTAATCATAGGCAGAAATGAGTAATATAGGAAAACAGACCACAGGCTCCACTTGAAGTAGATATCATATGAGGGCAATTCCAGAATCTTATTCTATGAAACGGGCTTATTACACGTTGTCGAGAAGATACTGCTCAATTATTTCCATTTCTTCAATGAGTCTCATGGTAAACTCCAGAATGTATAGTGTCGTTTACAGCATTGTAAAACTTGACAGGGTCTAAATCCTGATTGATCCAAATGGAACAGTTTGGATATATCTTCAATATTTCAATTTTCTCCAAATTTACATAATTCAGCTACAGATCTGTCTGTATTCAATAAGATACTGCAACATAAAGGTTCATAATTTGAGATTTTCTCTCTTTGGCCAGTCTATTTACATACCATGTGTTAGAGTCATTGGGTGGGATTTTCTGGCTGCGCTCACCCCAAAACCAGAAAATCCCGCCTGAGGTCAACAGACCTTTGCATGGTCCGCCACCCCCCCCCCCCCCCCCCCCACTCCTCGCCCGCTATGATTCCCATGGTGGGAGGGATAGGAAAATTCAGCCAGAGAGATATACAGAGAGAAACTAGTCCCTGAAACTGGGACTAGTTCAGTTCAGGTTTCCTAAACTGAACTAGTCCCATTTGCCTGCGTTTGGCCCATATCCCTTTAAATCTTTCCTATCCATGTACCTGTCCAAATATCTTTTAATGTTGTTGGTGGTACAGGAAGGATGGGTATTCAGAATGCATGCCTTAATTTCTGAATGTGGAGATGCCGGCGTTGGACTGGGGTGGGCACAGTAAGAAGTCTCACAACACCAGGTTAAAGTCCAATAGGTTTATTTGGAATCACTCACCTGATGAAGGAGCAGAGCTCCGAAAGCTCGTGATTCCAAATAAATCTGTTGGACTTTAACCTGGTGTTGTGAGACTTCTTACTTGATTTCTGAAGTTGTGCATTTGCTGTTTGAGAAGGAAATATTTTCTTTCATGGTGATCGAAATAGCAGAGGTGTCAATTTCTGTGATGATCCATAGAGTATTGACCCAAGATACATGTTTCAGTGATAGGCACATTCGCCGGAGCTCTACCATCTCGCCTGCCACGGAATTGAAGCGGGCAAGGGGCTGACAACGGAAATGTCCATTGACCTCGGGTGGGAATTTCCGGTCTCGCTCAGATGATACGTTTGGATAGAGTGGTTAATCAGAGTCTTTTTCCCAGGGTCGAAGGGTCAATTACTCGGAGGCATAGGTTGAAAGTGAGAGGGGGAAAGTTTAAAAGAGATGTAAGGGGCAAGTTTTTCACACAGAGGGTGATGAATGGCTGGAACATGCTGCCGGAGGAGGTGGTGGAAGCAGATTCTATAACAAAAGTTCAAGGCGCATCTAAATAGATACATGGATAGGCAGGGGATGGAGGGATATGGACCATGTAGAGGCAATAAAATATTAAATTAGAGAGGCATCTGTGTTGGCACAGACTTGGTGGGCCAAGGAGCCTGTTCCTGTGCTGTACTGTTTTTTGTTCTTCGTTAAAATCCTGCCCATTGTCTCCATGGCCTGAATTTCTCATCCATCGGTGTGCAAGCTTGGTGCGTCTGGAAGCAAAAGTGAAATGCCCTCCTGCCCATGGTCAGCTCCGGAGAACAGTAATACCAGAGAGCGTGGGAACCAAGGAAAGGAAAGGTGTGGGCTGGTAATTCCAATGTGCTCTCTCAGAAGGACAGCCGCTGTGGAGCTGTCTGAGAGAGCTGCTAATTCATGAAAAATAAATATTAATGTTAAAACTAGTGTCTGGGCAGCACAAGCATACCCTGACCTCAGTCCCCAGACACATCTGTTAATTTTATTTGAGCTCTGACCTTTCATTCTGCCCTGGATTGAGGTGGCAGCTAAAACGTAAAGGCCGCTTTGCCAACTGGCTCACCCATTAACCTTACAGGCAGGCGGGCAAGGTAAAATCCTGGTCAATTGGTGTTCAATTAATTTAAAAATGGAGGGTGGGTCCCAATTCTGGGATTCCAGATCCCATTCCCAGACTGTCTGATTTTCAGCAAGGCCTTTTAATGGTGTGGGTTGTGGGCCCACATCCTGCAATCCTGACCTGGTCACCTCCATTGTGGAGATAAACATGTCCTGGCCCGTTGCAGCTTTCATGGAGTTGGGCCAGCTTTTCAAAGAGTCATTGTTCACGGAACCTCAAGAGATGTCATGAACCATTGTCTTTATTAGTGAAGGGTAAATTCAAATGCTCCTCTTTATTCCCATTATGCCAAGTTATGCCTCTCCACTCACCCCCCATGGGCCCTCGTGCCCCCAATGCCAAGATATGCCCCTCCACTGACCTATCATGGACCTTTGTACTCCTGTACCAAGCTATGGTACTTCCATGCCTATTCATCTACTATACACTTTATAGAACCAACCAACCCCTATAGTGACAATAGATGTGTTTAAAAAATTTACAAAAAGTCATTCATTCATAACTTCCCACTATGTCAAAAAAAAAGTCATATTACTACAGGACGATGGAAATGTCAAGAGCAGAATCTACAAACACTTGAAGCCTCTTAATCTTGTATAAATAAACACTATGCAATTGATACAGATCGGAGATTCAGAGCTATCAATCGAGCAATGTTTTTCCTGGGCTCAGGTGTTTCAATAAACCAGTGCTTTTTGAACTATTTTTCCGGTGACCCACTTTTATCAAATGGCTGTCCCTCAAGACCCAAGGAAAGGAAAGAAAATTGGCACGAAGTGCACATACAGGACACACTGGCCTGTTTATCCTTGCCTCATGTGGTCATACACTGTACTGCAGCAAGAATTTACCCAGAGAGAAAATAGAAAAAAAGGCCAGGCGATCTTTGGGAATCATTTTTGGTGACCCATTTTTCAACATTCTGTGACCCACTCCAACTTTGAAAAATACTGCAATTGACTAATGTATTTCTGAGCTCTCAGATAAGTCTCATAGTGCATTCTTAGCTAAAAGCCAGAAATCTAATAGTCCGTTCAAACACTGAGCCCTAGGGAAAACATTGCTTGCCTGACAGCTCTGGCTGTCTGATTTCTGCTGTCTATTTCATAATGCCTATTTCTGCTAGATTAAGAGGTTTAAATTGCTTGCAGTTTCTGCTACAGATGCTTCAAAGGGTTTGATGATTGACACTTTTATTGCCTTATTGTAAAATACCTTTTGAAAATATAGCGGAAAGTTATGAATGAATGACTGTTTTTAAAGATGTTTTACACGTACTATTGTCACTATAGTGTTTATTGATTCTATTCTGTGCATCGTGGAAGAATGGGCATAGAAGTGCCATAGCCTGGCATAGGGTGCATGAGGCTGGTGAGGTGGCATGGATGGGCATCAGGGGTGAAGGGAAGGGCTCGAGGGCCTTATGTTTTTCATTATAACTGGGACTAAGCTCCAGAGAACTGATAGGGCCCTTTAAACAGATTGTCTCTGCACTTGGCCACTCCTGTGGTTGCCTGTAACCTCTTTCCGAGGTCAGCTGGCTTGACTGCAGCATGCACTTGCCTGCACTTCCATGCCCCCCTTCCCCCCCCAGGCAATGGAGATCCCATGTTTGAAGGTACTTTATCCCAAGGTGGGCGGGCCAAGCCATGAATATTCCTAAGTCCTACTATCTGCCTTGAAGATGAAAATTTAGGCCCTCTATGATTCTATGATTTTAGGCCGGTTGTAAAGTTTGACTTTCTGATAGTGATAGGATTGGTACATTTCTAAGTGCTGAAAGTGGTTGCTAGAAATGTGGAAATCATTGAAGTCATCGACTTCAGGAAGTGTAGTGAAGGACATGCCCCTGTCTATATCAACATTGATGAAGTGGAGATGGTCGAGAGCTTCAAGTTTCTATGCGTTCAATTCAGCAACAACTTGTCCTGAACCTTCCTTGCCGACATTATAGTTAAGAAAGACCACCAACTTTCTCGGGAAACTAAGGAAATTTGGCATGCCCACTATGACTTGCACCAATTTTTACAGATGCACCATATTAAACATCCTTTCCAGATGTATCACAGCTTGGCATGGCTCCTGTTCTAACCAAGGACACAAGAAACTACAAAGGGTTGTGAACATAGCCCAGTCCATCACGCAAACCAGCCTCCCATCCATTGACTCTGTCTATACTTCCCGCTGCCTCGGGGAAGCTGCCAGTATAATCAAGGACCCCATGCACCTCGGATAAACTCTCTTCCACCTTCTTCCGTCAAGATAAAGATACAAAAGTCTGAAACATGTACCAACTGACTCAAGAACAGCTTCTTCCCTGCTGCCATCAGACTTTTGAATGGTCCTGTCTCTAACTGTAACACAACATTCTGAACTCTCTCCTTTCCTTCTCCCCTATGTACTCTATGAATGGTATGTTTTGTCTGTATAGCTCACAAGAAACAATACTTTTCACTGTCTCCCGATACATGTGACAATAATAAATCAAATCAAATCTAACTGGTCTCATTATAGACTGCATTGCTCACTCAGATAGCGAGACTTCAATTGCTGCTTCCCCCATGTCAGAACAGCATTTATTCATGTGTTGTAATTAATCACTCCTTTTCTCCCATCTATAGATGTTGACAGTAATATGTATCTGTGCGTTGTTCATGACGTCTCTGATTGGCTGTAAGGTAAGGTCTCCATAGTCCCAGATGATCATAGGTTGCTTTCCCCTTTGAGGGGGAGAGCTGATTGGTGGTGATTTAACCTGAGCATCACCACACCTCAGGCAAGGTAGGGCTTCATGAATAACGTCAGCCGGATTGAACCTGTACCGTTGGCGTTGGTCCGCACCACAAACCAGCAGTCCAGCCCACTGAGCTAAACCTACACCCCACTGGCTGTATTGACTTTCCGTGGCATCAGTGCACCTGGTGCCCTTTGGATGCCGCTCACCATCCCACTCAATTCAGTTCGTTTTTCTCCACACTGTACGTCAGCAGTAATGAGGGGGAAATTTTAAAGGCGCCTTTAGCTGCTTGGAGGTTCATCATTCCCTGCACATGTGTTGTATTGCCGCTAGCTCTGTGTGACTGCTAATGAAATGGCATTTTCAGGAAGCGTGCGCTTATAAAACCACACATTCCTGTGATTTTTCTAGCAGGTCGTAAATTACGGAGAAATAAACATGTCTCCTTCACAAAGAGAGGGGAAAATCAAATCCAAGATCTGCTCCAGATTTGTACACCTGTGACATACCAAAGACGGTTCCCTTTCATCCCTCTTGCGTTTTATACTTTTGTTCACAGCAGCAATTATTTAGGGTTTAAGCATTTCAATTAATAACTCAGGGTTGGTTGAAAAAGTATCTCAGAGGAAAGGTAACTTACATGAACGCTGTGACATTACCAGTCAACAGAGTAAATTATTTAAAAAACAAAGTAAACTTGTTACGATGGCTGACAGCTCAGATAGGCACGAGAAATCAAGGCCCATCTGTGGTATGAATGGTATCGTCTCACCTTTGAAGAGCAGGCTATTAGCCAAATCTTAGTATTTGTTTACAGGGCCACAAGGGCACTATAGGTGATTAATAACGGAGGTGACAGGATCACGGTCAGTACAAGCTGAATGGAACAAAAAGAATCCAATTTGGAAGCATTATAAATCAACCTGGGCGTGCCAGCTAGTTATTCATTGGTATGAAGATACACCTTCCATTCAAAAGAAGCTAACATTCCACACTATCAATTAATCCTCATGCACAAATGTTAAAATCTCTCTACCGTGCTTCTACATTCAAAATCTACTGACTACGTCATCTTACCTGCCACAATGGCACTTAGAAGGGAAAAAAAATGGGCCAATAAGGAATTCATCATTGTTCTTACCGGCTGAGATGAAATTTAGTGAACTGAAGGTGACAGGCACACATCAGTGGGTCGAAGTTCAAAATATAACTCATCATCAGATTCTAAGATATAGGGGGGGCGATTTTCCTGTCCCACCCGCCATGGGAATTGTAGCAGGTGGGGGGCGGACCATACAAAGGTCCATTGACCTCGGGCAGGATTTTCCAGTTTTGGGATGAATGAGGCCAGAAAATCCTGCTCTCTTCCACTTTCGTCCGCCGGGAAAAAAATACAGAAGTCTGTGATCACGTCCCAACCGACTCAAGAACAGCTTCTTCACTGCTGCCATCAGACTTTTGAATGGGCCTACCTTATATTAAGCTGATCTTTCTCCTAGCTATGACTGTGACATTATATGCTGCACCCTCTCCTTTCCTTCTCCTCTACGTACTCTATGAACGGTCTGTATAGCGCGCAAGAAACAATACTTTTCATTGTATCGCAATTCATCTTAGAATCCCTACAGTACAGAAAGAGGCCATTCGGCCCATCGAGTCTGCACCGACCACAATCCCACCCAGGCCCTATACCCACATCCCTACATATTTACCCACTAATCCCTCTAACCTACGCATCCCAGGACACTAAGGGCAATTTTAGCTTGGCCAATCAACCTAACCCGCACATCTTTGTGACAATAATCAAATCAAAGATATGAACATACAAAGAAGTAGGCCATTCAGCCCCTCGAACCTGATCTGACAGCCAATATAATCATGGCTGATCTGTTTGTGTTGAGTTAGGGTGGCACAGTGGTTAGCACTGCTACTTCATAGTGCCAGGGACCAGGGTTCGATTCCCAGCTTGGGTCACTATCTGTGCGGAGTCTGCACGTTCTCCCTGTGTCTGCGCGGGTTTCCTCCAGGTGCTCTGATTTCTTCCCACAGTCTGAAAGATGTGCTGATTAGGTGCAATGGCCATGCTAAATTCCCCCTCAGTGTACCCGAACAGGTGCCGGAGTGTGGCGACTCGGGGATTTTCACAGCAACTTCATTGCAGTGTTAATGTAGGCACACTTGTGACGAATAAATAAATAAAATAAACTCCACATTCCCATCTAACCCAGTAACCTTTGATTCCCTTACCCAGCAAGAATCTATCTGGCTCTGCCTTGAAATTATTCAGTGATCCCGCTTCCCCTGCCTTCTAAGGCAAGAAGTTCCAAAGTCACATGACCCTCAGAAAAAAATGTATTCCCATCTCTGTCCTAAGGGTGACCCCTAATTTTAAGACAGTGCCCCTTCAATCTGGACTCACCCACAAGAGGAAACATCCTTTCCATGTTCAAGATTTCATGTTGATATCGCAGGACTGCTTCAATAAGTGACCACACACAGAATTTACTTAATGTTTATGTGGGCCTTTAATAGATACATCTACCCAAGCACATCACAGAAATGCATCAGAAAATTGGCACTAAATCAAAGTAAGAGATTTCAAGAGGATCGTTCAAAAGATTGGTCAGAGAAATGTGTTTTAAGGATTGTCTTAATGGAGAAGAAGAGGACTTTGGCGAGAGAAATTGAGTATGGGGTGTAGGAAATCGTCAATGATGGGCGAAGGTGTGGGTGATGCACAAGAGACGAGGTTCAGATCATAGGACTGTACAATCCCTACAGAATCCCGAAAAGAGGCCATTCAGCCCATTAAGCCTGCATCAACAACAACCCTATCCAGACCCTATCCCCATAACCCCACATATTTACCCAATTTAGCATAGCCAATCAACCTAACCTGCACATTATTGGACTATGGGAGGAAAGCAGAGCACCCGGAGGAAACCCACACAGACATGGGGAGAATGTGCAAACTCCACACAGACAGTTACCCTTAGCCGGAACTGAACCACTGTGCCACCATGCTGCTCATAGATGAAGGGTAAGTTTTCCAGTTCAGGTTTGGACAAAGGGGGGAGTTCTGAGGGGCCTGTAGGGCTTGTGAGATTTACAGGATATTGGAGGGTGATGCCGTGAAGGGGATTTAAATACACTGATGTGAGTTTTAAATTTGCCTGCGGGGGATCAAGAACAAATGTGCATGGGGTTCAGTAAAGGTGAGGATGTGGGCAACAGAGTTTTGGATCAGGTGAAGTTTCTATAGGATGCAGGATGGAAGCCTGCCAGGAAATATTGGAATAGTCAAGTTGCGTGATGGAAAAGGCATGGATGAGTGTCTCAACAAAAGAAAAGCTGATATAGCAGCAACAATGAGAGGCGTTATGGAATGGAATTGGGTAGTCTTTCTGAAGGGGAAAATGCAGGTTTGAATACAATGACAAGATGGTGAAATTGTCTAATAAAGCCTTGGATAATAGAGGGTGAGGTGAATCTTTAGTAAGAATCAAGGTTTTGATGGACATAACAAGCAGAAACGAAAGGGCCACATATTTAGTGCCACCATTTGAATAGTAATTCCCTAAATCAAATTAAGTTTTCCCCGAATGTCTTCCCTTATTGGGTAGTTTGGTTGTCCGATGTGTTACAGGTACAAAATATTCTTTTAAAGTGCTGTGGTTTAAACTGGAACAAGAAACTGACCAGCAGGTTTCAATTTGCAAGGTTCTCTGAACTAGCAACTACTTGCTTTATGACTTTAAGCAAAGTTGAATTGTAGAATAAAGGAGCTGGGCTGATCTAAATCGAAATTATGACATTTCAGGGGATTCAAGTTATTTCATGATGTGATGGGTTTTCACTTTGTCCTGGATTTTTCTTGTTCCACAGCTCCATGCTGAAAAGGTTGCCACTCGAGGGCTTTGTGCTATTGGTCAGGCAGAGTCCCTGCGTTACAAGTTGCCCGGAGGCCTGGCTGTGCGTAGGTAAGATGGCAAAGGATTTGCTTACTCGTACATTATTTCAAATATCTCTGTGTAAAACTGAGTGGAATGAGAATTTAGGGGCTTGTAAAGCTAAAGGCATGTCTACTCAAATGGAACTAATTCTAAAGCCATATAGTTACAGTGCCATTTTACTGAAGCAAAGATGGTAACTTAAGTCTTCCCAGTATTAAACTGGAGGAAACTATGGCTAACTTAAGACTGTGTATTGGACAAGCAGGCTGTCGCAATGGGAGTGTTGAGAGAGCCAGTGCGGAGTCTGCATATGAGGAAGCTGATTGCACATCTGTGTTGAATGCTGCTAAGCGGCTGCATGTAGATGAACAAGAGGAAGGGCCATGGATAAATAGAGTCATAGGGGGTGATCTTACCAGCTCATCCTGCCAGTCGATTGGCATGGTGAGCTGGTAAGATGCGAAAAATCAAGTTTGCGCCCGACTTTTCATCTCTTGAGATGTTATCAGTGCTGCATTGCCGGCAAAATCAGCTCCCTGCCCTTTAAGGGCGCAAAGTTGAATTCAATATTTATGACCCTATTTAAATCCAATTAGTGAGTCCTGGTCAATATTGTCCGGGCTCACTTGCCCTCACCTGCTCACTGGTGGAGGTACTCACCAGCGAGGATCACCGATGGTCCCCACCATGTGGGGACCTGATGTGATGACTTCGCTGATGGGACTGGAGGCTATTGAAGCACCCAGGTGGTTGGGGTCAGGGTTGGGCAGTGCCCACATCAGTGCCAGCCTGGCACCCTGGCACTGTCCACTGGGCATTGAGCAGTGCCAAGGGGAGAGGACCTGAGCGGTAGGCCTGAAGGAGGCAGGATTATGCCAGGCTGGGCCACGACAGGGGTGGTAGGGCCTTGACAGGGGTGGGGCCATGACACTCGATGCAACCGGGGGGAGCTCTGTAGGGAGGTAGGGAAGGAGGTACTTTGCAGCAGAGTGGTACTTTGCATGGGGGTGGCGGTGGCCGGGTCGCTGATTGGGGGGGCGGGCAGTGGAGGAGTGATCAGGAGGAGCAGCGATCGGCCACGTTGATCGGGGGAGTGGCAACGATCAGTGGGGAGATTGGGAGTTGGGGCGTTGACCAGAGGGGTTGGGGAGAGTGACAGATCTCCCAGTGCACTGTGTATACTTGTACACAGTACACTGGGAGATTGCGACACCTGTGCAATGGCGCCCCTAGGGCTCAGCAGCTGCCTCCCTGGCATGAATAGACTTTGCTCACTCCCTCTGCTGGCGAGAATCACATTTGGTCTCTTTTTCTCTGAGTGTAGTACGATTGCATTGGGAGCTCGCCCAAGAAATAGGCATGATTCTCTCTCACCTTCATGCTCGTTCGGCACTGAGAACCTTTTTTGTCAGATCACCTGCATAGAGCCATACAGCACAGAAAAAGGCCCTTTGGCCCACCATGTCTATGCTGACCATCAAATCCCAATCTATACTGATCTCATTTACCAGCACTTGGTCCATAGCCTTACTATGCCTTGGCGATTTAAGCGCTTGTCCAGATGATTCTTAAATGTGTACCCTATCTATGCCTCCCATAACTTTGTATACCTGTAACAGATCCCCCACTCAGCTTTCTCTGTCCCAGGGAAAACAAACCCAGCCTATCCAGTCTTTCCTCATAGCTGAAACATGCAGAGGTAATTGTATAGATTCGGGAAGAGCAAACACAGTTGGATAGGTAAGCAAGGGCAATTCCATTGACTTCAACATTGTGGATGTTCGTTGGAAAAAAGTGCAGTTGATGTGTCAAAGACTACAAAGAGGATGAGAATAACTTACTGTACTCATGGTCAAAAAGAATGTAATTTGTGACTTTAGTTAGGGTCTTTTCAATGCTGTGGCAAGGACAGACATCTTACTTCTGTTTATTGTTGGAATATGGGCTTCAATGGAAAGGGCAACATTGATTGCTCATCCCTAGTTGCCCTTGAGAAGCTAATAGGTATCAACTTGTTGCTGTCCATATGATGGCACTTGTACAATATTGTTAGGTAGTCAGTTCCAAGATTTTGACGATAATGTGATTGGAGAGACTAAAACAGAGATTTGCTGGAAATGAGCACAGACCTTGGAGAAGTCAACAATGGAAAGGTTTTGAAGACAAAAGAAGATTGAACATGGGATTTGCAAGGATCGAGAGAGAGGTTAAGGATATTTTCTTTTCAAGCAGCAGGCGATGGTAGTGAATTTGAAAGAGACTACTGAGGAACGTGAACCTTTCACAATATGGAAGTTGGGATGGTCAGCTATTTAGCGGGAATGGAATAAAGGGAGTAGGAGATTGGTCTCATGGACAAAATTGGGCATGGCATAAGAAAGAAAATAAATGAGAGAGGCAGGGGTTTAGGACTCGGGTATGTGGGAAAGAGCAGAGGCAGTTGAACTAATTACCTCAATCATACAGATTGAGCTGTGAGCTCCTCACACTTGCTGCAGGTGAAATGGTGGAAGGGGAGAGGTGAAGGAGACAGTTAATCCTGGAGAAAATAAGCAGAGGGTTTAATCTTTACTCCACAGGATGATCTTAGATTAGTGACTTTGGCAGAGGGGAGTAAGGCCCAATCAATTCTGATGTAATCCAGCTACAACCCTTCTATGTAAGACACCCTCTTGGTCTGTAGCCTTTGGATGATGGAGGGAAAAAAGGAAGTGACAGGGACATCAGAGTGTAACGTCTTGCTTGAGACAAGGGTGTTAAAGCAGTGGTTGTCCAACATGATGTTGATAGGGCGAGGTGATAAAGGGTGGGAGGCAGTTTGTATGGAGCATAAACACCAGCATGGACAAATGGTCTAATTATGTATTGGAAATATTTTGCAAGAAACAGCACAAACATTAAAGCTCTAAAGATTCTCATATGGCTGTTTGATGGTCTGCAACTTACTACATTTTTAGTGCTAGAAATGCATTATCGGGTGCACATATGTGGCCTAGTTGATCATGAGATTTTGCTTGTAAGTGAATTGCACACATCATGATGATAAATTTAAATCTCCTCAATCTCTCATAAACCTCTGACATCTCAGCCTGAACACAGCTAATCTCATTACAATGGCCCCGCCTGCACCTTACAGAGGTTACTGTGCAAATTTCCTGCGAGTGTGCTCGCTAAGAGACTTCCTTCAAATTACCACCAGATTTTCAGACACAGCAGGAAAGTCTTTTTTTTATGTATTTCATTGCAATTTTGTGAACTTTTTTTTATTATTTATCCTCCTACTCTGTCTGGTCTTTCACAGAAAGATTGCCATTATTGCTTTTACATTCTTTACTCGATTTTCTGTAAAACAAAAAGATGGCTTTTAACATCTTGGTGTAGACGGACACAAACACGTAGTAAAGAATAAAGTTCTTCTGGAAAGATAAACATGTGGAACCAGGAAGCAGTCGGGAACAATACAAACAAATTCAATTTATATAATTCAGTGACCGTTAATATTTTATTAGGCAGCGAATTAATATATATTGGTGTCATATATTACAATAATGTGGTCCCTTAATGTTTGTTTTAACATACTTCAGGGGTGTTAATTTATCTCAAGCTGCCATGCTGGGATTGTAACTCATAAATAAAGGGCTGGTATTAATCACACGGGGACGATTACGACCCTTGATTATCACACTAAATCAGCCCGTGAGTGACACTTATAGTGACTTTCAAAAAATAAATAAAACTGGCTGCAAAATGTTCTGTGGGGTGATGGTTATTGGTTTTGAACAATTAGTCAAATCAGAAAACATATGTGCAATGCTAGCCGTGGTTCAGTTCAGAAACCAACCTTTCCATGTTATTGCAAGCATGTGAAATTAAACGTAGGGTATACCCTCAAAGGGGCCAGTGATCTCTCCCCACAGCCACAAGTGCAGTCCATACACTGGTGATAGGTACACGGTAAGGTGCAGGTCATGCGGTTGGGATTGAGTGGCAGTGGAACTGATTTTATGCCACTTTGCACTGTTTTGGGACAGTCAGAGGTTTTGTTAATGATGTTTGGATAAGGTGAACGATGTCGCACTCTCCCTCCTAAATCTACTGCCAGGCCTTTTCAAGTCAGTGTTCAGATGCCAACAATAACATTCCAGTATTTAGTCAATGGAACAGAGGACAAAGTTAAATACTACCTGGCGCAGTGGTTAGCACTGCTGCCTCACTGCACCAGGGACCCGGCTTCATATTTCTGGCTTGGGCCACTGTCTGTGTGGAGTCTGCACTTTCTCCCCATGACTGTTGTTTCCTCTGGGTTCTTCGGTTTCCTCCCACAGACCGAAAGATGTGCTGGTTAGGTGCATTGGCCATGCTAAATTTTCCCTCAATGTCTCCGAGCAGGCGCCAGAGTGTAGCGACTAGGAGATTTTCACAGTAACTTCATTAATGTAAGCCTACTTGTGACTAATAAACAATCTTTACTTTTTACCAGATAATAAATTACTTTGCCATGGGATACACTATAAATTTATTTGAAAAATAGTTTCCCCATCCCTCCTCAATTTTTTTCCTCATATTCCCCTCCTCACTTGAATCCACAAATGCACACTGGAGTTAGAAAGTGCTAGCATTTCCTTGGCATCTCTTCCAAGAGGCAATTCTTCATGTGTGAGTAATATTTGACTATGGGTGTCACCATAGCTAATTCTAATGTCTTGGGAATCTGTTAATTGTTTTTTTAAAAATTGTTTGGAAAGAACTTTAAGAGACTGCATCAATTATCATTTTTGTGGATACGAAGAAATACTGGTCCATGCGAAAAGGCGATCTTTGGCCTGGAAGCGGTACCAACAGGAAGGAGGCCAGACACAGCCAAGACAAAGAAGCTACTGTTATAATGAAGATAAGAGAGCTGGAAGCAGGAAGTAATAAGTGTATAGATGCAGAAACACACCAAATTATTGTGCTGAAAGGAGGCAAAACTCTCGAAAGAGATCAATTTTTCTGTTTGGCAGAAAAGGAGACAGGCCTCTTGTAGATACTGTGTGAGCTGGCTAAAAGGTCTAAAACATGGAAGGTTGTGCGAGTAGCTCAGAGATGCTAAATGCAAGATGTTTTACCAGTAGTGGTCAAATCATGATTTTGGGAGTTATTGGTTGGCTGGAGAGCTATACCATCAGTGCTATCATGACCCAAGGGAGAGAGGGTTTGTAGAAGTATGCCTTGTTGATGATAATCATACCCGTGAAACCTGATGGTGAAAGCTGTTGTCAGATTGAATTCCTGATCTACCCTGTTTAAATAATGAACAACGTTTTGTGGAGCTGTTTGGCTGCATAATCCCTTATATGCTGCAGGGGAATGCTTGTGGTTATGTAAGCGATTTCTCTGTTGTATTGACAATTTATAATAAAGCTTTCCCTTTTTCTCTGAAGCATCGTTTGCCTGTTAATACATGTTTATTTTGCACTGATACTGATTTTTTAAAAATAAAGTTACAGGGAGTGAAATCTTGTTGGCAATTTCCTCATTTGGGGATTGTTTGGTAAATTTGGCTATTTTTGGTAACGCGTTACATGAATATAAATTGTTGTTGATACCGAGCAGCCCTACACTGCCCATACAATTCTCTTGAACCTTAATATGAAAATGGAACAACACATGATTGTGGCACATTCAGGATCTCAGGGATGGCACTACAGAACATCTAAAATTGGAATAAAACTTTCCCTCCCCACAGAAGCTATCAGATTTGCTGAGTATTTCCAGTAATAATAATGTGATTGTACAATAGCTCCACCAAACATCTTCCCTTTTGAAACAAGCATGCATCATTGCACCAACACTAATGTCAATCTTTCTTGTGGAAACAGTGCAACTTTTGATTTGATTTATTACTGTAACGTGTATTGCGATACAGCGAAAAGTATTGTTTCTTGTGTGCTATACAGACAAAACATACCATTCATAGCGTACATAGGGGAGAAGTAAAGGATAGACTGCACAATATAATGTTACAGTCATAGCAAAGGTGCAGAGAAAGATCAACTTAATATATGGGAGGTCCATTCAAAAGTCTGATGGCAGCAGGAAAAAGCTGTTCTTGAGTCGATTGGTACGTGATCTCAGTCTTTTTCCTGACAGAAGAAGGTGGAAGAGAGTATGTCCGGGTTTGATGGGGTTCTTGATAATGCTGGCTGCTTTTCTGAGGCAGCGGGAAGTGTAGATGGAGTAAATGGACAGGTGGCTGGTTTGTGTGATGGACTGGGCTATGTTCACAACCATTTGTAGTTAGTTGTAGTCTTGGTCGGAGCAGGAGTCATACCAAGCTGTGATACATCTGGAAAGGATGCTTTCTGTCGTGCATCTGTAAAAATTGGTGAGAATCGTAGTAGACATGCCAAATTTCCTTAGCCTCCTGAAAAAGTTAAGACATTGGTGGGCTTTCTTAACTATAGCATCAGTGTGGAGGGACCAGGACAAGTGGTTGATGATCTGGACACCTAGAAACTTGAAACTCTTGACCATTTCCACTTCATCACCATTGATGTAGACAGTGGCATGTCCTCCACTACGCTTCCTGAAGTCGATGACAATCTCCTTTGTTTACCATACCTACTATACCCGGGGGGAGCCTGTCAGTAGTAATAACTCATTGCACTGAAAATACACTTCAACATCAACTAGGTGAAGACCAAAACCGAGACAACAGCCACCTCTGTAACACCAAGAAGACCAAAGTTCTCTACCAACAGGCACCAAATATATCAAATCAAATGCCTTCAACTGAAATTCATGATGAACATTTGGAAAATGTCCCTTGCTTCCCACATCTGCTGAACAGCAGAGGTCTAAAAGCATGGTTGGAAAGGTTTTAAGGAAATCTTTGAAGGTGGGATGAGAGATAGCAAGATAGAAGGGTTCAAGAGAAAGTTCCATGAGTAGGGCAAATATGGCTGAAACTGTTCCAGCTATATACAGAACAAAGCAAGAGGGTGCACAGAGTACTTAAGTCAAGTGAGAAGACAGCACATACTCCCACATAAGACTCAATGAAAATGCAGACAGAGGGAGGAGCAAGACAATGATGGCCACAAAGGTGGCCAACTATTTTGAACGTAATATGCTGTGAGGTGGACATTGGAAAGCAGCAGCAGTAGTGGCTGAGTAGGGGGTGGGGGAGATGTATTATGAAGTTTATTCATACAAAGAGAGTTGATTTAAAAAAAACATTAATTTTACTTCAGAAAGTTGATTTTAAGTGTTTACACAGAAAATGTGAAATGCTGACAACCCTCCTACTTTGAAACCTATTTGTATTACACCAATGTCACGGACTGATTTTATGTGTTTCCTTTGCTACCTATGATCAGCATGTGTATATGTAAGAGGTGTGTCATGTGAGGACCCCAGATTAATACTGCAGCAAGTTTTTGAGAGTTTAAAATTAGAGTTATTTATTCTCACATTTACCCAAAAATTAAATGCGACATTTCTCACACGAATTCTCTCACACACATTCTTATAATATTGATAATATTCTGTTACAGTTTATGAATATCTCAGTCTCTTTTGTGGAGGCCTACAGTTTCTTACATGAAGATGATGCTTTAAAATAGATGTGAGGATCTTGTAAGGTGAAGAATTCTCAGCAGGCTGTGAGGTTACTTTTAGTCAAATTTCTCGGGGGTTGGATCTTAGGTAAACTTGAAGTTGAAACATTGGGAGAGTCCTCCTCTCTTGGGTTATCCCATGTACAAGGTATTGTTATTAATTACTTTGGCTGCTTGGTGGCTTACAGCCACATTTGATGACTCCCGCTGTACAATGTCTGCAAACAATTTCTTTCTGATTTTAAAATTGGACAACAAAATGGTTGTCTCATTGTGTGACATTCTACAAGTCCAAGTCTTTTTCAAAGTGTTGATTCCAACATCCTGTGTTGTGCTTTTAACAACTTGAAGGTTTGAGACAGTCAGTGGCTTTGTTTCTGAATGACCCTTTCAATTTGGAAGTGTTTCAGGAAAGGGTATTGGCCCACATCAGGCCGGAATGTTTCTTTTATTCCTTGAGACAAGGAAGTGGTTTCAATCCTCAAAGGATATCAGGGGACCCTCTGGTGACTATCTTTTAACATTTTGTGTCCAGTTTTTAAAATATAAATAATCAGTTTGAAGTTCAGAATAGGCTACGCTGATACTGGGCATGGCACCAATAAAAAAAGTGTGTCCAAGTATTAGATATTGAAGGAATTTAATATCAAGCCTGGAGTTTATGCATAAAAATTATTACCTCCATCACTGAAGGTAGACTGAGGCAATGTTTTTACCCCTGTTAGTTTTTCTATAAGCAACATATTTCAAAAATGAATGGATGACAGAGTATTAGAACAAAGAACAAAGAAGATTACAGCACTGGAACAGGCCCTTTGGCCCTCTAAGCCTGCATCGACCATGCTGCCCGACTGAACTAAAACCGCCTACCCTTCTGGGGACCATATCCCTCCATTCCCATCCTATTCATGGATTTGTCCAGACGCCCCTTAAAAGTCACTATCGTATCTGCTTCCACTACCTCCACAGGCAGCGAGTTCTGGGCACCCACTACCCTCTGTGTAAAAAACCTGCCTCGTACATCTTCTTTAAACCTTGCCCCTCGCACCTTAAACCTATGCCCCCTAGTAATTGACTCTTCCACCCTGGGAAAAAGCTTCTAACTATCCAGTCTGTCCATGCCCCTCATAACCTTGTAGACTTCTATCAGGTCGCCCCTCAACCACCGTCGTTCCAGTGAGAACAAACCAAGTTTCTCCAACCTCTCCTCGTAGCTAATGCCCTCCATACCAGGCAACATCCTGGTAAATCTTTTATGTACCCTCTCCAAAGCCTCCACATCTTTCTGGTAGTGTGGCGACCAGAATTGAACACGATATTTCAAGTGTAGCCTAACTAAGATTCTATAAAGCTGCAACATGACTTGCCAATTTTTAAACTCAATGTTCCAGCCGATGAAGGCAAGCATGCCGTATGCCTTTTTGACTACCTTCTCCACCTGCGTTGCCACTTTCAGTGACCTGTGTACCTGTACACCCAGATCCCTCTGCCTATCAATACTCTTAAGTGTTCTGCCAATAACTGCATATTTCCTATCTGTATTAGACCTTCCAAAATGCATTACCTCACATTTGTCCGGATTGAACTCCATCTGCCATCTCTCCGCCCAAGCCTCCAACTAATTAGATTTAATTAGATTTTGAAGATGCAGATCTGGATCCTGGAATTCATTTCTAAGAATCTGTTAAAATTGGGAGTCAAGATGAATTGACTTTTTTGTTAAAAAGTTGAGGGCTGTTTGATTTAGAATATTTATAATGCTGCAGATGATCTTAGTTGCTGTGAATTTGTCACAGCTGTCAAAATGTGAACAGAGTTTTCAGAGCAGGTTCTTGGATATGGATTGGTCTGAAGCCCCCTTAGTAAGATGGATGCTCTTAATAAAACCATTTCTCTTTTTTTCAGCTTTGCATTTACAGAGCATCAACCAGGCAGGTGAAAAACCTCCAGGAAGAGCTGCGTAATTGTAGCAATATTGAGTTAACACAGCCTGGCGTAGGTATGTGCTCTACTGAGTGCCCTCTTCACTTGTTTCTTAAGTCTATTCATGATAAATCCTTTCTTTGTTTTGAGGTCTGTGAAGGGGATAGTGTTCAAAGGGCAAGTCAGGCAGATGGCAACAGAGAGTGAAGTCATTCCAAGTTGTTGCTTTAAGAGAGGAGCATAAAATGAGCAACAGTGGATAGTTTACTTGCACAGCTGAATTTAAGTGGTCCTGCACTGTTGTACAAGACCCACAGCATTCAAAAGCCCTGCCCCAGGTTACACATTCCTTTACAGAACTTGAGTGCGAATCAGTTGTGGAATGCTACATGCAGTTTCTGCCAGTTAAGTAATAAGACAGATGTGTGATTTGTTATTTTTAAAAAACCATTTGAGTGAATTATTGAAAATAATCATCACACCCACAGAGTAAATTTTCAACTGATGATGTACATCTTGCTCAGAGCTCAAAGGCTAAACACGGGAGAATCTAGGGAGAAAAAGAAAGGCAGAAATTTCAGGTGGAGAATTGTCCATCCTCACAGTCTAAAATATTTAAGTTGCACAAGTCAAATTCATGGTGTCCCTTTTGTGGCCATTGAACTCTGCAATTCTAAAGTGAGTTGAAAACAAGAAGTACCTTGTAAAATTCTAACAATTTGTAAGCACTTTCTTCATTACAATTTAACAGCTGTTTCTGCTTTATCATTTACAAGCAGCAAGAAGCTTTTAAGAGCCACACAAGCTGCTATTTAGTTGCTTAAAAGGTTAATTGTATGTCTAAGAATAAGACTATTGTTGGACACATGTTTTTAATCACTGGCCCCTGTACAGTTTACACTGCCCCGCTTCAAACTCTGTCACCTTGTATTTAGTCTCAGTGGATCTGAGAAAGGCTGGCTGAAAGGTTACAAAGGGACAAAAATGTTTCCGTCTCCCTTTAATGTCTTCAATATGACCAATGCTCAGTGTTAAGAGAAATTTAATCACCTGCAGCTGAGTGAGTGACACTTTTATTGAACTTCTGGCAAATCTCTGGGTGTAACATGAGCTAACTGCGTCTTAGAAATATCTGTTATAGCTCAATGGGTCACAACTCAAAAGCTAATTCTCCTCTTCAAATACAAATATGAAAAATACTAGTTTGCTTAAATTCTATAAGCTCCAGCAAGCACAGTGGCTGTTAAAATTGTACCAAGGCTGACACATCTCCAGGGGGGATCCAAATGGTTCACCCAACACTGGTAATCCTGTCATTACTATACACTTCCCAGCTCACCCTCATAGAATCATAGAATATAATCATAGAATCCTTACAATGCAGAAGGAGGCCATTCAGCCCATCGTGTCTGCACCGACTCTCTGGCAGAGTATCTTACCCAGGCCCTCCCCCACCCCCACACCGCTACCGCCCTATCCCCGTCATCCCACACATTTATCATGGCTAATCCATCTGACCTAGACACCTTTGGACACTAAGGGTGGAATTTTCCCATCCTGCCCGCCACGGGAATCGTCATGGGTGGGACCCATGCAAAGGTCTGTTGACCTCAGGCGGGATTTTCCGGTTTTGGGGCGAGAGTGGCCAGGAAATCCCACCCTAAGGGGCAATTGTTATTTCAAGGTTGATACGCTAATTTTTGTGGTCCTCAAAAAGATTTTTCTTAGGGTGGGCAATCTGTCCCCTCTCCACTTTTTGCATTGATCATGCAGTGTCCCAGTCGATGGTAGCCATGATTTGGAGATGCTAGTGTTGGACTGGGGTGGGCACAGTAAGAAGTCTCACAACACCAGGTTAAAGTCCAACAGGTTTATTTGGAATCATGAGCTTTCGGAGCACTGCTCTTTCCTCAGATGAGATTCCAAATAAACCTGTTGGACTTTAACATGGTGTTGTGAGGCTTCTTACTGTGTCCCAGTCAATTATGGGAAGGCTAGGAAAACCAGTTAGTGCTAAGCAAATTCTAATAAGTACCTCGAATTCCTTATTCCCATACTTTGCACCAATGCGCTATATTCACAGAGCTTAAATTGAGCAAAGATTAATTCCGTATCCTTGGGTTGAATTGGGTGAAACATTTACTGAACAATATAATCACTCCAATTCAAAATCTGCAGCTTATATTATTTCTTAAACTGAATCAACCCTAATATGTGCCACCAGTTTTGTGATGGAAGTAGATTTATTTATATCCAGCTGATTACAAATAGTTGATATGATAACGTGGCCTGCTTAATAAGAACTCCCACAGCTATAATGGATGATTTAATAGGGTATGAACATATAGTAATAATAGTTGTATAGGAGATCTCTAGGGATTAAACATTACCCTTTCCTGTGTTCAGGTGGAGCATAAGCATAGTAGCAGAAATTAAACAGTTTATTTACAATAGTCAGCAGAAAGCCTGATTTGCCCTTGACAGCTGACAACATAGGCACACCACTTTACAGAGCTACAGTTCAACTGTATAATCCTGAACTCTGGTCTTACGGATCCCATTGGGCTTTTCCTGTTTTTTCTATTCTGCTAAAGTCCAGTGGTAGAACTCAAACAGTTTATTTAAAATAGTCATCACCAATTTTGCAGGCCATTCTTCCTCCACAGACACACACACAGTGCATGCCTTTTAGAAATAGATTTTAACTGGTAAAATCCTGAGCTCTGGCTCTGCAGCCCACTGCGCCATACAGACTGGAGTAAGTGACTGGGTGGGATTTTACAGCCTTGCTCGACCCAAGACCAGAAAATCCTGTCCAAGGCCAAGGACATTTCCATTGTCCGACCCTCACCTGCTCCAATTCCATGGCAGGTGGGGCAGTAGATTTCTGGTGAGAATCTCTTTATTACCCAGTTGGGATTGCAAAAGGCAATGACTTCACCTCCTTTATAGCACAAAGCTGTCAGGCATACTATTGCTTTTTATGCTTCATTGCCCAATCCTTTGTAATTTTGCAAAAAAAAAGAATAGAAACCCTACAGTGTAGAACGAGGCCATTTGGCCCATTGAGTCTGCACAAACTCTACAAAAGAGCAGCCCAACCAGGTCCTCTCCTCCGCCCTATCCCTGTAACCCTGTGCATTTACCATGGCTAATCCACTTAACCTACACATCTTTGGTCACTAAGGAGCAATTTACTATGGGCAATCCACCTAACCTGCACATCTTTGGAGTGTGGGAGGAAACTGGAGCATCCGGAGGAAACCCACGCAGACACAGGAAGAGCATGCAGACTCTGCACAGACAGTCACCCAAGGCTGGAATTAAACCCGGGTCCCTGGCACCATGAGGCAGCAGTGCTAACCACTGTGCCACCATACAACTTCCAAGTTTTTCAAAGCTCCACCGCAACAAAGCATGTTTGAGACATTTATAGGCAAGCAGCTCCTTATGAAATAGAAGATTATTTAAACACTTCACTACAGATTTCCAACACGACAATACTAATAATACATCTCACATCCAGGCCTTAAAAATTGAATAATAGTTTAAAGTTAAATACATTAAAAGCAAATTACTCCCTATTAAGTTATGTGTTTTGATGTCTGGTCAAGCAGAAGAAATGGAGACTTACGTCACTAAGCCACCTCCCAAAAGAGAACCAGCAATTCAGGCCCTGATCTCCCTCAGATAGGCACCCCCACATTTCCAGGATAGCTGTAAAATGTTAACTATAATTTCTGAATACAATACCAAGTGAGTCAACAACAGAGAATATTTATATACTGTTTCAAGATGGATAACTTTCTGAATAATAGCTGCAGTGCCATCCTAGGTAAGATTCAAAATATTTTCTTCAAGTTATCCTTTAATATTTACCTCTGGACAAATTGTATTTTTAATGCAAAACAAAGGGATATTCAAGGTTACTTTGGAGAACCCATGTGGCGTTACAAATTATATATTACTGACAAATATATATAACATAGGCCATATATTTGAGTGCCTTTATCAATTGCCAAAATCAAGATCTAAAGGAGTTTTGGATTAGCAAGGAACATGAGTAATGAACCTTACTGGACACCAGACTTGGACAGCACCCTTGGGTGTTGTAAATCAGGGATTGGTTAATCCTAGGCTTCCTTTAGCAACAGGAAGGGTCCAGGGTGAGTGTGCATACAGGAAGGAGGTTCCACATTTCATGCTGTCTTACTACTTTGCAGGTACAGCCAAAGCTGCAGATACTTTGACTGACATTGTCCCACCGTGCCCTTATGTACATGTTCCCAGAGGGGTTTCTAAACTGCATGATAGATGATAATACTGGCTGCAGCCGAAAAACAGATCCCAGGCACAAAAACGCCAGTAACCTTCAGGTCCTTAGTCCAGAAGTTGGTGTAAAAATAAAAAATATTCTGAATTTTATTCATTACACAAGAGTACATTTGAGCTCTTTTACAGTTAACTTTTCAAAACAATAAAAGAAAATCTGGATCCTTATAGCAGTAAACGGAATCCAGTGTTGAGACCCTTTCCTGCAATGGCAGATATTTTAATACAAGATGAAGCAGGTAGTTAAATAGACCTTCACCAGGGGCACAGGATTGTGCTATAGGGCAAGGTTCCATTCATAAAGAGATCTTAAAGTAAAAGTGGTATCTCAGAGAGGGGCAAGTGATAAATTGGGGATAAGACACAAGAGCTATTGTAAAACATGTGGTGACAATAAAGTGGCTACAGTTCACTGATAATTGTTCAGTGTTCAGTTCCATTTGTAAGTAAGAAAGCAGTCCATGCTTGGATGCAGAAAGCGCTGGACAACATTCAGGCTTGGGCTCATACTTGACAAGTAAGATTCACGCCACACGTGTTGAATAATAACCATCTAATAAAAGAGGGTCCAACCATCTCCCCTTGACAGTCAAAGGCAATACTATCACTGAATTCCCCAATATCGTCATCCTCGGGGGGGATCACCACTGATCAGACACTGACCTGGATGAGTCACATAAATACTTTGGCATCAAGAGCAGATTAGAAGGGGGTGGGCAGGCATCATGCTGGAGGTTTACCGCCCCCCCCCCCACTCCCCAGCTTCCTATCCATCCTGTAAATGTTGCTGCTTTTTCGGTGCCCTTGTGCTTCCTTATTGATGTTTCTGTATATTTGTTATGAAATATCTGTGCTTCTATTGGGTAACCAAATGAACTAAATTAACAGGATAAATTAAAAGGCAGTTCCTTAAAGGGATACTGTATCAAAGTAAACAGGAGGTGTAGTTTTCTATGTTTGCGACCAAGTGCAGAGGTGGGTGGCTCTAGCGATGCCTTTTCCGCTGGCCAAAACAGCGGGATCCCATGGCAGAATCTGCACTTGGAAGCTCATTAATTATGCACAGACGACTTCCCCTCCAAGTCCCAGTCGTGTCAGCAGCTGATTCATTCACCTGCTGTCAGCTGGCGGGTTTGAAGATCCCAATGCCACATGTAAATACGAGTCCAGCACGCTCATATCATTCTCCTCAGCCCAGCTGTCTTCACGAGGGCTGTGCAGGATGTCAGCAACCCAGAGGGAAAAGGCCAGCAACCTCAAGAAGAGGTCTGCTCCTTGATTCAACCACCGTTCAGAATCATAGAGGTTTACAGCAGGCCCTTTGGCCCAACTTGTCCATGCCACCTTTTTTTTAAACCACTAAGCTCGTCCCAATTGCTCGTACCCCTCTATACCCATCTTACCCATGTAACTGTCTAAATGCTTTTTGCTGAACAAAATTGTACCCACCTCTACTACTACCTCTGGCAACTTGTTCCAGACATTCACCACCCTCTGTGTGAAATAAATTGCCCCTCTCATCCTTTTGTATCTCTCCCCTCTCTCCTTAAACCTATGCCCTCTGGTTTTAGACTCCCCTACCTTTGGGAAAAGATGTTGACTATCTAACTGATCTATGCCCCTCATTATTTTATAGACCTCTATCAGATCACCCTGAAGTCTCCTGCGCTCCAGGGAAAAAAGTCCCAGTCTATCCAGCCTCTCCTTATAACTCAAACGATCAAATCCCGGTAGCATCTTAGTAAATATTTTCTGCACTCTTTCTAGTTTAATAATATCCTTTCTATAATAGGGTGACCAGAATTGTGCGCTGTCCTCCCAACCTGGGTCCCCTAAGCGTTACCCTGGGTCTCTGGATGACAGTACCACTATACATGAAATATGCGTGTTGTCCGTGCATGCGTGCGTGTATTCTCTTGCTTACTGTAAGTGTGCTTGCTTACAATTCACATCCCTCAGACCTGATGTGCCAATATGTACTGAAAACCATTTAGTTTCCCTTGCTGCAAGACCACAAATAAGACAGTAACTGCAAATTCACTCATCTCCTGCCCCCAGAGATGGAGCCACATAGAGTGTGGGTTGGAGATCCAGTGCTATTGCGTTACAGCCTTAATTCCAACCCATATTTCATTTGAAACTGGCTCTGTGCTGAATATGCAGGTCAAAGAATCTATTCTCAAAAGAGCATCTGTGCCTGTATTGCAATGTCATTACGCAACCTATTAAGCATCTATGTACATGAACCAGTTCATACAAATCATAGAGTTGGTGATTAATATGGCACATAATTGTTGACCCAGTCTCCTCAATCCCAACAGCTTTGAAAGTCAATGATTTTCACTTCATGGTCCAGTTAAAGAGTTTTCCTAAGAGAGTTTATAATCTGCTGTACTACTTGACTTCCTTCTATTTGTGAGTTGTACCTTAAAACTAAAAACATTGCAAAGATAGGGCAATTTTCTTGTTGGAAATTCCTGCTTGCAGTCAGTTCTCTTTGGTACATTGAACACAATTCACGTTTGCCTGTTATTTTCACTTGTACCACTTTGCTTGCTATATTCTCTCAACATTATTTTTGTACAACATTTTAACTCATATCTGTAACATTTAATTTATTTTCCATGTGTGTCTTGTACTGTTTTACAGTAATATATCTACCTCACCTTTTCCACATCTTTTTGGTATCGTTCCAACGCTTCAAAATTGCCAACATTTTGTTTCCATCTGTCCTGTTTATGACCAGTGTATTGTCCCGGCTGGGACTTGTGCAAGAGCTAATGTTCTAGTTGAGACTCGCGTGCTCTAGAAGGCATAACCCAGGAAGGTGCAACCCAGGAAGGTGCAACACCGGAGGGTTTGGCCCCGAGGGATGGAACCTTGGAAGTAACTGGATGAACTGTTTGTAACCCCAGAAAGCGTAACCCTAAGAGGTGAAATCCCAAAGCTGAAACCCCCAAAAAGGCGAACCCCGGAAGGTTACAGATAACTTATAATGGACTCCATTCTTATTGTGAGGGAGTTATTGTTACTGTATAATTAAGTATTGGTGTGGTGGTCATATTAAGTTGTTGTTTAATTCACCTTGATTGTTGCTTCCAGATTCAGCTCATTTTACTCTTCAAAAATTGCTAACATTGGGTTCACATGTTTGTCAATGCATTGCCATGAAGTTTGCCTCAAGGTTGTGCTATGGGCCACATAGATCATCCTATTTTTCCATAATGCAGTCAATAAGGAACCTTTGCTCACAAATCAGTGACACCACCTTCACAAATTTGCCACTGATCCATTTTCTCCAAAATTTCTGCATTCAACGGCAACATTCTAAATTTGTATCATTTAGACCAGTTAAGTCTGCCATTCGCTGCTTGAGAAGTGTGTAATATTACAGACGTTACGATTGGGTCGTTTTCCATTCTTTGCACTACCAAATTCTACTGCTCACAACAAAATTATACCATCTGCCATTCTCATCCAGAGTGATCACAATCAATTAAAAAAAAACACCACACAACTCCCGGTTTTGAAAGCAGGAGGAAAATACAGCTTTGCGGTAATAAAAATTCTTTGCTTCCAAAGATTTCTGTGTACACCAAACATCTGTACATGGAAAAACACCAATTCAAATTTGAGATTTATCCTCCCAGCTGTTTGTTTCTCTGACACATCATCTTTTTTTCTCATTCCTTTGGTTTTGCTTCGATTTTGTTTCGCTATTTTGTTCTAATTACATATCCAGTTTAATTTATTTTACTCCATCGCACTATTCTTCCTTTTCTTTCTCAATCTGCACTGAATCTGTTAATCTTCCTCACAAACACGTCTCATTTCCAAGTTTATATTTTCTTATTGTGTAAGTTCAATCGTGCAATATTCTCTCTACATATAGGACTGTATCGGAAAGGGGTTGCTCCAACTGTCTCTGGTGAAACAAATAGTATGCTTTGTAGGTACCAGGCTTTCCAAGTGTTTAATTGATTTGTAAGGATTGTGCCTTCTCTTGTTGGGCCATTGTTTTAGTCAATATAAAGGTATATTACTAGAAGGTTTCTAGAGCACAAAGCAGCCAGCTTTTATTTTTGTGATAGTTGCTTTATGGTAAAATGAGCTGAATCTGGAAGCACCAATCAAAGTGAATTCTGCACAAGTGTTGTCATCCTGCGTCAAGAAAGCAGAGATTGAGATGAAGTTGCACTTCAGGGAACCAGTCAGTAAAGTCAGCATTTGTGAACATTGTGACTTGTCATGTCATTATAAGTTTGGCTGGGCAAGCCAAATCTCTGTCACACTGACAAACATAGACACAGTAAGAAATCTCATAACACCAGGTTAAAGTCCAACAGGTTTATTTGGAATCATGAGCTTTCGGAGCGCTGCTCCTTCATCAGGTGAGACACACCTGTTAGACACGCGCAGAGGCAGGCGCGCAGAGACAGGCACGCGCGCAGAGACAGGCACGCACGCAGAGACAGGCACGCACGCAGAGACAGACAGTCGCATGCAGAGGCTGGCACGCACGCAGAGACAGGCACGCACGCAGAGACAGGCACGCACGCAGAGACAGGCACGCACGCACGCAGAGACAGGCACGCACGCAGAGACAGGCACGCAGGCAGAGACAAGCACACGCGCAGAGACAGGCACACGCGCAGAGACAGGCACACGCGCAGAGACAGGCACACGCGCAGAGACAGGCACGCAGGCAGAGACAAGCACACGCGCAGAGACAGGCACACGCGCAGAGACAGGCACACGCGCAGAGACAGGCACACGCGCAGAGACAGGCACACGCGCAGAGACAGGCACACGCGCAGAGACAGGCACGTACGCACGCAGAGACAGGCACGCACGCAGAGACAAGCACACGCGCAGAGACAGGCTAATGCTGAATGGAATCATGGTCTCCCTGCAACTACAGGATTCAATAAGTGCCTTGAGCATACAGCTGGTAAGCAGAACAATTTATTTTTCTGGGTTTAGTTTAGTGGTGATGTTTTCTAATTTCTATCTTCCATTCTCCAAACTCCTTGAACATGCACAAGATATCATTCACATTTATGAAAATGGATGGTTCCTCTCAGACTAAAGTGCTGAGTTCCTCATAAAAACTTTATTGTGGTAAATCCCAAGACTTAGTTGTCTCTCAAGCATACACACAACAGTAAAATAACAGCTTATACCTCACAGATTATCAATTCAAATCTTGGTGTTTCAATGGCTACCAGTGATAAAATGAAATCCCAAATCCTATTGATGGGTACATCAGCTTAATAAAAACCAAAGACTGATGTAGGCCAACCTGATATATACACAAAATTATTTTATGAGCACAAGAACGCAAGAAATAGAATCAGGAGTGGCCACCAGCCCCTTCAAGCCTCCCCGCCATTCAATACGAACATGGCTGATCTATACCAGCCTCAACTACTTTTCTGTGCCATTTCCCCATAGGCCTTTATTCCCCGATCTATCAAATATTTATCCACCTCCACTTTAAATACTTCTAATGATCCAGCCTCCAACACCCTTTAGGGCAGAGAATTCCAGAGCTTCACCATCCTTTGTGAGAAGAAATTTCTACACAGCTCAGTTTTAAATGACCGGCCCTTTATCTTGTAACTACATCCCTTTGTTCGAGACTCTTCCACTCGTGAAAACATCTCTGTCAAGCCCCCTCAGGATCTTGTATGTGTGAATAAGGTCACCTCTCACTCTTCTAAACTCCAAGGATACAGACCCAGACAAATTAGTCTCTCTTGATAGGACAACCCTCTCATCCCAGGAATTAGCCTGGTTAATCTCCTTTGGACTGCCTCCAATGTTACTATATCCTTTTTAAGGTAAGGGGGCCAAAACTGTGCACAATATTTCAGGCAAGGCCTCACCAGCACCTTATACAATTGCAACAAAACCTCCCTATGTTTAAACTCCAATAAATAATAAATATTTTCAAAGAGATAGATTTTTCTATTCATATAACAGCCTATTTGTGCTCTTGGGACAGATATTGGATTACTTTGAAATGCAGGCACTGTTGTTGTATAGGAAAATATAGGAGAAAATGCAGGAGGCAACTTGTGTACATAAGGGCCGGAATTTTCCAGCCGTTCGCTCCAACGCAATTCTCTTGTTCTGCTGCAATGAACAGAGATTTGGCTGAGTGCCAACTTCTCCGTCCTTGCTCGCATTGGCAGGGCGTGAATGGCTGGAGAATTCTGGCCCTTATGTCCACAAGTTGCCTCCTGCATTTTGGCAAATTGGAATGAGACACATGGCCAATTATCTATTTCTAGCTGTGTTGACTGGAGGAAGAATGTTGAGCGGGGCACAAGGAGAAAACTTCATGTAATAGTGCCATGGAATCTTTAACATCTACCAAGAACAACCACCAATGGGCAGGTGGGACCGTACTTCCATGTCAGAACACCATTTCTGAAAATGTCCCTTTGTATTCAAGTGAAGAATAAAGTTAATTTAGTTTGCTCAGAATTTGGAAAAGAAAGCAATGTGTAATTGGAAATGTAAATGATATTATTCCTCAGTTTACTTTCTTTGGCCTCATGGGTTTGTTCCAAGTTGGATCAAATCAAATCGGAAAACTGAAATTCTAAGAATTACTTTGGTTTCTTATTCAAACCATAATGATTATTGAATGAGACCATTATAAAAATATCAAATAGCAACAGCTTACACTTAACCATTGGCTTTAAAGTAGGAAAATATGTCAAAGCCGTTCGCAGGAGTGTACAGCAATCAGAAATCTTCAAAAAAAGGAGAGAAAGATGGGGATGCAGAAGGTTTTGGGAGGGAATTAGAGTTTAGAGTCAAGGTGGCTGAAGACAAAAGCCAAATATGGGTTTGGAAAGTCAGGTCAAGGTCAAAAAGAACACAAGGTTGCATGCAGTCTGAGACAGCCTTACACAGTGACCAAGTAGCGGGATGGAATGATTGGTGAGGGAACAGGGATTCGTGCATTAGGTGGAAGGCAAAAGATTCACAATTTCTACTTGGAAGACATTGTGATTAATCTGCAATTAGGGGCAGGATTTTATGGTCTCACTTGTCTTGAAACCGTAAAACCCCACCCGAGGTCAACAGACATTTCCATGGTCCTCCCCTCACCCGCTCCAATTCCCGTGGCAGGCAGGACAATAAAATGCAGATGTTAGACAAGAAATCTCATAAGAGAGAAGCAGCAGTGGAGTTTAGAGAGGGGGCGTTGAGGCAGAACTGCGCATTGCCCACATGTAAAGTTACGCTGTGGATGATGTTGCCAAAGTATAGCGTACAGGTAAGAGATGGTACTGGGACAAGGATAGATTCTTGGAGGACTTCAGGGAACAGCTGGGGAGAGGGGCGTTAGAAAGAGAAGCATTTGTGGGAGATTTGTCTGGCTTCAACCGAGCAGGTATGAGTGGAATCTGGCGAGTGCAGTCCCACACCCCTGGTGAACAGATGAGAGGTACTGGAGAATGACATGGTCAGAGATTGTAGAGAGGTTGAGAAGAATTAGGAGCGTAGTGGACAAGAGTCACAAAGAATGCAATTTGTGACATTGATATGCAGCTATTTCAGTGCTGAGACCTGATTGGAGAGGCTCAAACATGGAATTGTGGGTAGCATGGATTTGGCAAATGTGAATTGATGGAGCATTGTTGTGGTTTTGGGAGTTGGAGGATTTATATTTCAGAATTGACAAGTCCACAGATTGACTGCCTCTGAGGAAATATTGGCTGGAATTCTCCAATCTCGCTGGCGGCTGGGATTCTCCAGTCATAGAAATCATAGAAACCCTACAGTACAGAAACAGGCCATTCGGCCCATCGAGTCTGCACTGACCACAATCCTGCCCAGGCCCTACCCCCATATCCCTACATATTTTACCCACTAATCCCTCTAATCTACGCATCCCAGGACACTAAGGGGCAATTTTAGCATGGCCAATCAACCTAACCCGCACATCTTTGGACTGTGGGAGGAAACCGGAGCACCCGGAGGAAACCCACGCAGACACGAGGAGAATGTGCAAACTCCACACAGACAGTGACCCAAGCCGGGAATCGAACCCGGGTCCCTGCAGCTGTGAAACAGCAGTGCTGACCACTGTGCTACCGTGATTGTGAGTGGAGATTTGGTTGACGCCAAATTCTGGCAGCAGTGGGGGGGAGCGAACGAGACCGGAGAATCCCAGGCATTATGCCGCTGCACATGTACATCTGCTGGAGCACAAAGGCAGAGTCAATGTCAATTTTGACACTGGTGACTTTAGAAGTTTCAAAACTGACTTTGAAAGTCAGCTCAGCCCATTAAATTTAGGTATTGGAGCTGCCTGGGACAGTAGAGTTTATCAGTTAGATAAAAACAAAATACTGCGGGAACTGGAAATCAGAAATAAAAACAGAAAGTGCTGGAAAAACTCAGCTGGCCTGGCAGCACCGGTGGAGAGAGGAAAACATAGACAGAGAGCTGGATAGATTCTTGAAAAGCAAGGGAGTGAAAGTTTATTGGGGGTGGCAGAAATCTGAAGTTAAGTTACAAGCAGATCAGCCAGGATCATATTGAATGGCAGAGCAGGCTCGAGGTGCCGAGTGGCTTACTCCTGCTCCTAACTTGTATATTCGTATGTATGTTTACATGACAGAAAATAGAGTTAACAAAGAACAAAGAAAATTACAGCACAGGAATAGGCCCTTCGGCCCTCCAAGCCTGCACCGACCATGCTGCCCATATGAACTAAAATCCCCACCCTTCTGGGTACCATATCCCTCTACTCCCATCCTATTCATGCAGTTGTCCAGACGCCCCTTAAAAGTCTCTATTGCATCTGTTTCCACTACCTCCCCCGGCAGTGAGTTCCAGGCACCCACCATCCTCTGTGTAAAAAACTTGCCTCCTACATCTCCTTTAAACCTTTCCCCTCGCACCTTAAACCTATCCCCCTCAGTAATTGACTCTTCCACCCTGGAAAAAAGCTTCTGACTATCCACTCTGTCCATGCCCCTCATAACCTTCTGGACTTCTATCAGGTCGCCCCTCAACCTCCGTCGTTCCAGTGAGAACAAACCAAGTTTCTCCAACCTCCAACCCGAAGCTAGTCATACGGACTTGAAACAATGGGCGGAATTTTCCCATCCCGCCTGCCACGGGAATCGTAGAGGGCGGGGCACGGACCATGCAAAGGTCGGTTGACCTCGGGCAGGATTTTCTGGCCTTGGGTCAAGTGCGGCCGGAAAATCCCACCCATTAACTCTACTTTCTCCCTCCACAGATGCTGCCAGGCCTGCTGAGTTTTTCCAGTGTTTATCAGCTACCTGTTAGATCAGTTTACTTCAGAACAGGTAACATGCATGGAAAATAAAGTTTGCAGCTAGCACGATCCTTGGGGGTCTCAAACTTTTTGATGGCGAATCTTAGTATGAACTCCAGTGGTTGTGAGAACTTGAAAGATATACTGATGGAACTTTCCGGATGACACTTTCTCACACGAAGTATACTGTGATGTAATAAAATGAGTCCCCGAGGAGTAAAAGTCTGCAACTCGCTCAAATTTAGAGACATGCAGGCATCATACATTTATTTCTCTTTTCCGTGAACTCCCCAGTAATAACACATCATTATTTTATGTGGCAAAGTTTGTGGAACTTTATTGCTCCCTTTATTTATGTACAGAGCTTCCTCCCGGTTTGCAAATGTTCTCAACGTGTCCTGTGTTTGTAATGTCTGATCTTTTTCTGAATTAAGACTGCAAATTGGCACTGCAGCAAAATGATTCAGGAAAAACGTTAAAAAGTTTAAATTTGGATCTGATAAATTAACAAATGACTTCAGAATCCCAACAAATAGCAATCTGAGAAGGTGTTTACACCACTTCAGGGCATCAGGGCAGAGATTCCAGCCAGCTGGGAGAGAGAGAGCAAAGAAACAGCAGAACAGCAACATTTTTAAACATTAATAAATAATTTGTGTAAGTGTTAAATATGGGGGTTAAACATAAGAGCTTAAGAACTAGGAGCAGGAGTAGGCCATCTGGCCCCTCGAACCTGCTCCGCCATTTAACGAGATCATGGCTGATCTTTTCGTGGACTCAGCTCCACTTACCTGCCCGCTCACCATAACCCTTAATTCCTTTACTGTTCAAAAATTTATCTTTGCCTTAAAAACTTTCATGTTGCAGCTTTATAGAACCCTAGTTAGGCCACAGTTGGAATATAGTATTCAATTCTGGTCGCCACACTACCAGAAGAATGTGGAGGCTTTGGAGAAAAGATTTACCAGGATGTTGCCTGGTATGGAGGGCATCAACTATGAGGAGAGGTTGGAGAAACTTGGTTTCTTTTCACTGGAACAATGGAGGTTGAGGGGTGACCTGATAGAAGTCTACAAAATTATGAGAGGCATGGACAGAATGGATAGTCAGAAGCTTTTTCCCAGGGTGGAAGAGTCAATTACTAGAGGGCACAGGTTTAAAGTGCGAGGGGCAAGATTTAAAGGAGATGCATGAGGCAGATGTTTTACACAGAGGGTGGAGGGTGCCTGGAACTTGTTGCCAGGGGAGGTAGTGGAAGCAGATACGATAGTGACTTTTAAGGGGCATTTTGACAAATACATGAATAGGATAGGAATATAGGGGTATGGTCTCTGGAAGGGTAGGGGGTTTTAGTTAAGTCGTGTAGCATGGTCGGTGCAGACTTGGAGGGCCGAAGGACCTGTTCCTGCGCTGTAATTTTCTTTGTTCTTTGTTCAATGAGGTAGCCTTTACTGCTTCACTGGGCAAGAAATTCCACAGATTCACACCACTTTGGGTGAAGAAGTTCCTCCTCAACTCAGTCCTAAATCTGCTCCCCTTTATTTTGAAGCTATGCCCCCTAGTTCTGGTTTCACCCACCCATGGAAACAACCTCCCTGCTTCGATCTTATCTTTACCCTTTATAATTTTATATGTTTCTATAAGATCCCCCCTCATTCTTCTAAATTCCAATGAGTATAGTCCCAGTCTACTTACTCTTTCCTTATAAGCCAACGCTTTCAACTCCAGGATCAACCTATTGAATCTCCTCTGCACCCTCTCCAGTGCTAGTATATCCTTTCTCAAGTAAGGAGACCAAAACTGTAGACAGTACCCCAGGTGTGGCCTCACCAGCACCTTATACAGCTGCAACATAACCTCCCTGTTTTAAAACTCTATCCCTCTAGCAATGTAGGACAGAATTCCATTTGCCTTCTTAATTACTTGCTGCGCCTGCAAACCAACTTTTTGTGAATCATGCACAAGGACACCCAAGTCCCACTGTATAGCAGCATTTAAATAATAGTCCATTTAGCTGTCATTCCTACCAAAATGGATGACCTCACATTTACCAACATTGTACTCCATCTGCCAGACCCTTGCCCACTCAATTAAACTATCTATACCCCTTTGCAGATGTTCAGTGTCCCCTACACACTTTTCTCTACCACTCATCTTAATGTCATCTGCGAACTTTGACACACTACACTTTGGTCCCCAACTCTAAATCATCGATGTAAATTGTAAACAATTGCGGTCCAAAAACTGATCCCTGAGGCACACCACTAGTCACTTACCGTGAACCAGAAAAACACCCATTTACCCCCACTCTTTGCTTTCTGTTAGTGAACCAATCCTCTATCCATGCCAATACATTACCCGTAACACTGTGCACCTTTATCTTATGCAGCAGCCTTTTGTGCGGCACCTTGTCGAATGCCTTCTGGAAATCCAGATACACCACATCCACCGGTTCCCCATTGTCCACCACGCTCATAATGTCCTCAAAGAAATCCACTAAATTAGTTAGTTGGGGTGAGAGGGTATGCATTGCTGTTGCATCTAGATCAATAAATGTACCATGCATCAAATTCAAATCATTAAGGGCAGTGATACATTTTGCCAAGGCAGTGGTCAGATCAGTGACTAATCACCCAGCTCTACCTCTCTGCAATCTTTCTTCACCCCTGCGCTGTCTCCCTGATATCCAGTCATGGGTGAGCTGCAATTGCTTCCAGTTCAAACATTGAAAAAACCAAAGACAACGGCCAGAATTTTCTGGTCGTTCACACCGGCAGATTTCTCTGGTCCCGTAGCAGTTAGTTAGTTGGTTACTTGGTTAGTTGGTTAATTAGTTAATTAGTTAGTTAGTTACTTTAACTTGGTGTTGTTAAACTTCTTACTGTGTTTACCCCAGTCCAACGCCGGCATCTCCACATCATCCCGTAGCAGTGAGCAGAGATTTGGCTGAGCACCAAATTCTCCGTCCATGCTTGCAGCAGAGGCAGGGTGTGAATGGCCAGAAAATTCAGGCCAACATCTTCAGCTCAAATCATCATTCTTCTCCCCAGTTCCTGCTTGGGTTTTCACCAGATTGTTTGCAACCATGCCATCCGATTCAATACATATCCTCAAAATGCTCATCCTTGTCTTTAAATCTTTTCATGGCTTCCCATCGCTGTATTTTTCTCCCCAACCCCCCAAACTCTTCCTTGCTTAGACTCTGGTTTCTTTCTCCTCATTAGCCTCATTCATCTTGCAGTGCGTACTATCTACAAGATGTACTGCAGCAACTCACCAAAGATCCTTAGACAGCATCTTCCAAACCCACAACCACTTCCTTCTAGAAAGACAAGGGCAGCAGTTACATGGGAACACCACCACATGCAACTTCCCCTCCAAGCCTCTCACCATCCTGACTTGGAAATATATCGCCATTCCTTCGCAGTCGCTGGATCAAAAGCCTGGAATTCCCTCCCTTACGGCATTGAGGGTCAACCCACAGAACATGGATTGCAGCGATTCAAGAAGGCAGCTCACCACCACCTTCTCAAGAACAATTAGGAATGGGCAATAAATGCTGGCCAGCCAGCGACGCCCATGTCCCACAAATGAATTAAAAAAAACTAGTGGAGGCTGTCTCGAGACGCCACACTCAGCAACAGGAATTGGCCACATTCCTCCAAGTAGCCAACCAGACAACATAGACAGATGCCTCATACAGGAATAGCAGAGAAATAAATATTGCACTAGATATCATGATACCTATTGGTGTCAACATAAAAACACAAACAAAATGTTGGCATGAAAAATAAAGGATCGCTCATTTCAGACAGAGGTGAAGAAATGTTTTTTCTCTCAGTGGGTCATGAGCCTCTGGAACTCTCTTCCACAAAAGGCAGTGGAAGCAGAATCTTTGAATATTTTAAAGGCAGAGCTGGATAGATTCTTGATAAGCAAAGGGGTGAAAGATTACTGGGGGTTGGGAGGGGATGTGGAGTTGAGCTTACAATCAGATCAGCCAGGATCTTATTGAATGGCAGAGCTGGTTCGAGGGGCTGAGTGGCCTACTCTTGCTCCTAATTCATATGTCTGTATATTCTAAAGAAACACAGCATTGCGCTTGTCAGCATATTCTTAAAAGCACGTGCATAAGAATTGCCCACATTCAACAAAAACTTGGATTTCTTACAAATTCAATTGCTGTTCCATCTTGATCATTGAATTTTTACTTAATGTTCAGCACTCATCTTTTATGCCTTCTGCATCTTTCAGGATTACAGCAGCTGTGTATAAAAAAAATTATATTGTTACAATTAAAAATGGTAGATTTAAGCCGTGGGTGTTTTATCCTGCTTTTGACCAGTGCACAATGTTCATTCATTGAAAAATCACGTCACTCTAGCAGAGTAAGAACTAAGACAGTTAAAGCCACAGCTTTGAATGTTTGGTGATGAAAAGGGGATATACTGGAAATGGCCAGAGTCAGTGAAATGAAGGGTTATGGGGGTGGCTTGGTTGGTCTAAAATAGGAGTTGTAGAAATAGGGAAGGATGCATTCATGAAGGATTTTGGACACCAGAGTGAGAATTTGAACTTGGGAGACATTGGGAAACTGGGAGCTGGTGTAGGTCATTGACAAGTTAGGTGATGGGGAAAATGTGCGGGTTAGGTTGATTGGCCATGCTAAAATTGACTCTAGTGTAAGGGGAATTAGCAGGGTAAATATGTGGGGTTACGGGGCTAGGGCCCGGGTAGGATTGTGGTCGGTAGAGACTTGATGGGTCAAATGGCCTCCTTCTGTACTGTAGGGATTCTATTCTATGAAACTGAAGCCCAGTTCCAAATGAGCTAGAATTTACAAAATGTGGGAAAAAAATTAAATGGAAGGATTTTTGGACAGACAGTGGGAGAAATGTTTTTACTCTGAGCTTGTGACAGAGGCTAGGCTAACACTTAAGAATTGGTTAAATAAAGTGGCAAAGGAAAGAGCACAAAGGCAAGGATTCAAATTTCAATTCTCACCACGCCACATAATTGCGTGATGGGGCCACCAACTTTTTTTCCCTTTGAAAAGGTAAATAAGCAGAATGCAATTTATATTACCCTGGCAAATCTACAAACATGAAAGCAAACAGAAATAGATTTTTATCATTTTATAGACATATATGACTTGGAGGGATGGATTTTTATTTGTTTATTTGAAGAGCAGGAAACCTGGCTGTACATTGCTTTGCTGAATTCCTGCAGGCACCAGCAATAGGAAATGATGTTTATGTTTAAAAAATACAAAGGCATTTTTATAAGAGACTGCTTCCTAATGTTACTCTTGTTAGCAAGTTATCTAAAGGTCAGGGTGCTAAGAGTTAATGAACACCAGAAACCACACTGATAGCATGTCACTAAAAGCAGTGTTTGAGATTTTATAGTTCTGAATGAGTGTGCCATATCGTTTAGTTTCTGAGATTGAAAACTTTTTCATTCCAAAGGCCATGCAGGAGCCCTCATCCATTAACCAGGAAGGTTGTTAGCAAGTCCAGTGATCATTGATATGGGTACTAGGGAATGACTGACACCCTGTGGCGTTTTACTCCTGATGCGGAGATGACGGCGTTGGGACTCACCTGAAGAAGGGGCTTGCAGCTCCGAAAGCTTGTGTGGCTTTTGCTACCAAATAAACCTGTTGGACTTTAACCTGGTGTTGTTAAACTTCTTACTGAGTTTTACTCCACCAGAGGAGTAAATAGCCAATGAAGAATAGGCAAGCATGGGAAAGAAAGATGATTGAATATTCCTCAAGTGTTTAGCTGATGTCTGGTGGCCCCACATCTGAGTAATTTTGAAATCTGACATCTGATTGGGTTTAATCAACAGATCGCAAAATCAAATTGTGTAAACTATGCTAAGGGGCAGAGGTAGGAACTGCCATGCCGTTGAACCACTCCCAGTAAATTAATCAAAGAAACCTACCCTCTTTCTCATAAGGTTGCTTGCAATTGTATCTTGGAACAGCAGAGTGATCGATTTCCCAGAGCACATTAGCAGGAAGGATCTGAGAGGTGTAGTCTATGTCGCTTCAAGGTTCAAACTTTGGCTTGTGATGAATTGGTTGATATCGAGACAGGAGAGGAACTATGATTGACTGCAATTTCTATACCCTGGGCTAGGCATGGAAAACAAACCATCCAGTATTCAAGTTCATCACCATAACCCAGGAGCACACTTTGGAAAATACACTGTAACGTAAGATGATGGGGTCAGGCCCAGTTGCGATGCCCCAATCTTTGATGAATAGCTTGTTAACCTGTATCTTCCAGCCACATGACATTCTCTTGAGCTGTCAGTGCCAGCCATTAAGGGTATATTTTTCATGCTCTCGTTCACTGTTGAAGCACATCAGAAAACAATTGTCCACAATTTTCAATTCTGAACTAGCAGTGTTGTGGTAGCAATGAAGTAACATGCTGTTACAGCAAAAACAACAATTAAGTTAACATACGTCATTAAAATGTGGTCATAAATAATGTCTATTGCCCCCAAATAATTATAGTTCTCCAGCATTAGTCTTCACATGCCTGCTGTCTTGAAATGTTCAAAATTCTTTCTTTATGTAGTAATGTCCATTAAAGCAAGCATGCAACACCGTTTAGCTATGAATGAGCGAGGCTCGACACATCATTTTCCAGGAGGGATTTCACACATATCAAGGCATCAGCAATGTGTGAACAATGACGCAGTCGAATTAAGGCTACTGGGGCCATAATTATATTTATGTTCAAATATTTCTGCCAATGCTGTGTTTGAAGTTGGATAGGTTCTGGCAGGATGGTGAGTGAATGAACTGAATGGTAATCCTCATTTATCAATCTCACAATCTGCAGCTGTACCCAGAGAACCTTGAAATCTCTTCAAGTCGCTTCGACACGACTTTGTACAAGTTCGTTTAGTATTATTGAGCACATCTTAAAGCATTGGCAGCAAATTTCCGGACTCAGTTCAAGCCATTGTTCATGTAGCTAGTGCAAAACAAGGTTCTGCTGTGCAAGCAAGAGACTTAAATTTATATAGCGCCTTATCTCACCTGTCAGACACGCCTTCCCAGATAATGCTGGTTGTGGAGGGCAATGCTGCAGCCATTTTGTACACAGCAAGATCCCCTAAACCAACAGCAAAGATTCATCTCAGTTCATCTGTCTTTAGTGGCAATGGCTGAGGAAGAAATATAGTTCAGGATAAGAGGAGAACGGTAGGCATTTTGAATGGTGCCACTAGGTCTTAACACTTGACAGCCTGTGGATCCTCAATCTAGCAACATTCAACTGTCAGTCACTAGGAATGCAGCACTCACTCAGTAATGCACCTCGTATCAGCCTAGGTTACACGCTGAAGTCTTATATAGTTGCATTTAAACTTGATTGTTTGATATACAAAGAACCGTTTAAAAGCTTGCATTCTGAAAGCATATTTGCTTTATCACAAAAGAATAACTTTATCTAAGGGCACCCTTTATTAGATTACATATATATACTATATATATAAAATGCCTTTCTAGAAGCATTGTCTAACAGGACTAGACAGGGTAGGTGCAGGGAGGATATTCCCGATGGTGGGGGAGTCCAGAACCAGGGATCACAGTCTGAGGATTCAGGGTAGATCATTTATGATGGAGGTGAGGGGACATTTCTTCACCCAAAGAGTGGTGAGCCTTTGGAATTCATTACCACAGGAAGTAGTTGATGCCAAAACATTGAATGTATTCAAGAGGCAGCTGGATATAGCACTTGGGGCGAATGGGATCAAAGGTTATGGGGAAAAAGCAGGATTAGGCTATTGAGTTGGATTATCAGCCATGATCGTAATGAATGGCGGAGCAGGCTCGAAGGGCTAAATGTCCTCCTCCTGCTCCTATCTTCTATGTTTCTATTTTATTAAACCTTTTGCTGACCCTGCTTATAAAGGTTAAGTATAACTAAGTATTTAATTGCATCAGATGTCCTGAAGTGAGGGCCTGTGGATGTCTTCAATTAATGTATAAAGATTTAAAGTCCAAAGATGTGCAGGTTAGGTGGACTGACCACACTAAATTGTCCCTTAGTGTCTCCAGATGTGTAGGTTAGGGGGATTAAAGGGGTAAATATGTTGGGATATGGGGGGGGGGGGCGGTGGGAGTAGGCCTGGGTGAGATGCTCTGTCAGAGAGTTGGTGCAGACTCAATGGGCCAAATGGCCGCCTTCTGCACTGTAGGGATTTAATTCTATTCTGTGAAGTGCTCACTCAAAAGGCAAAAACTGAGTTAACCCAACCCTCCCGGGTTGACACCGACAGAAGGTGGTGACTGGAACAGCCAAGTGCAAAATATCCAGGTGAGCACTTCCAAGAGAGAAAGGTCAGACTGCCAGAGACAGCAAAAAAATCCAAGCAAGAGTTCAAAGATGGGTCAGGTCTAGATGGATGGTGTGACTGGGAAAATAAACCACCAATGGAAATGACAGAGGTACAGCTGATATGTAAAAGATCATGACCAATAAGAAAAGGTGAAAGATTTGAACATGAATTTCACTGTTCAGCCAGTAACTCTTTTTGTGTGTGCAGAATTGCAGTCAGTTTCACAATTGTAATGATTCAGATTTATCCCCTCATCTGCAGTTTTTGAAGTGGCAAAGTGGAGATCAGTCCAATATAAACATCAGCGGGTCAACTCTGGAGAACTATCGGGACAAGAAACAATATTCAAGATAAATATTGAAACAAAGGCTTGTGAAGATAACTCAAATCACTTAGATCTCTGTATATGTAACAAAGCATAGGGTGTTCCGAGTCCTCAGATTGAAATTTTGCAAAAGTCATAAACTTGACAATTCCATTGCTTCATTAGTGCAAGTCCGTACAGGCCTGAACTAAATATCTCCTGAACACCATTGGACTTGTACAATTTGCTCTGCTAGCTGGGTTTTGTTTTTAACATCTGTTTGGTATGGGCAGTCTGTAACATGAATGGAATGCAGTGCGACCTTTTCCCCCAGTAATAATTATATTTATTAACACATTTTGATAGATCGCTGCAGCACAAATTGTGTCATTCTTTTAGTGCTGGCACTGAAATCAGTTGTGAATATGGAACGTTGCAGAATTGTTGTCACCAAAATATTCTGTTTTCAGAAAATAGCGCTAAGATTTTACTTGCAGGCATGAGAAAAGTCTCCACCAGTTCAGGCATTTTCCTTTCCTCAGAGCCAGTTTAGAATGTGTGTATTGTTTCACAAGAAACAACATTTAGGGCCAATTTAATTGCAGCATTATGCCAGCAGCATCTCATCCCCATATTCTCTGCATTATTTTTCTTTCCTCCACTTTAGATATTCCCCATCACTCACCCTATCTCCCAGGCATTTATCAGCATGACTTAGGGGCAGCACGGTGGCACAGTGCTTAGCACTGCTGCCTCACAGCGCTAGGGACCCGGGTTCGATTCCAGGCTTGGGTCACTGTGCGGTTTCTGCACGTTCTCCCCGTGTCTGCGTGGGTTTCCTCCGGGTGCTCCGGTTTCCTCCCACAGCCTGAAAGACGAGCAGGTTAGGTGCATTGGCCATGCTAAATTCTCCCTCAGTGTGCCCGAACAGGTGCCAGAATGTGGCAACTAGGGGATTTTCACAGTAACTTCATTGCAGTGTTAATGTAACTTGTGACACTAATAAATAAATAATAATAAATAACTAATAATAAATAATGAGCTATTGCTCATTACAATGATTTTAGTACAGGGGTAAAGATGTCTTGCTGCAATTGTATACAGTTGAGACCGCAGCGAGAGTATCGTGAATAGTTTTGGTTTCCTTACCCAACAACCTTAGAGGGAGTGCAATGAAGACTGATTCCAGGGATAGCGGAATTGTCCAATTCAGAGAGATTAAAGAGACTGGGCCTGTATTCTCCAGAGTTTAGCAAGATTAGAGATGTTCTCATTGCAACATACAAAGTTTTTATAGGATTCGTTGGGTAGATGCAGAAAGGGTTCTTCTCCTGGCTTGGGGGTGGGGGGGAGGGTTCTAAGGCCAGGCGACACAGCCTCAGAGTATGGGGTAGGTCTTCTAGAACTGAGATGAGGAGGGACTTCTTCACTCAGAGGGTGGTGAATCTTTGGAATTCTTTACCTCAGAGAGCTTTGGAGGATCAGCAGTGGGTTGGTGGGAGGGTGTAGGGGCTGGGGAAGAGGGGGAACATTCAAGTGTTCTGTGGTGTGGTAGAGAGATTTCAGTTATTTTCTTCCAGCTGCAATCCTTTTTGCTGGCTGGTTGATTTCCGCAGTCAGACAGAGAGTTTTTAGATATTCCTGCAAACGATTGCGATTTCCTTTTTGCAGGGTCACTGCTTCGGGTACTGTATCACACACCTTCAGTGTAATAAATTTCCAGACACACACACAGACCAACAGACAGGCATGGGAGGTCCTTGGACCTTGGAAAGCACTAGTTGGTCTGAGCAATTACACCCAAGGTCTTCGAGATAGCAATGATGTTCCTTTGTCTTTACTGGGGATGGTAATCAGTCTTTGGGTTCTTTAGGAATTACCTTGTCTGGAAACACAGGGAGGAGTTTTGTTGTCCCTTAGCAAAATAAGTAGCCATTCCTGTCCGTGGCTAACTACATTCTCAGCCATCTTTGGCGTTTGTGTCCATTTTAAAATATAAAACTCAGGTCTTTTTTAAAGTCCAATATTTCCATGTATTATTCCATGTTTTTTTCCCCCGATCATCACAGCATAATGTGCATTCCAGCAAACACGATTTAAACTTGATCCTTTTTATTTTCCAAAACAGAAGTGCTAACTCAAACAAATATTTTAACAATGATCCAAAATTTGTCGAAGGGCAGTAGTTTGGGAATACCCCTACCCAAGCATTCCACATCACTGAACCTAGGAAATTTACAAGGAAGAGAGTAGTCTCTTAAATATAAGACCAGTGGCAGGATCCTGCACCTCTGGCTTTGCCTCTAGGCCACCTGCATGTCCCACATACTGCAAATCGTTCCAACGGGATCACCACTGGAAGAACATTGATTTTCTCCTCAGAATGAAGTATAATCTCTATCCTGTGGCCTCTTGGTAAGGAGGACATATTGAAACAAAAATGTAGATATTGAAAGATAATCTTTTTATGCTACACTTGGCTGAACCTCCAGATGGACCCCAATTCTTCCTCGGTGCACCTGGTTTCATCAGGCCCAAGCATAACCAATGTCACATCCATTTGAGGTGCTAGAGATGTGGAAAATCTTATCCGAGGGAGTCCCTAACCCACTTAAATGGCCAAGTCCGGCTTGGGCTTTGTTTCTGCAACGGCTGAAGGAAACTCCCAAGGGTGGATTTTTCCCAAAATTGCACAGAGTGCTGGAGCAGGCGACAAAAGCTGTGTTAAACTCACTGGTTTTCCCAGCTGCCTCTTCCAGCCTGATCAAACAGCACTCTGGGCAAATTTCAAAGTGCTGGCGAGGATTACACAGCCATCTGGGCAGGGGGGCAAAACTCGCTGGCAAGGCTGTGATTCAGAGATTGGAATGCCCTTTTTAAAATGCCCAGATCTCCACCCTCCATTCCCCCCCCTGCCGGCAATGGGACACTCCCCACCCTCACAGCCTCCACGCCTCCCCACCCTCAATGCGGGCACAACGCTCCCTATCATCCAATGGGGCCCCCACACACATAAACCAATCCCCCCAATGGGGCAAATCAGAGGGTTTGCCTCTAGCAGCGCCAACCTGGCACCACCAGGGTGCCAGAGCACTGCCCTGCCATGTCTCTCACCACCCAGGGACTATACTCACTTCCATGCCCCTGGCGTGGTCATCATGACTGGTTTTCGAGTTTGAAAGCCATTAATGATTTCTACCGGCGAGTGGGGGTGGGGGGGTGTGGGGAGTGGAGGAAGCATCTAAAGCCCCTGAAAGCAATGGCACCAAGCCATTTCATAATATTAGAATGTATCTAAATTCATGGATATCAGATGCCTGTCCTTTTTTGGTGTGAACCTGATTGTGTCACTCGTGGGGAAGATGTCAAACTGAGATCTCGCTGCCACAAATCCTGTCTGTCCCTCTCGCAAGAGTTTGCGGCCATAACGGGATTTGCACCCAAGGCAAACGGGCCCCAAGAAAGTCACCCCAAATTAAAAGTTAAGACCAAACATAACTGGGTCCTAATTTGATAGTTTTACAGCACTTGCCACCAGAGTTGCAGTAAGTGTGGCAAGTAGGGTGATAAACATCTGGATCCAGCTTGAGATTTTCACAGACTATTACACTTTTTCATTTTAACTTAATACAGAACAGGCATCAAATGTAACAGAATCAGTGTTCATTTTCTATTCATTCGAGTGATCAATCTTCTTGCAGGTTTTAATAGCACAGCCTATGTAACATTATGAAGTGGATTCACATGGTTTTCTCCCCCGTTTGTTTTAGTACTAGGAGGCTCTAGTCTGTCACCCGAATCCTTAACATTAAAGTTCATATCAGCAGCATCAGACGTTGCTAATGGCACAAGTTCAGAGTCTGAGATTTATCACAGCTTATTGCTGCTCTGATCTATAATCTGAGGTATTTTATCCCCCCACACCCCACCATACAATAAAGCTTCAAGGGTAGCAACCTGCATCATGCAGCCTCCATTCTCCAGTTTAGCTCTTACTGTCTTTATTTTGTACATCAGGCCATGAAACCTAATCATAGAATCCCTACAATGTAGCAGAAGCCATTTGGCCCAGGGAGTCTGCACCGACTCTCTGACAGAGCATTTTACCCAGGCCCTCTGCCTGTAACCCCACACATTTACTATGGCTAGTCCATCTAACCTACACATCTTGGCACACTAAGGGACAATCTGGCATAGTCAATCCACCTAACCTGCACATCTTTGGACTGTGGGAAGAAACCGGAGCACCCGGAGGAAACCCACGCAGGCACGAGGAGAACATGCAAACTCTGCACAGAGCCATGGCCGGAATCGAACCTGGACCCCTGGAGCTGAGAGGCAGCAGTGCTAACCATTGTGCCACTGTGCTGGCAAACTCTTCACCCTGAACTCCCATGCAGAATTTTGCATCCAAAGTGCGAATGCACGCTAAATCTGGAAGTGCGTGAAATTGCATAATATTTCAGTAGCTGGGTGTGAGTGCCAGTCGGATGCATACCTAGGGACAATTAAGAAGGCTGTTTAAATTATTTAAGCACCAATTAACCTGGATTTTACATTGCCCATGTGATTCTTAGGTTGGTGCATGGACAACATCGGCAGGCAGCCAATCTGTTTTTGTCATCCTAGGGCAGGATAGGCAGCAGTAAACATAAGGTGAGTTAGCAGCAGTTGATGAGAACTAGTTGTGGGCTTACACTAGACTTTTGTGAGTTCTGATGCATGGAGCCCTCCAGGGGGCGCTCTGCAATATCCGCCAGAGCGAGTGTTGCTCATCATTGTTGTCTGCAGTGCTCTACATAACCTTGCTCTTTTCAGAGGCCAGCCACTGAACCAGGAGGACACTGAGTCACCTCAGAGGAGGAATCCAATGATGACTCAGGTGCAGAGCCTGGGGAGACACATGTTGAGGATGAGGAGACGGAAATGAGGGATACCTCATTTGAAGTCAGCTGTCAAAACTCCTCTCAACCTTGTCTTCGAAAATCCCCTAATCTGTCTACACACTGAAGTCTTGCAACATCTGAACCATTCTTGCAAATGTTTCTGCACCCTCTCGATGCTTTCACATCCTTCCTAAGGTGTGGTGCCCAGAACTGGACACAATACTCCAGTTGAGGCAGAACCAGTGTTTTATACAGGTTCAACATGAGCTTCTTGCTTTAATACTCTTTGCCTCTATTTACAAAGGTCAGGTTCCTGTATGCCTCATTAACAGTTTGTTCTGCCTCATCAATGATTTGTGCTCATGTATCCCAGGCTCCCTCAGATCCCACTCCCCCTTTTGAATGGTATCATTTATTTTACATCTCCTCATTCTTCCCAGCAAGATGTTTCACTTCACACTTCTCTGAATTAACTTTTATCTGCCGTGTGTCTGCCCAGTCTACTGAAGCCTATCACCGGCCTTGTTACAATATGCCCAGGTTTTGTGTCATTTGCAAATTCTGAAACTGTGTATTGACTCAGGTCTCGGACGTTAATATGGATTAAGGAAAGCAGTGGCCCAATACCAGCCCCTATGAACCCCAATATAGACCTCGCTCTAGTCAGAGAAACATCCATTCTCCACGACTCTCAGTTTTCAGTCTCTCAGCCAACTTCTCACTCATGCTGCCACTTTCCCTTTTATTCCCTGGGCTTTAACTTTGCTGACAAACCTGGTATGTGGCATTTTATCAAATGTCTTTGGAAACATCGGTGAGGCAATGGCCTAGTGGTATTATCACTAGACTAATGATCCAGAAACTCAACTAATGTTCTGGGGAACCAGGTTTGAATCCCACCACGGCAGATGATGAAATTTGAATTCAATAAAAAAAAATAACTGGAATTAAGAATCTACTGATGATCATGAAATTATTGTTGATTGTTGGAAAAACCCATCTGGTTCGCTACTGTCCTTTAGGGAAGGAAATCTGCCGTCCTTACCTGGTCTGGGCTACACGTGACTCCAGACCCACAACAATGTGGTTGACTCTCAACTGCCCTCCAAGGGCAACAAGGGATGGGCAATAAATGCTGGCCAGCCAGTGAAGCCCATGTCTCATGAATGAATTTAAAAAAAGTCCATGTACACCACATCGATCATATTACCTTCAACAAATTAATCAAAATAGTTAAGCACAATTTTCCCTCCTTCGGTATTGGTGAAAAGGAACTAAATTTTGTCCCAGATTATCTAAAAGCTTTTCCATCTTCAAGGTTAAGCTGACTGGCCTGTAGTTGCTGGATTCAACTTTTGTTTGAATTTTTTGAAAATTTTCAGTCCTCTGGCACCACCCCTGTATCGAAGGAGGATGAAGGTTATGACCATTGACTCCACACTTTCCACCCTTACTTGCATCTGCTCCTGATGACTTTTAAACAATGGGCGGGATTTTACGGCCTCGCTCGGGCGAGACTGGAAATTCCCGCCCGAGGTCAATGGAGATTTCCGTTGTCAGAATCTCGTCCGCGCCGATTCCGTGGCAGGCAAGATGGAAGAGTTCCGGCCATTAAGTACAGCCAGTCTATCGAATACCTCACCCTGATCAATTTTTAGCTCATCCAATGTCTCAACCGCCTCACCTTTCACCACAATTTTGACAACATCTTCTTCCTTGGGCTGGGGAGCAAATGCAAAGTATTTATTTCATACTGCAGCCATGCCCCCTGCCTCCATGCATAGGCCCCCCCCCCCCCCCCGCCTTTTTTGCTCCTTTTTACTATCTAGATGCCTATGTTTTGTCGGAGTTAGGATTATTTGGATTCCAGTGAGTCAGGAACCAGGATGAAATGATCTACCACTACATGGCAGCAATAAGATGATTATCTTTCTTGCAAAAATGTGAAGAATGAGGGCTAGAAATAAGCATTATGATGTAATGCAAAGAGAGGCGAACTCTAAACCCGATGTAGAGGTATATTGTCAATTCAGATCTAACAGTGCTCAATACTGCAGGAAAAGAATATTCCTACTGAAAGAATATGCACACTTATAAATAGTCCAAAGTTTAAAATTAACAAATAATCAAAATGTCCATTGAATCCTGTTGGTTGGTCAACTACCTTACGAGACACTTTAGCTGGTTTGCAAATGGAGCTTCTAATGGCATCTCTCTATGAGCTTCATACCATCTGCCTCAGATTTGTCCATTTTAATTATATATAAAGATCGTGAAGGAGGGTCGGAAATTGTATGGCAGTAGCTGCATTGTCAAAGCATGAAGCATAATGAAGGCTCTTTCAAAAAATACATTTTGGTCAACAATTGCCTAATATGATGGTATTACTCTCTTAATTAGATTTTTGACATTTACCTCAACTTAATATGCAATTCATAATTAAAATTTATAACTTGTTCCTCGCAACCACGTCTGTATCATGCAAGTTAAATGTGACGTGGCCTTACCTTGAGTAGTTTACAGCCTAAAGAATCAATATAACACCTCTGCTACTTTCAAAAAATGTCGACATAGAGTGGACACATTAAAAGCCTCATTATGCAGACTGGCAGCTGGAGGGCATTTGGTTCAATTTGATGTAAATAAACTGCACTTACATGAACTGCACCCATCTGGCCAGTACATTGAAATCATTTCACCCTGACATAGCAGTTAAACCAAGCATGCACTGCATAAACTCTGACCCATAATTTCTCACAGTTGTATTTCTTAAAAAAAGGGATTTGCCAATTATTAGCATAGCCTTCTATTTCTCGGAACAAAGGAGCGGGAGTAGGCCATTTGGCCCTTTGAGCCTGCTCTGCCTTTCAATTGGATCAAGGCTAATCATCTACCTTGATACCAATTTCCTGTGTCATCCCCATATCGCTTGATGTCACCATTATCCAGAAATTTATCAATTTCCGTCTTGAACATGCTCAATGATTGAGTTCCCACAGCCCTCTGGGGTAAAGAATTCCTAAGATTTGTCATCTCTCTTAAATCTCTCTTCATCTTTCCTAAATGGCCTGCTCCTTATCCTGAGAATAAGAATAATTCTTTGAATTGGTGGGTCATTAGAATCTTGTACCCCACCATATGAAAGTCAGGATGATCTTCTCATGTTTCACAATTGCCAGCTAAACTCAGCAGGTCTGGCAGCATCCATGGAGAGAGAAACAGAGTTAACATTTCAGCGATAAGGAGCAGGCCATTTAGGACAGGTGTACGGCTTATTGGTTCCTGTACATGAGAACGTACTTCCACATCACATCTTGTATCGATGGCAGTATTCTGATGTTCCCCTTTTTCTGGGTTATCCTTTTATTGCTTGGAGGTTCATGAATGCTGAGTTAGGCCCCGGTTGGTTGTATATTACCCCATAAGGGATCCTGTCTATTGTGTATCTCTGTCTCTGTTACCTAGTGGAGGGGTGTGTGCACCATGGAGCCATTTGCTTGTGGTTTTACCCTGTTATCCTGAGATTCCCTACCCCTTTCTGCTATCCTTTCTTTATCCATACGAGAGGAGACGCTGACTACAAAAATTGCAATGATTGATGATTTGAATCGTTTGTATGAATATTCGCTGATCTTTCCTATATATTTGTGGAAAAATTACGATTCTACTGTGCTAGATTTTGAGCATTTGTTGTGTCTTGTGGTAAATGTAAAATAGAAAACTTTCAATGAAAGCATCTTGAAAACAAAATCTCCCTCAACCTTCTCGACTTCAAAGAGAAAAATCTCAGCTACTCAATATTCCACATTACCGGAACCATTCTTGTAAATTGTTCTTCACCCTCTCCATGCCTTCACATCCTTCCTAAAGTGCAGCACTAAGAAGCTGAACCAACAACTTAAAATAGTTCATCACAACATCCTCAACGTTTGTACATTATGCCTTTATTTATAAAGTCCAGGATCTCCTATAATAAAAACAGCACGTGCTGGAAAACTCAGCATTCTGTTTCTCTCTCCATGGATGCTGCCAGAGTTAATCGGCCGGATTTTCCACGCCGCCACCCACACACACACACACACACACACACACACACAGTGTGAGTTTCGTGGCATTGGAGATGGCCTGTCATTGGCTGGCGGTGGAATCTTCTCGTCGCACTGCGGTCGACGGGGTTTCCGAGAACACACGGTGGGGGTTTGCCTGTGGCGGGACTGGAAGATTCCACCAGGAGGAACAGCCAGAAGATTCCTGCCAATGTTTTAGAATTGAATATGTCTCTTCTTCATAAGGTTGTTTACGACACAGAAAGAGGCCACCCAGCCTAATCCTACTCTCCAGCATTTGGCCAATTGCCTTACACGTTACAGGACTACAGGTGCTTGTCTACATTGAGGGTTTCTGCCTCAACTACCCTTTCTACTCTGTACAAGAAAGTACCTGTCTGAGTGTTGCTGATTATGTAAATAAATCTAAGTTTGGTGAGGGGATACTGGCCTCGGAGGAGTTATTTCATCCATTCTCTCCCGTCTCCCCAGCGAGGGCGTGAATTTGATTATGTCATCGGCACAACTACGCTGTGTGGAGTCTGCACGTTCTCCCCACGTCTGCATGGGTTTCCTCCAGGTGCTCCAGTTTCCTCCCACAGCCCGAAAGATGTGCAGGTTAGGTGCTTTTTACATGCTAAATTTTCCCTTAGTGTCAGGGGGATTAGCAGGGTAGATAAGTGGGGTTATGGAGATGAGGTCTGGGTGGAATTTTTGTCGGTGCAGACTCGATTGGCCAAATGGTCTCTTCTGCACTATAGGGATTCCATGATATGATGGCAAACTTCCCCATATGCAAATCATGGCAAACTTGTATTTTTCTGAATATTTCTTTTTTAAAAAGTCAAAGAACAACAAAATACAAAGAACAAAGAAACTTACAGCGCAGGAACAGGCCCTTCGGCCCTCCAAGCCTGCACCGACCATGCTGCCCGACTGAACTAAAGCCCCCTACCCTTTCGGGACCATATCCCTCTATTCCCATCCTATTCGTGTATTTGTCAAGAAGCCCCTTAAAAGTCACTAACGTATCTGCTTCCACTACTTCCCCCGGCAGCGAGTTCCAGGCACCCACCACCCACCCTCTGTGTAAAAAACTTGCCTCGTACATCTCCTTTAAACCCTCGCATCTTAAACCTGTGCCCCCTAGTAATTGACTCTTCCACCCTGGGAAAAAGCTTCTGACTGTCCACTCTGTCCATGCCCCTCATAATCTTGCAGACTTCTATCAGGTCGTCCCTCAACCTCCGTCGTTCCAGTGAGAACAAACCAAGTTTCTCCAATCTCTCCACATAGCTGATGCCCTCCATACCAGGCAACATCCTGGTAAATCTTTTCTGTACCCTCTCCAAAGCCTCCACATCCTTCTGTTAGTGTGGCGACCAGAATTGAACACTATATTCTAAGTGCAGCCTAATTAAGTTTCTATAGTCATTCTAAACTAGCTGAGATTTGTACTGTTCTATGTTCTATGGATTGGGTTAATTTGGCGTCATGTTTGGCACAACATCGTGGGCTGAAGGGTCTATTCCTGTGCTGTATTGTTCTATGTTCTATTTCTGAATCAGACTGCGGGTACTCTTCTCCACGAGCGTGGCTTGGTCCGTTCTTTGAGGATCAAAGCAAAACTAATGACGCACGTTTCCTAGTTTGGACTGAGTCTCTTCTCAGCCAATTACCGAGTAATGCCATTAAGGAGTCCCGGAGGTGTTTGCAACCTAACCTCTGGAGCTGGAACAAGTTATACACTGGCAAACTGCCTGGGAAAGGGTGATGGGGTAATAAAAATGAGATTAAAAATCAGCAGGAACAGGGAACTGCTTGTTTCAATTTGTGGGGTGAGGGAATTGAAGCAAAAGGAAAAGAAACAAATATCCTCGAATGGCTCACTTATCACCAAATCTTAAAGTGATCTCAAGCTACGACAGAAGAGTCTCGATGCTGTTCAGCTTTTGCGGTCCATTAATATCTGCACTGAATCTAATCACTTCCATGGCAGCTGTGGATTTGAATAAGGGTTAAATACATTTTGTTAGGTTAATAATAAATCCTTGAAACATATGCATGCAAAATTAATGCCTGGGATTTTGCAGGCCTGCTCGAGGTGGGCACAAACCTCGTTATGGCCGCTAACACTCGCAAAGGGACCACAATGGGACTGGTGTCAGGGAGGCCTCTGAATGAGATCTTCCCCAGCCCCTGCCGCTGACATAATCAAGTTCACGCCCTCGCTGGGGAGAAGGGGGGAGAGTGGATGAAATAACTCCTCCGAGGCCGGAGTCCCTTCATCAAACTTAGACTTATTTACACAGTCAGCAACAGTCAGACAGATACTTTCACGTACAGAGCATAAACCCGGAGTGAGGGTAACCCTGACACTCCACATTATGTACACATGCAGCGGTCCCAGACTGGACAAGCTATTACAGCCGTAATGTCTGGGAGCTCGTAATATAAGAGGTCCACAACGTGGGCCTTGTTAAAGTCATTACAGGGGATGCCTGCATTGTGGGGGTGAGGGGTATTCCTGCATGGCAAGGGTGAGGGGTGTCTGCATTGTGATGAAGAGGGGGTGGGTGAGGGTGCCTACATTGTGGTGGGAGGGGGTGGGTGAGGGGTGTCTGCGTTGTGGGGGAAGGGGGTGGCTAAGGGGTGCCTGCATTGTGGGGGAAGGGGGTGGGTGAGGGGTGCCTGCATTGTGGGGGAAGGGAGTGGGTGAGGGGTGCCTACACTGTGGTGAGAAGGGGGTGGGTGAGGGGTGCCTGCTTTGTGATGAATGTTGATGCCTGCATTGTGGTGGGGGGAGCGAAATGCCTGCATTGCAGTGGGACGGGGGAGTATCTGCATTGCAGGGGAAGAGGGAGTAAGGGGTGCCTGCATGGTGGTGTGGGGGAATGCTTGCATTGTGGGGGAGGGGGGGTGGGGAATGCCTCCATGGTAAAGGGGGGGGGGGGGGGTGAGGGATGCCTGCATTGTGGAGTGGAGGGTGGTTAATGAGGGGTACCTGCAATGTGGGGGGTGAGGGGTGCCTGCATTGTGGTGGGGGGCAAATGCCTGCATGGCGGGGGTTTCAGACACATTTCACACATGGGTGGAGGCAGCCTATGGTCATCTTAGACTAGGGCGACTTCACCTTGCCTTTATTCGGGAACTGAAAAGTATTTTGAGTTCAGTAGAATCTGCTCTGGATTCTGACATCCTCTAAAACACATTGGGCCAGAAATTCCACTTAGCCCAAGGATGTGTTCAATCTCAGGTCAGTGTTACTAACACAACATTGGTGGACACTGTGCCAGTTTTCTTGCTGCCGAGGCGCGTGCTTCTGTCAGCGGGAGGGATTTTGCTGCGTGATTGGTCAGAGAGAATATCTGTACCAGTTGAAGATCTTCAGGAGTTTGTCTTGATGCCACTGTGAGAACATTGACCATTGGTGTTTGTGGGTTACTCAGTCTCAGATGTTCTGTCCTCATCTGATGTTGGCAGACATACACTTCCAGCAGGGCGACTGGGCTGCTGAGTCACAGCAGGAACCCTTAGCCAGCTCATCATTCCTTGGACCGGGTATTCTGACACCAATTCTAACGTGTCGACTTCCACTTTGTCTGATATCAACTAAGTTTGCATAGACTGAGGATCAGGCTTGGAATCTTGCTGATCTGTGTAGCGTACTTACTCCACATTTTGATATGCCAAGTTATTGGGTCAGCTAAATAAAAGCCTTTCTTTTAAATAAATTGAACCCATATAGTGTTCGATTTGGTTCTCATCCAGTTCTGGAGTACAGATATACTGGCTGAATTTAGGACTCTCAATTACCACTTGGGAGTTATCAAAATTAGCATAAACCAACAACATTCATCTAACAATGGAGGAAATTTTCAACCTATCAAATTGCAGCAGATTGCAGCACGGTGGTACTGTTGCCTCACAGCACCAGGGTCCCGCGTTTGATTCCAGGCTTGGGTCACTGCCTGTGAGGAGTTTGCACATTCTCCCCGTGTCAGCGTGGGTTTTCTCTGGGTGCTCCAGTTTCCTCCCACAGTCCAAAAATGTGCGGGTTAGGTTGACTGGCCATGCTAAATTGCTTCTTGTCAGGGGGATTAGTACAGTAAATGTGTGAGGTAACGGGGATTGGCCAGGGTGGGATTGTTGTTGGTGTAGTCTCGATGGGACTCCTTCTACACTGTAGGAATTCTATTTTATGATTGCATCTGAGTAAGTGAGTGAGCGAGCATGCAAGCAAACAAATAAAAGATTGGCTTGAATTTCAATAGCGTCTTTCATGTTCTCAAGATGTCCTGAAACATCTTACAACCAGTGAACTACTTTCAAAATGTAGTCACTGTTGTATGGGAAATGTGACAGCGAATTTATATCCGGCAATGTCCCACAAACAGCGACGTGATAATGAGCAGATACATCTGTTTTACTGACGTTGGTTGAGGGATAAACCGTCACTAGGATACTGAGAAGAATTCCCTTGGTCTTCTTCGCATGGCATTTCATGGAATCTATTACATCCTACTGGAAGGACAGACAGGAAGGATAGAGGGAAAAATCTCTGACCATAATGCCACTTAGTCCTTCGAATATTTCTGTTGTCTTTTCAAATCACAAATCATGAACTTTCAACTCTCTCTGCTGCCACATTATTTACATCAGCAGTCAGAAATTCCATGTCCTTTGTTGGAACATGGAGTGCGAGGGCAGCATCGAGGCCTTCCGTGCTTGTTGAGCACCACAAGGACCGGGGTGTCATATCGACCCCTTTAATCTTTTACAGATGCACAATAGAAAGCATCCTTTCTGGATGTATCACAGCTTGGTATGACTCCTGCTCCGACCAAGGCCGCAGGAAACTACAAAGAGTCATGAGCGGATCCCAGTCCATCACGCAAACCAGCCTCCCATCCATCGACTCCACCTACATTTCCCACTGCCTTGGAAAAGCAGCCAGCATAATCAAGGACCCCACGCATCCCGGACATACTCTCTTCCACCTTCTTCCATCGGGAAAAAGATACAAAGGTCCGAGGTCACGTATCAACCGACTCAAGAATAGCTTTTTCCCTGCTGCCATCAGACTTTTGAAAAGCCGCATTAAGCTGATTTTTCTCTACACCCTAGCTATGACTGTAACACTACATTCTGCACCCTCTCCTTTCCTTCTCTATGCTTTGTCTGTATAGCGTGCAAGAAACAATACCTTTCACTGTATATTAATACATGTGGCAATAATAAATCAAGTCAAATCAAATTTTGGTTTAATGTTTTAAGTTTTCCTTTCCATTTTGTTTTTCTTTCGGGCGGTTCCCTTCTCTTTTGGGGGGGAGGTGGGGGCTGCTCTTCTCGTTTTGTCCCTGAGTTTGTTTCAATTTAGTTCAATTGATTTACCCATAAGAATGTTGGGACACCATGTTTACCACGGGGGGAGAGAAACGAAAACAAACTGGAGGTTTGACCCCTAAAGATGGCTTATGCAAATGCAACTAAAAGAAACAATAGGATTTAGGTGTAACACTTCCTCATTGGTATTAATAATTAGTTATACATCTTTTTGCTCTCCCCCAGAGACTGTGCGTGCCTTTCCTGTGCTTCTCCAGTTGTGCTGAGAGACATGGTATTTATTACATTCATTTATACTGTGCCAGAATGGATTTTAATAACTTGGTCTCTCCTATCATGAATTGACAAAACAAAGTATGCACCATGTGTCCTCATACTGCACTTTGGCCATCAATATGTCAAACAGCTTATAAAAGAATCAACAAATTCTGGGCAGAGGATACACAGTCTCGAGAACAGTGCTTCAAAGCATGCAAAAAGTTATAAGAGCATGAGATTGATGGGAAGAAGTATTAAAAGGCTCCTGGGCATGTGATTAGGCTCACGACATACATTACCAGAATTAAAAGCTAACTCGCTGTCAGGATGAATTAGGAAAGCTCGTGTAAACAGACTTAGAGCTACTTTATTTTAAAATAATCGGCCTTGGCTCCACATCGTATTTGTTATCTGTAAAACAATTCTCTTACGCAAAAAGCTGGAGAGAGGAAAGTAAACCTCTAAGCACACAGGTCTGTATTTTCACAGCCAAAGAGAGCCTCTCCATCGGTGCAAAAATGGCAGAAGGGACCAGGACACCCACTCTCAAATTCGGCACAGTGGCACAGTGGTTAGTATTGCTGCCTCACAGCGCCAGGGACCGGAGTTCGATTCCCGGCTTGGGTCACTGTCTGTACAGAGTCTGCATGTTCTCCCCATGTCTGCGTGGGTTTTTTCCGAGTGCTTCGATTTCCTCCCACAGTCCAAAAGACCTGCTGGTTAGGTGCATTGGCTATGTTAAATTCTCCCTCAGTGTACCTGAACAGGCGTCGGAATGTGGCGACTAGGGGATTTTCACAGTAACTTCATTGCAGTGTTAATGTAAGCCTACTTGTGACACTAATAAGTAAACTTTAAACAAAAAACTTTAAACCTACCCATTTTCCCGGGCAAGGAATGGGCCCCGGATAGGATTTGCGTATGTGCATTTTGCAGAGGAATCAAACGCCCAAAGAAATCAGCAGCTGCCTCCACTCATGCTTGAGAGGTGTCTGAAACCCTGTACACCTGGGTAGCAGGATGGCACAATGGTTAGCACTGCTGCCTCACAGTGCCAGGGACCCCGGTTCGATTCCCGCTTTGGGTGACTGCGCGGAGTCTGCACATTCTCCCCGTGTCCGTGTGGATTTCCACCGGGTGCTCCGGTTTCCTGCCACACTCCAAAGGTGTGCAGGTTAGGTGGATTAGCCATGCTAAATTGCACTTGGTGTCCCAAGATGTGTAAGTTAGGGGGATTCGTGGAGTAAATGCACAGGGTTGTAGAGTCATAAAGGTTTACAGCATGGAAACAGGCCCTTTGGCCCAACTTGTCCATGTCGCCCTTTTTTTTAACCCCTAAGCTAGTCCCAATTGCCCGCATTTGGCCCATATCCCTCTATACCCATCGTACCCATGTAACTGTCTAAACGCTTTTTAAAAGACAAAAATTGTACTCACCTCCACTACTACCTCTGAGATCTTGTTCCAGGCACTCACCACCCTCTGTGGTGAAAACATTGCCCCTCTGGACCCTTTTGTATCTCTCCCCTCTCACCTTAAACCTATGCCCTCTAGTTTTAGACTCCCCTACCTTTGGGAAAAGATATTGACTATCTAGCTAATCTATGCCCCTCATTATTTTACAGACCTCTATAAGATCACCTGAAGTCTCCTACGTTCCAGGGAAAAAAAGTCCTAGTCTATCCAGCCTCTCATTGTAAGTCAAACCATCAAGTCCCGGTAGCATTCTAGTAAATCTTTTCTGCACTCTTTCTAGTTTAATAATATCCTTTCTATAATAGAGTGACCAGAACTGTACACGGTATAGTTACGGGGATAAGGTGGGAAGCTGGGTAAGATGCTTTGTTGGAAGGTCGGTGCAGACTCGTTGGGCCAAATGGCCCACACTCGCTCTGGGGCCATCAACTCAGGAGGGAACCCCGTCACCCCAGAACTAAAATCTGACCTTCCGGGCCACTTTCTCCCGGCACGGGTTTGCGGAGAGCACAGAGTTGGGAAAAGGCCCGACTCTGTGCTCTCGACCCAGGGGCCAAAGCCCAGGCCGCAAATATTGCTCGGTGTATAGTTGGCAAGTAAAAACCTTGATGAACTGAATAATGAACTGCCGTGCTAAACTACTTAAACTGAATGGACATGCTGATTAATTACAACAGGAAATTTTGTAAAACCATTGGCTTGCTGCTGGGACGATTGCTGTCAGATGGCCTGGGAACTGTTCCGAGATAGGCCTGGAATCCACATCATTCTGTGCAAATGTCCAGCCTCAATTAGCCTCTGTAATTCAAAATGAAAACACGCCTCAGTTTCCTCATTAAAAGATGAAAGAGTTTTTTTTAGATATACGCGCTGCTGTGGAAAAGCCAATTTCCATTCATGGGGCCTGATTAAGGGCAAGACAATAGGATTGTTTGGAATGGAACAGCAGGGCATAGCTGCTCCTTACCAGCTAAATTGTGGGTGAGAGAGGATAATGGGAGATTGATTAGGGTTAATAGACTTATTTTTACAGGTCATGCAGCTCAGCACTACCTCACACTGTGGGTTGCTGCTGTCGAATGCATAGTATCACAAGCAATAAATCAAACAGCGCAGGGAAATTTTATATTCTTTCCCCAAATTGTTGATCACAATTGGCTTTTGTTTTAGAGTTGCAACTACCTAGTGCTTTCCCGTTCAGTCGTTGCCTCTTTGTTTGCAGAATGACATTTAATTGCCACAGCCAAGTACAAAAAAAAACGTTCTTTGTAAAACTTGCCAGCAAAGTTAATTGTTTCTGATAAATAACCATTATATCCTCTCATGGTCAATTAATCTGCATCAGTGTTTATTTGTTGATCTGACAGCTGTATCTGTAGCTTGCTTTCCAACTCTTTTTACACGCGGAGAATAGGTTTAGTTTGAAGATGTGTGCATGTTGCAAATCTTAAGAACCAGCGGAATTGAGTTGCAGGATTTGTTGACAAAAGTGCATGAATTAACTGATCGGAAGTTGAGGGTGGGTTGCACAAAAACTGGTTCGCTGCTGCTGCTGCTGGACTTTGCACCAGCACATGGCCATTCTCAAAGAGATCCAGTGATTGTATGCTATTGTGGGAGCTGACAGAGAACTTTATCAACAGGAGGAATTGGGAATTAGAGGGTTCTGAGGAAAGAAACCGGTTCCTTCATAGTTCTTTGTTTCATAGAATCTTACAGTGCAGAAGGAGGCCATTTGGCCCATCGAGTCTGCACCAACCACAATCCCACCCAGGTTCTATCCCCATAACCTCATGTATTTACCTTAGCTAGTCTCCCTGACACTAAGGGGCAATTTTAAAATGGCCAATCCACCTAACCCGCTCATCTTTGGACTGTGGGAGGAAACCGGAGCACCCGGAGGAAACCCACGCAGACACGGGGAGAATGTGTAAACTCCACACAGACAGTGATCCAAGCTGGGAATCGAACCCGGTTCCCTGGTGCTGTGAGGCAGCCATGCTAACCACTGTGCCACCGTGGTGCCTTTCATTTCACTATCTTATCTGAAAGTATCCAAGAACATTATCATAGAATCCCTACAGGGCAGAACAGACCATTCGGCCCATTAACTCTGACAGAGTAACTTACCCAGGTCCTCTCACCGGCCCTACCCCTGTAACAGTTACCATGGTTAATCCATCTAACCTGCACATCTTTGGACTGTGGGAGGGAACCGGAGCATCCAGAGGAAACCCACGCAGACACAGGGAGAATGTGCAAACTCCACACAGACAGTGACCCAAGCTGGGAATCGAACCCGGTTCCCTGGTGTTGTGAGGCAGCAGTGCTCACCACTGTGCCACCGTGCTACCCTGCTTTTTAAATGGGGCAACATTTCATCGATGAGCTTTGGAAAAATTGCTGTGGGGCAATTCAGCAGTGTTAACCTTCCTTTATCAGTGAATAGAAAATTTATAACAGAAGTCAAGAAATGTTTCCTTCAGTGGCAGGATTAACCATTTTTTGAGAATGTCAGCTAATGGATCAAGTTTTTGTGACAGGACGATAAAAACACAAGAACAATAAATTGCTTTCGACTTATAACAAGATCAGGACACAAGTTGGAACATGGTGGACTCATGAATGACCTGGTCAACTGTGTAGTGTGTGCATTTATGTAAATATTGCCATGACCCATACACAGGAAATGATGTGTCGGTACCGTGGGAGTTCTCACCAGTGTGGCTACAGTAAGAGCTGCTGAAGATCTTAATAGTAAACCGCTTGAGTTGATACCATCATTCCTACACAGCGCAGAAACTTTACAAATTGGAACATTTTGCCTTGCAATGCCTTATTCTAGATGCTGTTTGTAATATTAAAAATATCATTGAAAATATGATTCAAAACATTTTAGAAACATAGAAACAAGAAGCAGGAGTAGACCATCCGGCCCTTTGCCTGCTCCACCATTCATTTTGATCACGGCTGATCATTGAATTCAATGTCCTGATTCCTCCCCTTCCCCCTTTATTGTGAAATATGACAAGAAAGCCAATTCCTAATTTTTTTTCCCACAGCAACATTACCACAGTCAATTACGTCCATGATAACTCACACAGAAACCAAATCAATCTTTTGCTGGCCAGTGATTCACCTCCTTGCAATCCAAAACCTCTACTGTTGAAGAATCCATGACCTTGGTGTACATTGTGGCTTAATGTATACTGGCAAGTCTTTTCTGTTTGCTTCTTTTTTAAATAAATTGTGCAAGATTCTTCTTCTAGGAACCTGCAGATTTTATTTGTTTTTTGAGCTAACGATAAAGGAATGCTGCTTTTAAGATGATTTATTTAGACTTCAAGAGACACAAGTGAAATGATGACTCCACAACATCCCGACTCAGCCTTAGGGTTAGTTTATAGAACGCTCTGTGTATGAGTTGCTTATAGACCCAAATCTGTTCCTCTTTAACCAAAGTATTTTACACTAAAATTAGTTTTCAGGGCTTCTGCGGTTTTTCCATCCATCTTAGATTCACTTAAGCAATGCCAACCAATGTGTTTTGCTGTTGTGATGCAGAGCTTTCATGAAGGGGATTGGTTACAAACACCTGTTACATTACCATGTGCAGTAACTCAGGACCGAATGTAATAGTAATTTGGCGATCTCACACTTCCAGTAAGGAGACTAATTCGGGGAGTATTAATCAAAGCATTTGGACTTTTGAGTGCCACTATTGGCATAGAAAATTACAGCACAGGAACAGGTTCTTTGGCCCTTAAAGCCTGCACCGACCATGCTGCCCAACTGAACTAAAACCCCCTATCCTTCTGGGGACCATATCCCTCTATTTCCATCCTATTCATGTATTTGTCCAGACGCCCCTTAAAAGTCACTATCGTATGTGCTTCCACTAATTCCCCCGGCAGCGAGTTCCAGGCACCCACCATCCTCTGTGTAAAAAACTTGCCTCGTACATCTCCTTTAAACCTTGCTCCTTGCACCTTAAACCTATGCCCCCTAGTAATTTACTCTTCCACCCTGGGAAAAAGCTTCTGACTATCCACTCTGTCCATGCCCCTCATAATTTTGTGGACTTCTATCAGGTCGCCCCTCAACCTCTCTCATTCCAGTGAGAACAAACCAAGTTTCTCCAATCTTTCCTCATAGTTAATGCCCTCCATACTAGGCAAGATCCTGGTAAATCCTTTCTGTACCCTCTCCAAAGCCTCCACATCCTTCTGGTAGTGTGGTGACTAGAATTAAACACTATATTCCAAGTGCAGCCTAACTAAGGTTCTATAAAGCTGCAACATAACTTGCCAATTTTTAAACTTAATGCCCCGGCTGTTGAAGGCAAGCATGCCGTATATGCCTTCTTGACTGCCTTCTCCACCTGCGTTGCCACTTTCAGTGACCTGTGTATCCTAGGTGCCTACCTGCTCTGACCCACTGGAAACTCAGCCACCTAACTGCCATCCTGGCAAATGGGGGTGGGGGAAGGGTGAGGAGCTTGGAGGGAGAGTAGAATGATGTGCTCAGGTGGACTCCACCCATACATTTCCAAAGTCAGTGAGGTTTGCACATAAAATATTTGAAAATAAGCTCCCAGTTGTAAAGGTGAGGTAGTTTCCGTTACCTATCTCCCCAAGTGAGACTCATTTCTGACCTGCTGATGGCCAGTACTCCTCCTCTCAATGAATGATCCATTTTGGGCTCAGTAGGTGGAACTGCCATTGTTGGGAACCCTCACGCTGACCCATTCTCCCTCCCTCTTGCAAAAATGTCTTTCTAAAAGGTCAAAGAAGCCTTTGCCTCTAAATGGCAGAGCCGTTAAGTGAAGGACTATATGTCCCTGTGTCCCAAACCATTACAGTGGCAAAACAATCAAGAAAGTGCAGTCATGCTTAATTCAAAATGGGAACAGCAGGGCAAAAGAACAATAGGGAAAGGAGAATTTAACTGCAGAGAAATTGGACTGGGCCCATTTTCATCCAACTGCTAATTTGACATGCTTCACACTGATTGTAAACCTGAAGAAAGGACACATAATTTTCTACCTCAGCGTCTTTATCAGCAGTTAATATTGCATTCACTAAGCCCTTCCTGATGCTTAACCAGCTTTGTTGTGATAATATTATTTACATTTCCCCACAATAAACAGAACGAGTCAGGAGTGCCCCACAAGTTGCTGGCAAAAATTGGGTTAAATTATTCTTCCCGTCATTAAATATGAATTTGAATAATTGTTCCAACCAACTTTCCACTCGTAACAAAGTAATCCTGAAGAATTTATAGTTAGTCCTACAGGATATAATTAGGCGGTACCGACAACAGTAGAAATCCTGCATAATTTATTATTCCATCCCATGTGGATTTATAGGACTTCCTCCAAAAACTCTGATATTCCCTTTGTGGAACACTTCATACGGTTTTGAAATAGTGTGATGGGATTCCGTTGGGAGAATCAATCGCAGTGCAATGGGTTCTAATAAGATCAGCTGCATTTGAAGAGGAGGTTGATTTTAAAGGGAACTAGACCTCCAGAAAGCTCATTTTAAGTAGGCTCCAGTGTACTTAGCTGTCCTTCAAACTTTAAAACATTATATTGCAAACAAAGCTAAGACTCGTGTAAGCAATATAATGCCTTAACTGCATATTCAGTATCTGTTCCTTTAACAAAGAAATGCGACAGGATAAAAAGGAGGCTGGAGGGGTGGTAAATTTATATTCTTGCATTATGTGCAATCTTTCTGAGCACTCTTGGCAATGAAATAAAAGGCAAGAATAGCAAATCATTGAAATGAGATCCATTTGGAAAGTGTGGTGAACCATTGTTGGTTACCACCAGGAGTGCTGAGCCATGGTTGGCCAGCACTATGGGTTTGTAGATATGTTACTGTTGGGGTTAGGGTTGGGCTGTTCTACCTGTTAATATTGTCCTATGGTACACTCCAGTTGGCTCCGCCTTCCTGGAGATGTATAAAGGCCACTGCTCTGTCTGGTGACCCTTTAGTCTGGGATTGTATATTGTATATAGTGGCTCCGTTATTGTTGGTAATAAAAGCCTTTATTTCCTGGGTACAATCTAGCCTCCCGTGTGATTTATCGCGCATCAGAAAGCAAATGGAATGAGCCAACACTTGAGTAGCCATTAACCCCCGTCTTTCTTTACACATACAGCCTCCTTCATTTCGAGATTCGTAAATGTCCATTCTGCAATGGAGTTTCTTCACCCAAAGGGTAGTGAATCTATGAACTTCTCCATCACAGGAGGCCAAGTCACAATGTATTCAAGAAAGAGATAGATTCTTTTTAAAGAGATTTAACGGCATCAAGGAGGTTGAGGAGGAAGGAGGAATATAGTATTGAGATAGAGGATCAGTCTTGATCGTATTGACTGGCGGAGCAGGTTCAAAGGGCCGAATGGCCTACTGTTGCTCCCAGTTTCGGGTGTTTCCATGAGTCTCTTTCACTCTGTACTACTGTTATTATTGGATTGTCTCAGAAGACATTGGGGGTTGTAATCTTACTGACTGTTCATGCCCCGCTGCCACTGCAGCGAAGAGGAATACTTGTCGCCCAGGCAGATCTCTGTTCGCTGAGCGGGACCAGAAAATCCTGCCGCAGTGAACGGCCATAAGATTCTGCCCTAGGTGCCTGACTCCAGTAAAAGATCTGGTTGGAGGCAGAATACTTTTATTTACATAACTAACAATATACAAGATTACAGAACTTAAGGATAGAGCTACTGCTCCTCTCTTCCGTTCTTCTTCCTCCTATCTCTGAGTGATATCATGTAATCGCTTCTTATGCACATGCTCAATAGATATTGTAAGAAGTCTCACAACACCAGGATAAAGTCCAATAGGTTTATTTGGTAGCACAAGCAAGTGAGTCATCCTCACCTGATGAAGGAGCAATGCTCCGAAAGCTTGTGCTACCAAATAAACCTGTTGGACTTTAACCTGATGTTGTGAGACTTCTTACTGTGCTTACCCCAGTCCAACGCCGGCATCTCCACATCATCAATAGATATTATTAGAATAGTGTTAGAATTGACTCTTTATTCAACAGAATTTGCTGTCAGCAAGTTAAACCTTCTCTTTTTAAGAGTTTTGACTGGCAGTTTATGAATGGAGGATAAATACATTGTGTTGTAAGAATGATGGCTCAAGTTGAATGGCAGAGTATCAGTGACCAGAAATTGGCAGAGTAAACTATTTTTAAAATATTAATTTGTGATATTTCACTATGTTTGTTTGTGTGAATTTAGATTCCTTTTATTATGACTTTCTATTTAAAGGTCAGATTTCAAATCATCAGATGTTGCAGTGGAAAACAGTGTAAAAAAATAAATAGGAAAACTATCCTTCATGGCTACAATGAGAAAAGTGATGTCAGACCAACGTACAAAATATAGTTTTGAAAATCTGAAGGCAGTTCTCATGGTCACTTCAGCAAGAATCCACTGGATTTGTGGTAAACTAAGCTGGCATCCTGGCATGTTGACTTTTGGCCTTTGGTGGAATCTGCCAGATAGCTGAGAAGGGGGCAGAATCTCTGTCCTTCACTGGCATGACCAGCAAGGGGTATGGGGATATGTCTTGTCTCAATTTCCAGTCCCTTAGTTCCTCACTGAGATCCAGCATGTGGTCATCCAGGGTACACTTGGTCAGGCCAGATGAATCTACTCACTGAAGAGCAGAGGTGTGTCCCAACTGGGGATTCAGTTTGGGATAATGGCCTGGGTCCACGACAAAGGGAGAGGGATTTTTCATATCTTCAAATGTTGTGCCCTTAGAAGGGCATTGTGGGCCAGTCTTCTGTTAGTTCAGTGATGTTGGGGCGAAGGGGTGGAGAGTTTAAGAGTTTGGGGAAATCTCTTTCCCCAGCCTGGAGAAACAAACGGAGAACTTATTCCTGAACATTTCTTAGTCAGAAGGGGAATGGGACAGGGTGTATTCAGATGTTATTTTGCTCCCTGAATGGGACACTGCTGGCACAATCGTCACCAAAATGAAAGAACCTTCTCTCTCCTGTTGCTATTCCGTGGATTCTGGCACCTTTAAAAAATGCTGTCACCAAACATGGATTTCATGGGATATGGCTGGTTGCGGGACCTTCTGGTCCCACCCGTCAATAGGATTTCCCATCAAGTCCCCCCCACACAACTGGGAAGGTGTTGCACCATTAGCAGGGCCTGAAGATCCTGCAGTGTGAGCAGCCAGAAAGTTCTGGCCATCGTGCAATGACTAGTAACGGCATGTCATGTTCCCCACGATTCTGATGGTTACCATTGACAAAAAACTGAACTGGATTCGCCACATAAATACTGTGGCTCCCAGAGCAGGTCAGGGCTTAGAATCCTGTAGCTAGTGACTCTCCAAAGCCTATCAACCATTTACAAGGCACAGGTCAGGAGTGTGATGGAATATTCTCCACGTGCCTGGATGAGTGTAGTTTCAACAACACTCAAGAAACTTGACACCATCCAGAACAAAGCAGCCTTCTTGTTTGGCACCTCTTCCACAAACATTCACTCCCTTCACCACTGACACAAAATGGCAGCAGTGCGTATCATCTACAAGATGCACTGCAGGAATTCAGCAAGACTCCTTAGACATCTCTGTCCAAACCCATCACTACTACCATCTAGAAGGATACATGGGAACACTACCACCTGGAGGTTCGCCTCTAAATCATTCACCATCTTGACTTGGAAATATCTCATAGTTCCTTCATTGTCATTGGGTCAAAATCCTGGAACATTCTTCCTAACAGCACTGTGGGTGTACCTACACTGCATGTACTACAGTGGTTCTAGAAGGCAGCTCATCACCACCTTTCCAAGGGCAATAAATGCTGGCCTAGTCAGTTACACCCACATTCTATGAGTGGATTAAAAAAAAAATTTTAAACATTAACTGTATTCAGTATAGAATTTTCTGGAGCTGCTGTTGAAGGTCAGCTGATTTTTGAAATTTCTGCAAACTCAGAAGTTTCTCAGATCTCCAGAAAGTTCCTAACTGAATGACCCTGGATGGATTACCTCCTTTGAGTGGACTTACCAAGACAAACCTTTTGGCTAAGATCAAGTGTAGTATCGACATGCTGTGCTTGGTTGAAGTCATTAGGTTACATTTTAGCTTCATTTGAAGCAATTTTTAAAAGCGGCATCTTGGCCTTTTGGCTAAGATGCAAATGAGATCAAGCCTTGGAGGAGGAGCTATTCCTACTCCAATCAGCTTGGATCATGTAGATCAAGCCCAAGACAGAAGGTGAGAGCCCTGTCTTGTCAGCTTGGATCGGGAATGTCTCAACTTGTAGAGACTCTGAATTGGACTTGATTTGATTGAATTGGAATAAAAATACAAAAAAACCATCCGTGGAATTCACAGCTTCTGTTGTTTGTGAACATATCTAAAATTCAAAATCTATAAACACCTAGACTTACTGTCCCTGAGCTTGAAACTTGGCAAAGAGAGCTGGAGAGAAACCAATTAAATCATAATTATATGATTGGCCACTATCTATCCTCCATTATATGTAAATGGCTTTAAACTTCAAATCATTTTGGGTGGGCAAGAGACAACAGATAATGAATTATATTATACTGGGAACCAGGGCAAACCCAATCAGTCTGCAAACAACTGCAGAAACAGCAGCAGCTGAAAAGGCTACAATCCCAGGCGGGATTTTCCTCCACCTCCATGGTGTGTTTCGCAGCGGCTGAAGGGGGCGTGCTGCTCACTGGTTGCGGAATCTTATCTGTTATCATTGGGATTTTCCGTTGAATGCACCCCTCGCCACTGGGAAATCCACAGCGCGGGGGGGGGGAGGGGGGGGGTGTGCCATTCGCGGGACCATAAGATCCCACCAACATAAATAGCTGCAAGATTTCGACAAACATCTATGCCTTGAGACCTGGAGGCAGCAACATCATAAGATCTCCAAGCCTGTTGCATTTTATGTCCATTAGGACTGAAAACCAACCTCCTAATAATAAAACTACAAGCAACTAACTTGATGACCTACTGAAAATCCATCTCTTCAAACAAATCATGGAACAATTCTGAAATATGACTCCAGCTATTGAATTTACCTAAACCACACCTCAGGAGTGAAAACATCTTTATGAAGCTTACTCTCTTGCACGATGAACCAAACACATGAATCATGAACTGTTCTTTTGTTTAAACCTTGTAAAGTTGTGTATGCATGTGTTCGAGTGAGTGATGTGGCTTCAAATTTTCGTGTTGAATGCGTGAATAAATAATTCTCATAAACCTACAAATGCATGCTGCTGATTATTTAAATTGACTATCCGGGGCTGAGAAACACACACATCTGCCTGATCACGGACAGTAAGGCAAGGGAACAGGAGCTTCAGTTCTCGTGCATCACTGTCCCTGCCACATGGGCAAAAGAAGAGAATACTTGTACATATATTGAATCCGGACAAGGCAAACTTAATATTTTCTTTCAATATGCAAGGTTAAAGAAATCAAAAAAACTAATTAGCATTTTCCAAAGAGCAAAATCAGACTAATTACCACAGTAAGAATCAACGTGTATCGAAGGAGATTAAACAATAAGCTAACATAAGAAATAGAATAAGAGTTGAGGCCCTTCAAGCCTCCCCTGCCATTCAATACGAACATGGCTGATCTATACTGGCCTCAACTCCTTTTCTGTGCCATTTCCCCATATTCCTATTCCTCGATCTATCAAATATTTATCCACATCCACTTTACATACTTCTAATGATCCAGCCTCCACCACCCTTTAGGGCAGAGAATTCCAGAGATTCACCACCCTCTGCGAGAAAAAATTTCTACCCACCTCCATTTTAAATGACCAGCCCTTTATCTTGTAATTATGTCCCTCTGTTCGAGATTCTGCCCATAGTGAAAACATCTCACCATCTACCCTGTCAAGTCCCCTCAGGAATATATATATTAACTGTCAATAAATCTATTTTGAAATCCATTTCCAACAACTGACTCTATGGTGGGATTTTCTGCCCTCCCCCTCCCCCACATGGTGGGTTTTCCCATGGCAGAGGCAGCTCGGCATTGCCCCCTCAATGCCATTTTTGTTGCTCGTTGGATGCGCCGCCAGGGAACCTGCCATGATGGGGGGGGCTGATCTCGGCGGGACTGGAAGATCCTGCTGGTCGAAAGGGTTGTAAAGTCCTTGCTCTAAGAGTCCTTGGAGTGCAATATGATGCAGGTTCCATTTTACTATGCAGTAATACCCCGTATTTTCTTTGCTTTAATTAGGCAGTACAATCTGAGTAATTCTGTTATTTAGCTATTTAAATTGCTTTACTTTCATGTGCGGTCTTTAAAAGTCCTAGTTTGAAGATATTAAATCCTACAGAAGCTATTACTGTTAAGTGTATCAAAGTAATGGTCAATTTATATTAGGTTTACAGTTGTGCAAACTAGACAAGCATTCCAGATTATTGCTGGTTGAAAAACTGTTCATATGCTTAACAAAATGATGGTCTGAAAATAACTAAGTTGTTCCAATAATCCTGGTAGGGGTCAGACCATATCAAAGGACATAAAGCAATGAACTAATCTCCATCTTCCCGCCTGGTACACAACTTACATAAATTATCCCAAGATCGCCATAAAAACTGCCTGTTTACCCTGATAAATGATTTCTCGTTTGAAAGGTGAATGCTTCCTTTCCGCTGTTATATATGACCCAATTTTTCAGAAACATTTGTTAGCATTTGAGCTTCCAGTGGAACATTACCTTGGTAATTGGCAGCAGAAGAGGGAAGGCAAGTGTGGAAACAGAAGTCAGAAGTAGATTGACACCATTAACGGATTAAGTTAGGAAATCCAGGTCATCAGGAACCAGACAAGGTAAATAAGGGGAGGTAATTACATGTGACCCTCAAATGTTACCTCATTGACGGCTTGAGCTATTTCAAAACTACACATTTCTAAATGAAAACTATGGTTTATCTCAAATTTACATGGTTCACTCTGCAATCAGGTATAATGAGGATACCAGAGGTATACTAATTTTGTTGAAACACTCAATTAATTTAAACAAAGGCATATATTTGATATGGAATACCTATAGATAGCCGATTGTAATGCCTTCTTCCCTGATTTTCCCTTCACACAATGCTGCTCAAATCTTTAGCATACTTATATAGGCACAGAGGACTTGATGGAACAACAATGTTCCAGAGATTATATTGGCGGTTCCTATACTTGGGAAACTATATTAAACAGAGAGGGTGTGGAAGGTAGCAATGGTATGAGGCTCCCAGCTGTTGGAATATCTCCTCACACTAACAGAAGTAGCCATGAAATTTTCCATTTTATATCTATAAGACCACAAGATCTAGGAGCAGAAGTAGACCATTTGGCCTATCAAGTTTGTTTCCCCATTCAATGAGATCATGACTGATCTGATATGATACTCCTCAACTCCACTTCCCTGCCTTATCTCCATAACCCTTGATTCTCTTACTGATTAAAAATCTATTTATCTCAACCACAAACATACTTAATGACCTAATCTCTACAGCCCTCTGAGGTAAACAATTTCACAGATTCACTCCCCTCAAAGAAGGAATTCCTCCTCATATCTGTCTTAAATGGGTGCCCTCTCGTCCTAGATACTGCCCCAAGGGGAAACAACCTCTCAGCATCTACCCTGTCAAGTCCCCTGAGAATCCTATATGCCTCAATAAGTTCGCCTCTCATTCTTCTAAAGTACAGGCCTGTCCTATTCAACCTCTCCTCATGAAAAAAATCCCTCCATACCCAGGATCAACTATCCACAGTATTCCAGGTGTGGTCTAATCAGTGCCTTACATAGTTTTAGCAAGATTTCCCTATTTTTATACTCCATTCCCTTTGAACTAAAAGTCAAAATTCTATTTGCTTCTATATTAACTGTATAGAACTTTCTGTTTCAAATCTTGGCTGTGGTGGGGGAAGGGTGCACGAGTGTGTTGAAGGTCTTTTTCTCAACAAAGAAAGTTCTTTGTTTCAACCCTTTGATCGACAAAGGGTTACGAAAATGTTATAAAAAGAGCAAAGGTAAATTATGAAAGAAAACTAAACTAGCGCAAAATATAAAAAAGGCTGGAAATGTTTCTATAAGTATATAAAAGGGAAGAGAGTAGCTAAAGTGAATGTCGTTCCCTTGGAGGATGAGACTGGGGAGTTAATAGTGGAGAACACAGAAATGGAGGAAATACTAAATCAGTATTTTGTCTCAGTTTTCACGGTGCAGGATATTAATATCGTCACAATAGTAACAGAAAATGCAGAGGTTATAGAAAGGGAGGAACTTAGAACAATCATCATCACTGGAGGAAAAATGGGTGCCACAGTGGCACAGTGGTTAACACTGCTGCCTCACAACTCCAGGGACCCAGGTTCAATTCTGGCCTTGGGTGACTGTCTGCGTGGAGTTTGCAAGTTCTCCCCGTGTCTGCGTGGGTTTTTTCCACATGCTCCGGTTTCCTTCCACAGTCCACAGATATGTGGGGTAGGTTGATTGGCCAGGCAAAATTACCCCTTAATGTCAAGGGGACTAGCAGGGTAAATATGTGAGGTTATGGGGATAGGGTGGGATTGTTGTCGGTGCAGGCTCGAGAGGCTGAATGGCCTCCTTCTGCACTGTAGGATTCTATTATTCTATGACGTAAAAAAGTACCGAGCAAACTATTGGAATTGAAGATAGACAAGTCCTCAGGGCCTGACGGCCTACATCCTAGGATCTTAAAGTAAATGGCATTGGAGATACTGGATCCATTGGTTAAAGTACCCTAAAATTCCTTGCATGTGGGAAAAGTTCTAGTGGATTGGAAAAATACTAATATAATGCCTTATTCAAAAAGGGAGGGAGGCAGAAAGCAGGAACCTATGGACCAGGTAGTTTAACATCTACCTTTCGGAAATTGTTAGAATTAATTATTCAGGATGTAATAACAGAACATTTAGAAAGGCAAAATGCAATGCAGAGTTAGCATGGTTTTGTGAAGAGTAAAATCATGTTTGACTAATTTGCTAGAGTTCTTCGAAGATGTAACAAGCAAAATGGATAATGGGGATTCTGTAGAAGTAGTATATCTGGACTTCCAGAAGGCATTTGATAAGGTGCCGCACAAAAGTTTAATATGCAAGGTTAGTTAACATGGGTAATTTATTAGCTTGGATAGAGTACAGGCTAACCAACAGAAAGCAGAGAGTGGGGATAGATGGATCTTTCTCAGGTTGGCAAGATGTAACTAGTGGGGTGCCACAGGGTTTGGTCCTCAGGCCCCAGCTATTAACAATCTACATTAATGACTTGGATGCAAGGATAAAAGGAACTCTGGCCAAGTTTGGATGCAAGGATAAAAGGATAAAAGGAACTCTGGCCAAGTTTCCTAAGGGACCATGTTAGGGAACTGGAATTGCAGCTCGAGGACCTTCGCCGGGTTAGGGATAGTGAGGAGGTCATTGACAGGAGCTATCGGCAGGTGGTCACACCGGGACCACGGGAGGAGGGTAACTGGGTAACAGTGAGGAAGGAGAAAGCTCGGGTGATGGTGAGCACCCCGGTGGATGTGCCCCTTAATAATAAGTACTCCTGTCTGAGTACTACTGGGGTGGACAGCCCACCTGGGGGAAGCAGCGGTGGCAGTGTCTCTGGAGCTGAGCCTGGCCCAGTAGTGCAAAGGGGTAAGGAAAGGAGGGTAGTGCTAATTGGGGACTCTACGGTGAGAGGGTCAGATAGGCGTTTTTGCGGACACAGACGGGACTCTCGGATGGTGGTTTGCCTCCCTGGTGCAGGGGTCCGGGATGTCTCTGGTCGAGTCCCAGAAATCCTGAAGGGGGAGGGAGAGGAGCCCAAGGTCGTGATGCATATAGGTACTGCTGACATCGGTAGGAAGAGGGAAGGGGTCATGAAAAGAGAATATAGGGAGTTGGGTAGACAGCTGAGAAAGAGGAATGCAAAGGTAGTAATCTCGGGATTGCTGCCTGTGCCGCGGGAGAGTGAGAACAGGAATCGGTGGAGAATTAATGCGTGGCTGAGGGACTGGAGCAAGGGACAAGGATTTGGGTACTTGGATCATTGGGACCTCTTTAGGGGCAGGTGTGACCTGTTTAAAAAAGACGGGTGGCACTTGAATCCCAGGGGGACCAATATCCTGGCGGGAAGGTTGGCTAAGGCTACTGGAGAGACTTTAAACTAGAAAGGTTGGGGGGAGGGAATCGAAATGAGGGGACTGAGAGCGAGGAGGTTAGCTCGCAAATAGATAAGGAATGTAGACAGGGTAAGAGGGAGGTTAGACGAGTGAGGGAGAAGGGAAGTGCTCAGGCTGAAGGTCTGAGATGTGTCTATTTTAATGCCAGGAGTGTAGTGAATAAAGTGGATGAGCTTGGAGCGTGGATTGCTGCTTCGAATTGTGATGTGGTGGCCATTACGGAGACTTGGATGTCTCAGGGACAGGACTGGGTGCTTCAGGTGCCAGGTTTTAGATGTTTCAGGAAGGACAGGGAGGGAGGCAAGAGAGGGGGGGGAGTGGCACTGTTGATCAGGGATAGTGTCACGGCTGTAGAGAAGGTGGACGCCGTGGAGGGACTGACTACGGAATCTCTGTGGGTGGAGGTTAGGAATAGGAAGGGGTCGGTAACTTTGCTGGGTGTTTTCTATAGGCCGCCCAATAGTAACAGAGATGTTGAGGAGCAGATGGGGAAACAGATCCTGGAGAGATGTAGGAATAACAGAGTTGTCGTGATGGGAGATTTTAATTTCCCAAACATAGATTGGAATATCCCTAGGGCTAGGGGTTTGGATGGAGAGGAGTTTGTTAGGTGTGTCCAGGAGAGTTTCCTGACACAGTATGTGGATAAGCCTACTAGAGGAGAGGCTGTTCTTGATCTGGTGCTGGCTAATGAACCTGGACAGGTGGAGGATCTCTCGGTGGGTGAACATCTTGGGGATAGCGATCATAATTCTATCTCCTTCACGATAGCATTGGAAAGAGATAGGGTCAGGCAGGCTAGGAAAGTGTTTCTCTGGAGTAAAGGGAAATACAGTGTCATCAGGGAGGAAATTAGACGGGTAAATTGGAAGGAGGCATTCTTGGGGAAAAGTACCGAAGGAAAGTGGAGGATTTTCAAGGAATGTTTGTCTGGAGCTCTGCATGACAACGTTCCGATGAGACAGGGGGGTGTTGGTAGGGTACGGGAACCGTGGTGCACGAAGGTTGTGATGAACCTGGTAAATAAGAAAAGAGAGGCGTACAGAAGGTTCAGAGAGCTAGGAGGTGTTAAGGATTTAGAGGAGTATACACGATGTAGGAAGGAGCTTAAGAAGGAAATTAGGAGAGCGAGAAGGGGTCATGAGAAGACCTTGGCGGGTAAGATTAAGGAGAATCCCAAGGCTTTCTACAAATATGTCAAGAGTAAAAGGATGAGATGTGAAGGCATAGGACCCTTAAAAGGTGAAGGGGGAAAAGTTTGTGCGGAACCGTTAGAAATGGCGGAGGTGCTTAATGAATACTTTACCTCGGTATTCACGGTGGAAAGGGATCTGGGTGGTTGTACTGCTGGATTGCGGAGGACAGAAAGGATCGAGCATGTGGACATAAAGAAAGAGGATGTGTTGGAACTATTGAATGGCATCAAGGTTGGTAAGTCGCCGGGACCGGATGGGATGTACCCCAGGTTACTGTGGGAGGCGAGGGAGGAGATTGCGGAGCCTTTGGCGATGATCTTTGCATCGTCGATGGAGACGGGAGAGGTTCCGGAGGATTGGAGGATTGCGGATGTGGTCCCTATATTCAAGAAAGGGAACAGGGACAGCCCGGGAAATTACCGACCGGTGAGTCTAACCTCAGTGGTTGGTAAGTTGATGGAGAGGATCCTGAGAGACAGGATTTATGATCATCTAGAGAAGTTTAGTATGATCAAAAGTAGTCAGCACGGCTTTGTCAGGGGCAGGTCGTGCCTTACGAGCCTGGTTGAGTTCTTTGAAAATGTGACCAAGCACATTGACGAAGGAAGAGCGGTGGATGTGGTCTATATGGACTTCAGCAAAGCGTTCGATAAGGTCCCCCATGCAAGGCTTCTTGAGAAAGTGAGAGGGCATGGGATCCAAGGGGCTGTTGCCTTGTGGATCCAGAACTGGCTTGCCTGCAGAAGGCAGAGAGTGGCTGTGGAGGGGTCTTTCTCTGCATGGAGGTCAGTGACCAGTGGAGTGCCCCAGGGATCTGTTCTGGGACCCTTGCTGTTTGTCATTTTCATAAATGACCTGGATGAGGAAGTGGAGGGATGGGTTGGTAAGTTTGCTGACGACACCAAGGTAGGTGGTGTTGTGGATAGTTTGGAGGGATGTCAGAAGTTGCAGCGAGACATAGATAGAATGCAAGACTGGGCGGAGAAGTGGCAGATGGACTTCAACCCGGATAAGTGTGTAGTGATCCATTTTGGCAGATCCAATGGGATGGAGCAGCAGTATAAAATGAAGGGTACCATTCTTAGCAGTGTAGAGGATCAGAAGGACCTTGGGGTCCGGGTCCATAGGACTCTTAAATCGGCCTCGCAGGTGGAGGATGCGGTCAAGAAGGCGTATGGCGTACTAGCCTTCATTAATCGAGGGATTGAGTTTAGGAGTCGGGAGATAATGCTGCAGCTTTATAGGACCCTGGTTAGACCCCACTTGGAGTACTGCGCGCAGTTCTGGTCACCTCATTACAGGAAAGATGTTGAAGCCATTGAAAGGGTGCAGAGGAGATTTACAAGGATGTTGCCTGGATTGGGGGGCATGCCTTATGAGGATAGGTTGAGGGAGCTTGGTCTCTTCTCCCTGGAGAGACGAAGGATGAGAGGTGACCTGATAGAGGTTTACAAGATGTTGAGGGGTCTGGATAGGGTGGACTCTCAGAGGCTATTTCCAAGGGCTGAAATGGTTGCTACGAGAGGACACAGGTTTAAGGTGCTGGGGGGTAGGTACAGGGGGGATGTCAGGGGTAAGTTTTTCACTCAGAGGGTGGTGGGTGAGTGGAATCGGCTGACGTCGGTGGTGGTGGAGGCAAACTCGTTGGGGTCTTTTAAGAGACTTCTGGATGAGTACATGGGATTTAATGGGATTGAGGGCTATAGATAGGCCTAGAGGTGGGGATGTGATCGGCGCAACTTGTGGGCCGAAGGGCCTGTTTGTGCTGTGACTTTCTATGTTCTATGTTCTATTACACTAAAATAGGTGGGATTGGAAATTGCAATGAGGAAATAAATATTCAAATGGATATAGTTGGTTTGGTTAAATGGACCAAAATTTGGCAGATGGAGTTTAACGTGGGTAAGTGTGAGATTATACATTTATCCAATAGAAAAGCAATGTCTTATCTAAATGGAGAGAAGCGTCAGAGTGCTTCGGTACAGAGGGATCTGCGTGGCTTCATGCATGAATCTCAGAAAACTAGTATGCAGGTACAGCGGGTAATAAGGAAGGCAAATAGAATTTTGGTACTGATTGCTAAAGGAGTAACATATAAAAATAGGGAAGTGTTGCTGCAACTGTATAAGGCATTGGTGAGGCTGCACCTGGAGTATTGTATAGCGTTTTGGTCCCCTTACTTGAGAAAGGATGTAATTGCATTGGAGGTGGGTGAGAGGAAGTTCACTAGACTGATTCCAGTAATGAGGGGTTGTTTTATGTAGAGCGATTGAGTAGTTTACGCCTATACTTCCTGGAGTTCAGAAAAATGAGAGGAGATCTAATTGAGGTACATAAGCTGATAAAGTGGATTTACAAAGTTGACATAAAGAGGATGCCAGATTTGTGGTGGAGCTGCCTAGGGGGTTGAATTGCCCATTCCTACTCCTAGCTCTTGCATGTTTGAAATTTCTAGTTTTGCAAGCCTATTGTTTGGTCCAGTTAATAGGTAATCAGAAAATTTTGTTTCTGACTTTCAGACCCAAGAATTATAGCTTATTGAGTTCACAAGTTTGGTATATAATACAGGAAAGCGCCTGATAATTGGCTTTCCAAATGGTCAGTTTAAACCTTTGTTTCCTCCATGCATAAGTGAAGAATCATGCAAGGTTCTAGCCACAGATCAGCAACTCCATGTCCCTGAAGGAACCTCAGTAACGTTACCAGTTTTATCTATAACTTCAAAGAGGCTCAGAAAATACTCATTATTGTCAACACTGACAAACCCCACTAAACTGAAACAAAATTGTTCACTAAATGCTTTGCAATAAAAAGAAAACACGAAGGCCAGCCTCTTGGATAGCATTAAGAAAATCAAAACAAGGTCACAGATATGGTAACAGACCTGAATGGTACAAACGGAGTTATAAAATAACCTTGTATTTAATTGGTGCTTTATTGTGATTTGCCAGCCTTCACTTTAGCTAACAACTTGATGGGACAATATCATTATCTGTCCAATTACAAGTCAAGGTTAAGACTTCAATTACCCATGATGAATATTTCTTGAACTGTGGGCTTTTTGTTATCAAAGTACGCCACATAATTGGACACACTTTATGATTGAGTCAAGGTTTCATAATGTGCAACAACCATACGGTAGATCCGCGTGCTTACAAGTGAAAATATTGCACATTATCTATTTTAATCTCATTTTAACTACTTCCCTTATAAGGGGGATGATATGGAACAAAATGTGTAATTTAATGTAATTGCGTGGTCATGATGCATGTTTACAGACTGCTTGAATATTTTAACTAAATGGCAATGTATGACCACATTTGGTATTCAATTTGTTGGAAGAAGAGCGATGGAATTGCAGAGACCACATTAAGGGTTATATCATTGCCATCTCCCTGGAATGATTCAACGATTCACCCCATTTCCATCTGCAGAATTAATTGTGTTTATTTTAAAGTTGACATATCTTTGCTCTGCAGTAAATCTGTTTATACAGTTGACTGTTGCCATATAAATTGGCCATCAAACACATGCCATGAACTGAAAAGGGACCAATCTGGAGATACTGAAATAGTTGGTGATCATATAAATTTCCTAGATTAACAGTTTTCTTGTTTTGATAAACACATTTGTAACTATTCAAAAACTCCATTATGTTGGTCAGCAGACTCCAACGGGGGTGGGGGAAGAGAATTGTACGACACCTGGGAGGGTTTACTTCCTTTGCAGTGGGGGGTGCCCCACTTGTGGCATCCCATTCTCCCAAAGATGTGCCACCGTCTTTGCACCTCCTCCAAAACCCCTCAAACCTAACCCCTTACTCTTCCCCCCCTCACTATGGTCCCCAAACACCTCCCCCCCACCACCCAGCCAAAAGCCCTGGACTTCGGTGCAAGTCTGGCATCCGAAATCTTTTCTCAGGTGTCCCTAGTAGCCTTATCTGCAGTTTCTACTGCAGTCTGTCTTTGAGGGGTGGAAGCCCCACTCTCACCTTCTAAGGTTGCATCATTATACTATCACAGCAGAGCAACCTGTTTCAAAGTTGGCGAGTTTTCCGCCAACTGTTCTGCCATGGTGGGGGCCGAGTAATATGTTCACCCGTTAAAATTCACCCGATAGTTTCTCATATGTTTGATTTGTAACTTTAATCATAGAATCCCTACAGTGCAGAAGGAGGCCATTTGGCCCACCCAGGCCCTATTCCCGAAACCCCACATATTTACCCTGCGAATCCCTCTAACCCACACATCTCAGGACACTAAGAGGCAATTTAGCATGGCCAATCAACCTAACCTGCACATCTTTGGACTATGGGAGGAAACCGGAGCACCCGAAGGAAACCCATGCAGACACGGGGAAAATGTGCAAACTCTGTGCAGAGAATGACCCAAGCCGGGAATCGAACCATGTTCCCGGAGCTGTGAGGCAGCAGTGCTAACCAATGCACCATCTTGCTGCCCAGTTTTCTCAAGCATGAGGGGCGTCACAGTGCCACAGTGGTTAGCACTGCTGCCTCACAGCTCCAGGGAGCCGGGTTCAATTCCCAGCTTGGGTCACTGTCTGTGTGGAATTTGCACATTCTTCCCGTGTCTGTGTGAGTTTCCTTTGGGTGTTCCGGTTTCCTCCCACAGTCCAAAGATGTGCAGGATAGGTGGATTGGCCATCCGAAATTGTCCCTTAGTGTTAGGGGGATTGGCAAGGTAAATAGATGGGGTTATGTGGATAGGGCGTGGGTGGGATTGTTGTTGGTACAAGCTCGATGGGCTGAATGGCCTCCTACTGCACTGTAGAGATTCTGTGATTCTATGATTCATATTGTGAATGATGTTCCTGAATCTCCTCTGTACAGATCTTGCTTAGCCAAACCTTTCTGACAACCATACAGGAGGACAGGCAACGCAATGTTATACTTTCACCAATATCACTCCATTACACTTCTGCCATTGGTTTAGTTTCTCCCTCAAAATATTTTTGACTTTGGTTTCTTCTTTCTCAAACGCACCTCTCCCCCACAATAAACAGACCCACTCCATTTCCCCAGTACCTGAGTTAAATACAAGCCATGATTTTCCAATTGTAATGACAGCAAAGCTATTAGCATTCCCATAAATGTACAGTTAAAAATAGAAATTTAGATGTTATAGAGTCATGGAGATATACAGCATGGAATCAGGCCCTTCAGCCCAACTTGTCCATGACAACCAGGTTTCCTAAATGAACTAGTCCCATTTGCCTGCGTTTGGTCCATATCCCTCTAAACCTTTCCTATCCATGTACCTGTCCAAATGTCTTTTAAATATTGTAATCGTACCCGCCTCTACCACCTCCTCTGGCAGCTCATTCAATATATGCACTCCCCTCAAGTGCAGCACAGTGGCACAGTGGTTAGCACTGCTGCCTCACAGTGCCAGGGACCTGGGTTCAATTCCCAGCTTGGGTCACTGTCTGTGCAGAGTCTGCATGTTCTCCTTGTGTCTGCGTGGGTTTCCTCCAGGTGCTCCAGTTTCCTCCCACAGTCTGAAAGATGTGCAGTTAGGTACATTGGCCATGCTAAATTCCCCTGAACAGGCGCTGGAATGTGGCAACTAGGGGATTTTCACAGTCGCTTCATTGCAGTGTTAATGAAAGCCTACTTGTGACACTAATAAAATAAACTTTAAACTAAACTGTGTGAAAAATTTGCCCCTCAGGTTCCTTTTAAATCTTTCTCCTCTCACCTCAAACCTATACCCTCTAGTTTTGGACTCCCCTATCCTGGAAAAAAGACCTTGGCTATTCATCTTATCTATGCCCCTCATGATTTTATAAACCTCTATAAGATCACTCCTCATCCTTCTGTGCTCCAGAGAAAAAGGTCCCAGCTTATCCAGTGTCTCTTATAATTCAAAACTTCAAGTCACGGTAACATCCTTGTAAATCTTTTTTGCACCCTTTCCAGTTTAACAACATCCTTCATCCAGCAGGGTGACCAGAATTGTACGCAGTACTCCAAATGTGGTCTTACCCAATGTCTTGTACAGCTATAACATAACATCCCAACTTCTGCACTCAATGCTCTGACTGATGAAGGCAATTGTGCCACATCCTTCATCCAGCAGGGTGACCAGAATTGTACGCAGTACTCCAAATGTGGTCTTACCCAATGTCTTGTACAGCTATAACATAACATCCCAACTTCTGCACTCAATGCTCTGACTGATGAAGGCAATTGTGCCAAATGCCTTCTTCACCACCCTGTCATCTGTGACACCATTTTTAAGGAACTATGTACCTGCACTCCTAGGTCTCTCTGTTTGACAACACTCCCCAGGCTCTACCATTAACTGTGTCAGTCCTGCCCTGGTTTGCAAAATGCAACACCTCACATTTATCTGAATTAAACTCCATCTGACATTCCTGGGCCCACTGGCCCAGTTGATCAAGATCCCATTGTAGTTTTAGATAACCTTCTTCACTGTCCACTCAACCACCAATTTTGGTGTCATCCGCAAACTTAGTAACCATGCCTCCCATATTCTCATCCAACTTGTTCATATAAATGAAAAACAACAGTGGACCCAGCACCCAAATCCCCGGCACACCGCTGATCACAGGCCTCCAATCTGAAAAACAATCCTCTACCACCACCCTCTGTCTCCTACCGGCAAGCCAATTTTATATCCATTTGGCTAGTTCTCCCTGGATCCCATGTGATCTAACATTACTGACCAGTCTACCATGCAGTACTTTGTCGAAGGACTTGCTAAGGTCCATGTAGACAACATCTACACGCTACCCTCATCTATTTTCTTGGTCACCCCTTCAAAAACACTATCAAATTTGTAAGACAAGATTTCCCATGCACAAAGCTGAGCTGACTATCTTAATCAGTCCTTGCCTTTCCAAATGCATGTAGATCCTGTCTCTCAGAATCCCCTCCAACAACTTACCCACCACTGACGTTAGGCTTACTGGTTTGAAGATCCCTGGTTTTCCCTTGCCATCTTCCTTAAATAACGGCACAACACCCATGGCTGTCAATGATACAAATATCTCCGCTAGTGGTCCTGCAATTTCTTCCCTAGCTTCCCACAATGTCCTGCGATACACTTGATCATGACCCAGAGATTTATCTGCCTTTACGTGTTTTAAGACCTCCGGTATGTCCTCTTTTGTAACGTAGAAGCTTTTCAAGATACTATCATTTACTTCCCTGAGTTCCCTAGCTTCCATGTCTTTCTCCGCAGTAAATACTGATGACAAATGTTCATTTAGGATCTCATCCATCTCCTGTGATTCTGCACATTGTTGACCTTGTTGATCTTTAAGGGACCCTATTCTCTCCCTAGTTACTCTTTTGCACTTACTATACCTGTAGGATCTCTTTAGAGTACTGACAACAACATCATTGTTGCTGCCAGAGATTCCCTGCTCCTCCACAGGGTCCACTTTTGAAGGCCCTACAGATGGCTGTTGTAATATGTCTTTAAGGGATAGCAGCATGACATCAATGAAAGGAAAGCGTGTCATGTAATTCAGTCTCAGTTTCATTTTGGTCTGTGAGTGGAACACAGTACACACAGCTCTGCTGCTGAGGTTTTATGTTTTCTACCTTTTTTATAGTTTAAATAAATGAATCCACAACATGTTTAAACTATTCCATACAAGTGATTCCATCATTATATACGAGCCTTTGTATCATTATAAAAACACAACATAGTGATCAGTGATGGTAAGACAGATGGCAGCAAGATTAAGTACAGGTACAATAAGATGAACAGCTGTAGATCGTGTTACATGACATGAGGCGACCCTTAACAATTTGGTCAGACCGTAATGAGATGATAGCATCAGCGAGTGTTGGAATTACAGTGTGCCGACTGCTCAGAAAGCTTGCAAGACGCGGCAAGATGGTGTTTAATTGAAGTGCTGGGATACCAGCAGATCCCTCCTGGTGAGATTGCAGCGCATAGCCTGTCAGTTGAGTGAGTGGGACAGCGTGTCGAGGGGACTGGCTTAGCTCAGTAGGGAAAGGTAAGTGACCAGGTTGTGGGTTGGATATATCGTGATCACAAGGGTTAGCACTGCTGCCTCACAGTGCCTGGGACCCGGGTTTGATTCCCAGCTTGGTTCACTGTCTGTGTGGAGTTTGCATATTCTTCCCATGTCTGTCTGGGTTTCCTCCAGGTGCTCCGCTTTCCTCCTACAGTCCAAAGTGGTGCAGGCTAGGTGGATTGGCCATGTTAAAATTGCCCCTTAGTATCAGGGGGATTAGCGAGGGTGAATGAATGAGGTTATGGGGAGGGAACCTGGGTGGGGTTATGGTTGGTGCAGACTCGATGGGCTGAATGGCTGCAGAGGAAGGATGCCCCAAGGGCCTTGGTGGGCTCGGACTGGGAGAAAATGGTTGACCTCAGCACTATCCCCAAAATAGCGGTCTTGTAGCTAGACTGCCCCTTTTAACCCTGATAAACCTAAAGATTGCTCTTGGCATGACGATTTCAGGCAGCTTCATTCTGGTCTGTAACTATGAAAACTTTGGAGTGGGCAAGTCACTTTAATCTCCATGGCTCCTGGACACTTGTGAGACTTCCAAATCCTACCAACACTCCAATCTGCAGAAGGAATTCCCCTTTCTCTCTGTAAGAAGCTGAAGGTGTGATAAGACACCTTTCAAGTCCCCTGCCTGACAACGGCTGCTGGGGGGATTCCTTTCTCCACAGCTGCTCAATTAGCCCCATTCTTTTAACACAGCATTTATTTCAAGTTCCTGAGCCTTTATAGAACGATGAAAGCCTTTGAAATCCTTTCAAACCGTGAAAGCATTTGTTTGCATTCAATTTCTGTCCAGACCTTTAAACTCACTTCTGATTGACATCCTAATGGTTTTCAGACAGTATGCAGTCAACATTGTTTGTTGATCTCTCACTTCATAGTTGAATGCATTTGAATTACACCACTCCCTGCATTGTACCCCCCCGCCCCACCCCACTGCCCATCGTTCCTAACTGTAATGTTTATACAAAAGGAGAACTGAAAGCACTTAGCTGCTTTTGAAGTTGCCTGCAGCTGTGACACAGGTTCGACCAAACAACAAAAATCGTTCACTCTTACGACCCAAATGTCTCTTTCAGATTGCCCTTCCCTTTGAGGGTAGCACCCAGCAAAAAACAGGAATATGGCTATGACTGGAGATTGAACAGGAGAAAATGCAAACAGGTTTCTTCATTCTGTGGTGTCCCACAGCAGATTAAGTTGGAAATTATTGGTAACAACATCTTCGCGAAACAAATTTTTTTCAACAAAATAATTTCGAGCATTACTTAACTTCAACTAAATGCCTCGTCTGAATTTGCATTCCATTCATGTATAACTACATAATTGCCTACATTCCAAAAACAACATTTCCAATCGTATTTGACAGATATCTGGGTCAAGAAAGGAAAACATGACCAGCTACTTCTGCATTATTTCAGTTAATTAGTACGTCATATGAACCTGTAATGCATTACATCTTGTAATGATGTCGGCCCAATAAAAAGGATCATTCTGTGTTGGGAATATTTGCTAAATTATTTAAAGTTAGCTAAGTACAACTTTTGTGGAGAAATGAAAAAAATGCAACATTGAATAATTCACCAATAAAACTGTAATTGGGGCTGAATCATTACAATGTTGGACAGCCTGGTGGTGTATTGCCATTTTCTGTCTAGCATTTTTCACTATTCATTTCTTCCACCATTCATTCTAACAGTTACTACTAGGAGTGGAACACACTATTGTACTCATTCATTGGATAATGAGTACATTGCAGATATCCTGTCAGCAGGTCATTAAATAAAGGGGTCAGCAATAAACTATACAAATATGGCAACCTGGTAGAGCACTTGCCTTCCAGCCAAAGGTCAGACGATTGAAGTTCCTCAGCTATCTATCACTCGAGTCCATCTGCTTCAGTAAGATGAGTTATTTTGGCTCTCAGCAAACTGGTTAAATGAAATATGGCACCCAATGTTTGAGAGCATGAGGAACAAGACAATCTAGCAAACTATATATTTGTGGAACTATTTATATTGTTATGGCAAAGGATGTTTTACTAAGGAAATTCAGAATGTGCTTCCTGGAGGAAATTTTATAAATTAAGTATAATTTAGGATGCAGTTTTTGTAGACAATTTTGTTCCCTAAGAGCACAGCACTGGTCCTCTAAAGGGAAGTGAAGATTAATCATAGGAATTATCCCTTGCTAGTACAGTTAAGGATATATATATTTTATCACAGAATCCCAACAGTGCAGAAGAGGGCCATACAGACCATCAAGTCTCCATGGACCACAAACCAGGCCCTATTCCTGTAACCTCTCACATTTATCCTGCTAATCCCCCTAGGGTTAATTTAGCAGGGCCAATTAATCTAACCTGCACATCTTTGGACTGTGGGAGGAAACCAGAGCACCCGGAGGAAACACACGCAGATGCAGGGAGAACGTGCAAACTCCTCACAGACAGTGACCCAAGTGGGAATCGAACCCAGGTCCCTGGCACTGTAAGGCAGCATTGCTAACCACTGTGCCGCCCTTTTGTTCAGGATTATGTATATATAAAAGTGACTTTACCTTTTCTTTGCCTGAGATCTTTGAGTAATGATGCTGATCATTTGGAAAGGTTTGTGCGTTATCCAGTGGGTTTCAGAGAAAACTTAGATTATAACATTGTAGAAATGTCCTGCACAATATGAGTTCTAAGTAAAGAATCTGCTTAGTGTAATGGGTTCGCAATTTGTCCTGTTTATTCCTGGAGTTTGAACTGACAGTAACTTTAAAATAGAAAATTGTCCCAAAGAGCATTGCAGGATGCAGGCCGAGAATTATAGGTCTCCTCTCTGCTGATTGCATCAACAGATTCACATCTTCAGTGATTATTAATTGCTCAAAGAGATGATAAAATGGCTAGGGTGAAAAATGATTAGTTATTATATTTTTATAAAGTTGGGATTAAAGCACAAATTCAGATTTTTTAAAAATCAGATCTGCCCCATGGTTTCGTTTACACAGGAGTACTCAAGGTTAACACTGGGTGTAACGTTTGTCTTCTCCAGCACTAACATTACTCACCTTCTTAGTGAATGTAAAGAGGGTAATATGCAAATAAACGCAAAGTACTACAAATGATGGAAATCTGACATAACAACAGAAAATACTCAGCAGGTCTGGCAGCATCTAGGGAGAAACACAGTTAATTTTTCGAGTTCATTCACCCTTCTGTAAACCCTTCTGTAGAAGGGTCAATGGACTCGAAACGTTGGCCAAGATTTTCCCTGCCCGCTGCACTGCTCAAGCAGCACAGCAGACCAGGAGACATCAACGGGAGGCATTTTACAAGGTTCGCAACCAAGTGCTTTTTTTTAAGCACAATCAGCTCCACGCCGGAAATCGGCACAGAGCTGATTATCATAAGGGAATGTCATGGAAATTGACATTTCCATATGATTGGCAGGCCCAGGATGGTATTCTCCAGGCCTGCTACTCACACCCGCCCCGCCACCAGCCCCCCCGCCGGGAGTGATTCTCACCAACCGGGTTTACAACTGCTCCCTACTAACAGGGGACAAGGGGCCTGACCCTGTTGGGGACAGAGGCCACTGATGCCCCCCAGGGAGGTCGGGGGTAAGGGGGGGGCTGCTCCTTGGGCAGTGCCAGCCTGGTACTCTGGCACTGCACAAGGGGCAAACTGGCACTGCCCTCGGGGCATCAGGTAGTGCCAAGGGGGTGAGGCCAGAGGAGACATAGCATACTGGGAGGGCAGGGCCTATTGAGAGGGACGAACGGTGGGGAGGGTACCCGCTGCCAATCTGCAAGTGGGATCAGTTGGGGAGGGAGGGAGGAAGACGCCTGGGGATGGCCATCATGGTGCGGGGGGTGGGGTTGAGGCTGGCAATCATGGTGGGGGGAGATCGGGGCTGGGTGGGGGGAGGGAGGTTCCTGTTGGCCAGCGATAGGGGGCTGGGGAGGTCGGGGAGGTCAGGAAGGTCAGTGATCAGGTGGATTGTGGTGAAAGCCAGCGATCGGAGGCCAGTGATGGGGTGGGGGGGCGCAGTGGGCATGCGCCAATCTCCGCACTGACAGATCGACGCACGTGCAGTGGCTCACTCAGCACTATGCTGTCAGCCTCTCGGGTGGGAATAGGCCCCGCCCTGTTTCTCAGAGTGAATCACGCCGAGGCACTCTGCATTGCTCAGTGTGTGGGAGATTCATACTCCCATTTCCCCGTCCATTGGACACATTTTGTTTTGGGAGAATCCTGGCTGTAAACTGTATTTCCCTCTCCACAGACGTTGCCAGACTTAGTGAATTTATCCAGTATTTTCTGTTTATATTTATGTTTCATATATGAATCCTGACATATTGGCCGAAACTTTACTGCCATGCCCGCCGCGGGAATTGGAGCAAGCGAGGGGTGCACCATGGAAAGGTCTGTTGACCTCAGGCGGGATTTTCTGGTTTCGGGACGAGCCCATTCTGATGGTTGCAATGGTCAGAGCCAAACCAAAAGAAGTCTGACTGCCTGAAAGATCTATCCAATTTCTTCAAAGACATTTGCCTTTTCTACTCGGCTGCAAAGACTTTTTTAACAGATTTATGATGTACCGATCAATTGAAAGGGGGATATATAAAGATAAGTTGCTGTCTTTAACAATGCTGGTTAGTTTTGACCTAAAGAGTAACATCCTTTTATCCTGCATTGAATCTCTGGCAAAGAGCCCTGGCTGAATATCTTAATTAAAAATTTGTTCTGGCTTTCCTACCTGAAAATAACCACGTATAAACCTTTGACATAATTGATTGATCACCCAGTTTCATCCCTTTGTTGGCACCATAAGGCTAATTAAACCAAACAGAGAAGCCATAGATTCCGACAGTGCTAAATGTGGCCATTCGACCCATCACGTTTGCACCAACCCTATCCCCGCAACCCCACAAACCTATCCTGCTAATCCTCCTAACCTACACATCTTTGGGCACTAAGGGGCAATTTAATATGGCCAATCCTCTTAATTTGGACTGTGGAAGGAAACCGGAGCACCCGACGGAAACCCACGCAGACACGGGGAGAACGTGCAAACTCCACACAGACAGTGACCCAAGGCCGGAATTGAACCCAGGTCCCTGGCACTCTGAGGCAGCACTGCTAGCCACATTGCCACCGTGCTGTCCCTTCAAGTCATTCCACTTAATTCCAATTGATCAGGATAATTTGGTCTCCAGCTGAAAGAAAAATTATTTCAATATCCCTATCCTTTCCTGGCTATGTAAAAGAGCGGAAATTTGCACAAGCAGATTTCACCCACGCAGAGAACAGCATCAGGCAAGGTTTGAACTTAACTCCATTTAAACTGAAACAGTGAATTAAAGAATTCAAACAGTGCAGATATCACAACGGTGACAAAGCATTCCTGCTCTTAGTTTTGTTATTTACTGGATATTCAGAACTTACCATAAAAAGTCTTGGAATGCATTTGCCCCTATTTAATTTCTGGGTTGACCATTAGTGTTTGATAGCATCACTGGACTTCATGAAGGTTAATCAACGCCTCTACTTTCTCAGGAGACTAAGGAAATTCGGGCATGTCCGCTACGACTCTCACCAAATGTGGTGAACCATCGTTGGTTCCCACTGGATAGTGCTGAGCCTGGGGCTGGCCAGTACTACAAGGGTGTACATATGTTACTGTTGGGTTGTGCTATTGTTGCTGTTGGGGTTAGGGTGGGGTTGTTACACCTTTGTACTGTAGTGTTGTGGCACATCCCAGTCGGGCTCCGCCTCCTGGGAGAGGTATAAGAGTCCCTGCTCTGGCCGGGACCCCTTCAGTCTGGGATAGTGTATATAAGTTCTGGTAGCTTCGTTAACAGTAAATAAAAGCCTTTCATTTACTGAGCTTCAAGCCTCGTGTCTGAATAGCGCACCAATTTTATTTACTGTCGTTAAACTCTCGTCGAGAAAAAAAAAAGAGAGAGAGTATGGAGCAAATTCTAAAGCCGGAACGCCTTACGCTAGATCCACGTGCGGTGGGCGCTTCTAACACCTTCGACCACTGGCTGAAGTGTTTCGAAGACTACCTGACAGCCTCCGCAGCGGTCACCACAGATGATGACAGACTCCGGGTCCTCCATGCGAGGGTAAGTGACACTGTCTACCTCGCGATCCGTGCGGCCACCAATTATCCTAAGGCCCTCGAGCTTCTAAAGAAGCGCTATACCAAACCACCTAATGAGATACACGCTCGTTACCTCCTAGCCACTCGACAACGGCAGTCTGGCGAAACGATGGAGGACTATGCGAATGAGCTCCTACAGCTAGCCAGGGGCTGTGACTGCAAAGCTGTGTCGGCTGAGCAGAGCATGTACGACCTCGCCCGAGATGCGTTTGTGGCCGGGGTCGGATCGTCGTACATTCGACTTAAACTGTTGGAGAAGGGTAACCTTAATCTTACCCAGGCCATCGAGTTAGCAGAGATGCTCGAGTCGGCCTCCAAGAGCTTAGTTTTATATCCGGAGGACCATGTGGAGACAACGTGGCAGGAGCAGTCGCAAATCCCTCCTCGTCCCTCGGGTTCAAAATGCTGTGTAATGGCGTGCTCCCATTCGGGCCAGACGACGGCAGCAGCCCCGGGCGGCCCGCGGTGGTATTTCTGTGGAGGAGCGAAGCATACTCGGCAAAAGTGTCCCGCTAAAGCTGTGTTGTGCACCGCATGCGGTAAAAAAGGGCATTATTCAAAAGTGTGCCGATCTAAACCCAGGAACGGCAGTGCGGCCTGCGATTCTTCAGAGCTCGGGTCTTCATCGTCGAAGTCGTCGCGGGGTTCGTCCACGTGCGAGACCAGGACGACGCCATTATGGTCGACGGAGTCAGAGGAGTATGACCACCAGGGGTCGCTGAGTTTGGCGCCCTCACCCACGTGCGATTCATGGGGGCAGCCATGTTGGTCGACACTGACCACGAACGACCAGCAGGGGTCCTCCTCATCGACTTCAGCTGCCTGCAGTGGCGCTCATGAACCAACGGTGGCGTCGATCATCCTGGACCAGGCCAAGCCTCATAGACTTGACAAATCTATGATGAATATCCAGGTAAATAACCACGTGATTTATTGTCTGTTTGACAGCGGGAGCACTGAGAGCTTTATCCACCCAGACACTGTGAAGCGGTGTGGACTCCAGATTCAACCTGCCAAACACAATCTCTATGGCATCAAGGTCCCGGTCTGTTGCCGTGCTAGGGAGTTGCGTGGTAACCTTGAAGGTGCAAGGCACAGTTTACGAGCGTTTCAAGCTCCTTGTGTTGCCGTATCTTTGCGCGCCAATACTTCTCGGACTAAACTTCATGGTCCACTTGAGGAGTGTAATCCTACAGTACGGTGGGCCACTCCCTTCACTGGCAGTGGGAAAGCAGCAGCAGCCTCCAAATTGCCCAACGCGCCCCGCCTGCAGCCTCTCGACGCTGAAGATTACCACACCCTCCTTGTTCCAGAATCTTGTGCCAGGCTGCAAGCCCATCGCGACTAAAAGTAGGCGTTACAGCACTGAGGGTCGGATCTTCATTAGATCTGAGGTTCAGCGGCTCCTCAAAGAAAGGATCATACAACCCAGTGCTAGTCCGTGGAGAGCGCAGGTCGTAGAGGTCAAGAGCGGGAACAAACCCCGGATGGTCATTGACTACAGTCAGACCATTAACCGATATACGCAGCTGGATGCGTATCCCCTCCCGCGCATATCTGATATGGTCAATCAGATTGCGCAGTACCGGGTGTTCTCCACCATAGACCTCAAGTCTGCCTACCACCAACTCCCCATTCGCCCAGAGGACCGACAATACACGGCTTTTGAGGCGGATGGTCGCTTGTATCACTTTCTCAGAGTTCCCTTTGGTGTCACCAATGGGGTCTCGGTTTTCCAGCGTGCTATGGACCGAATGGTGGACAAGAACGGGCTGCGGGCTACCTTCCCGTACCTGGATAATGTCACCATCTGCGGCCATGACCAGCAGGACCATGACACAAACCTCCTGAACTTCTTACGCACTGCATCTCGCCTGAACTTGACCTACAACAGGGAGAAGTGTGTGTTTCGTACGCGCCGTTTAGCCATCCTAGGATACGTGGTGGAAAACGGGGTCATTGGCCCTGATCCAGACTGTTTGCACCCCCTTTCTGAACTTCCCTTACCTGCTAGTGCAAAAGCACTGAGAAGATGCTTAGGCTTCTTCTCTTATTATGCGCAGTGGGTTCCCAACTACGCGGATAAAGCCCGTCCGCTCATTAAGTCCATGACTTTTCCCTTAACGCCAGAGGCCAGATTGGCCTTCGATAAATTGAAAGCTGACATCGCGAAAGCCACGATGCACGCTGTAGACGAGTCCATCCCTTTTCAGGTGGAGAGCGATGCATCTGATTTCGCCCTGGCCGCCACACTTAACCAGGTGGGCAGGCCCGTCGCATTTTTTTCCCCCACCCTCCAAGGCCCCGAAATTCGGCATTCAGCAGTGGAAAAGGAGGCCCAGGCCATTGTGGAGGCCGTCAGGCACTGGCGCCATTACTTGGCGGGAAAACGGTTCATCCTGATCACGGACCAGCGGTCCGTGGCGTTCATGTTTAACAACACGCAGAGGGGCAAGATCAAGAATGACAAGATCTTGCGGTGGAGAATTGAACTCTCCACCTATAACTACGATATCATGTATCGTCCAGGGAAACTCAATGAGCCCTCGGGTGCCCTCTCGCATGGAACATGCGCTAGTATACAGGAGGACCGTTTGCACGCCCTCCATAATGACCTGTGCCATTCCTGGGGTCACTCGGCTCTACCACTTTGTAAAAGCCTGCAACCTGCCTTACTCGGTGGAGGACGTCAGGTCAGTAACAAGGAGCTGTTGGGTTTGCGCGGAATGCAAACCGCACTTTTACCGACCTGACCGGGCACATTTAGTCAAGGCCACTCGTCCCTTCGAGAGACTGAGTGTTGATTTTAAGGGCCCCCTTCCCTCAACAGATCGGAATGTGTACTTCCTCAATATCATTGATGAGTACTCTCGGTTCCCTTTTGTTGTTCCCTGCTCTGATACATCCGCTGCCACGGTTATCAAGGCATTCCGTGATCTCTTTACCCTGTTCGGGTACCCCAGCTACATCCATAGCGACAGGGGCTCGTCGTTCATGAGCGATGACTTGAGGCAATTCCTGCTCTCATACGGGATTGCCTCTAGTAGGACCACGAGCTACAACCCTAGCAGTAATGGACAGGTGGAACGCGAGAATGCTACAGTCTGGAAGGCTGTCTTACTGGCGTTGAAGTCAAAAGGTCTTCCAGTCTCCCGTTGGCAAGAGGTGCTCCCTGATGCGCTCCATTCTATTCGCTCCCTCCTGTGTACGGCAACCAATGCTACTCCCCACGAGAGGATGTTCTCATTCCCTCGGAAGTCTTCCTCGGGGACCTCATTACCGTCTTGGTTGACGTACTCAGGACCCGTCCTCCGGCGGCGACATGTAAGGGCCCGCAAGTCCGACCCGTTGGTCGAACAGGTCCATCTCCTCCACGCCAACCCTCAGTATGCCTATGTGGCATACCCTGACGGGCGAGAGGACACGGTCTCAATCCGAGACCTGGCGCCAGCAGGGGACGTAGCAACCCCTGTCGCTCCCATACCCCCTGTAACAAATCCTTTATCTCTTGTTTCTTCCCCGGACACGGCGCGGGCAGCATCGGGACCATTGCTTAACCATTTTACTCCCATGTACAGCTTGCCTGAGCCCAGAAGATGGTCGCCACCGCAGGGTGTGTCAGGATCCCCTGGACTACCGTCACCTCAGGGTCAACCGGCCTGTGAGTCCATGGAAGAACAGCTGGACGCCGCTTTGGGGAGAACGCCACCGCAAGTGCCTACTCCGGTGTCACCGCCGGTATTGAGGAGGTCACAACGACGGTGCGGTCCCCCTGACCGTCTGAACTTATAGGCTGCTGACACTTTATTCCGTTTTTTTGTACCCCGCCGGCCTTTGTTCTCAAAGGAGGGGTGAATGTGGTGAACCATCGTTGGTTCCCACTGGATAGTGCTGAGCCTGGGACTGGCCAGTACTACAAGGGTGTACATATGTTACTGTTGGATTGTGCTATTGTTGCTGTTGGGGTTAGGGTGGGGTTGTTACACCTTTGTACTGTAGTGTTGTGGCACATCCCAGTCGGGCTCCGCCTCCTGGGAGAGGTATAAGAGTCCCTGCTCTGGCCGGGACCCCTTCAGTCTGGGATCGTGTATACAAGTTCTGGTAGCTTCGTTAACAATAAATAAAAGCCTTTCATTTACTGAGCTTCAAGCCTCGTGTCTGAATAGCGCATCACCAAATTTTTCAGATGCACCATAGAAAGCATTCTTTCTGGTTGTATCACAGCTTGGCATGGCTCCTGCTCTATCCAAGACCAGAAGAAACTACAAAGAGTTGTGAACGAAGCCCTGTTCATCACACAAACCAGCCTCCCATCCATTGACTCCATCTACACTTTCTGCTGCTTCGGAAAAGCAGCCAGCATAATAAAGGACCTCACGCATCCCCGACATACTCTCTTCCACCTTCTCGTGTCGGGAAAAAGATGCAAAAGTCTCAGGTCACATACCAACCGGCTCAAGAGCAACTTCTTTTTCCCTGCTGCCATCAGACTTTTGATGTGGAGATGCCGGCGTTGGACTGGGGTAAGCACAGTAAGAAGTCTCACAACACCAGGTTAAAGTCCAACAGGTTTATTTGGTAGCAAATACCATAAGCTTTCGGAGCTTGCTGCTCCTTCGTCAGATGGAGTGGTCTCTGTTCTCCAACAGTGCACAGACACAGAAATCAAGTTACAGAATACTAATTAGAATGCAAATCTCGACAGCCAGCCAGGTCTTAAAAGGTACAGATAATGTGGTTGGAGGGAACATTAAACACAGGTTAAGGAGATGTGTATTGTCTCCAGACAGAACAGCTGGTGAGATTATGCAAGACCAGGGGCAAGCTGTGGGGGTTACTGATAATGTGACATAAATCCAACATCCCGGTTTAGGCCGTCCTCATGTGTGCGGAACTTGGCTATCAGTTTCTGCTCAGCGACTCTGCGCTGTCGTGTGTCGTGAAGGCCGCCTTGGAGAACGCTTACGTGAAGATCCAAGGCTGAATGCCCGTGACTGCTGAAGTGCTCCCCCACAGGAAGAGAACAGTCTTGCCTGGTGATTGTCGAGCAGTGTTCATTCATCCGTTGTCGTAGCGTCTGCATGGTTTCCCCAATGTACCATGCCTCGGGACATCCTTTCCTGCAGCGTATCAGGTAGACAACGTTGGCCGAGTTGCAAGAGTATGTACCGTGTACCTGGTAGATGGTGTTCTCACGTGAGATGATGGCATCCGTGTCGATGATCCGGCACGTCTTGCAGAGGTTGCTGTGGCAGGGTTGTGTGGTGTCGTGGTCACTGTTCTCCTGAAGGCTGGGTAGTTTGCTGCGGACAATGGTCTGTTTGAGGTTGCGCGGTTGTTTGAAGGCAAGAAGTGGGGGTGTGGGGATGGCCATGGCGAGATGTTCGTCTTCATCAATGACATGTTGAAGGCTCCGGAGGAGATGCCGTAGCTTCTCCACTCCGGGGAAGTACTGGACGACGAAGGGTACTCTGTCCACCGTGTCCCGTGTTTGTCTTCTGAGGAGGTCAGTGCGGTTTTTCGCTGTGGCACGTCAGAACTGTTGATCGATGAGTCGAGCACCATATCCTGTTCTTATGAGAGCATCTTTCAGCGTCTGGAGGTGTCTGTTGCGATCCTCCTCATCCGAGTAGATCCTGTGTATTCGGAGGGCTTGTCCATAGGGGATGGCTTCTTTTACGTGTTTAGGGTGGAAGCTGGAGAAGTGGAGCATCATGACGTTATCCGTGGGCTTGCGGACCTTCAACCAATGCTATACACTAGATACATCGATGACATTTTCTTCCTTTGGAGTCATGGTGAACAATCACTGAAACAACTATATGATGACATCAACAAGTTCCATCCCACCATCAGACTCACCATGGACTACTCTCCGGAATCGGTTGCATTCTTGGACACACGCATCTCCATTAAGGACAGTCGCCTCAGCACCTCACAATACCACAAGCCCACGGATAACCTCATGATGCTCCACTTCTCCAGCTTCCACCCTAAACACGTTAAAGAAGCCATCCCCTACGGACAAGCCCTCCGAATACACAGGATCTGCTCGGATGAGGAGGATCGCAACAGACACCTCCAGATGCTGAAAGATGCCCTCATAAGAACAGGATATGGCGCTCGACTCATCGATCGACAGTTCCGACGTGCCACAGCGAAAAACCGCACCGACCTCCTCAGAAGACAAACACGGGACACGGCGGACAGAGTACCCTTCGTCGTCCAGTACTTCCCCGGAGCGGAGAAGCTACAGCACCTCCTCCGGGGCCTTCAACATGTCATTGATGAAAACGAACATCTCGCCAAGGCCATCCCCACACCCCCACTTCTTGCCTTCAAACAACCACGCAACCTCAAACAGACCATTGTCCGCAGCAAACTACCCAGCCTTCAGGAGAACAGTGACCATTACACCACACAACCCTGCCACAGCAACCTCTGCAAGACGTGCCGGATCATCGACACGGATGCCATCATCTCACATGAGAACACCATCTACCAGGTACACGGTACATACTCTTGCAACTCGGCCAACGTTGTCTCCCTGATACGCTGCAGGAAAGGATGTCCCGAGGCATGGTACATTGGGGAAACCATGCAGACGCTACGACAACGGATGAATGAACACCGCTCGACAATCACCAGGCAAGACTGTTCTCTTCCTGTGGGGGAGCACTTCAGCAGTCACGGGCATTCAGCCTTGGATCTTCACGTAAGCGTTCTCCAAGGCGGCCTTCACGACACACGACAGCGCAGAGTCACTGAGCAGAAACTGATAGCCAAGTTCCGCACACATGAGGATGGCTTAAACCGGGATGTTGGATTTATGTCACATTATCAGTAACCCCCACAGCTTGCCCCTGGTCTTGCATAATCTCACCAGCTGTTCTGTCTGGAGGCAATACACATCTCCTTAACCTGTGTTTAATGTTCCCTCCAACCACATTATCTGTACCTTTTAAGACCTGGCTGGCTGTCGAGATTTGCATTCTAATTAGTATTCTGTAACTTGATTTCTGTGTCTGTGCACTGTTGGAGAACAGACACCACTCCATCTGACGAAGGAGCAGCAAGCTCCGAAAGCTTATGGTATTTGCTACCAAATAAACCTGTTGGACTTTAACCTGGTGTTATCAGACTTTTGAACAGACCTACCTTATATCTAGTTGATCTTTCTCTATACCCTAGCTATGACTGTAACACGACATTCTGCACCCTCTCCTTTCCCGTCTATGAATGCTTTGTTTGTATCGTGCGCAAGAAACAATACTTTTCACTGTATACGAATACATGTGATAATAATAAATCAAATCAAATCAATTTTGTGATAACAAGATTGAAATGTACATTCTTGAACTACTCTATTATCAATGTCCATGGAAATGCTATTATCTTGATTTTCTGAACTATTTTTATACATAAGGATATTTTATCCCAGTCTTCAGTAAGAAACTTGGCTCTTCATCTTCAATAAGGAAGGCAAGAGCAAATTCAAGGTTTGGTCAAGTCAGCTCTACTGTAATTTTGTCAACAGGAGTTGTGCAACACCCACTCTCAATAATGCAAAAACTACACACCAGAAGAGTGGTGAAAGGAGGTGGGGGCTCTTGTTATTGTATTTGAAATGTTTATTGGCTTTCAAATTAGTTAGTTTTGAGCCATGTTAAAATATGTTAACACAATTTTAATCCAGAATTCTAATGGAGGTACTTTGGAAAGTTTTCATGTAGTAATGAACTGAAATGTTTAACTGTTTCTTTAATACATGAGACTCAGGTCAGGCAACAACTTCCGTTAAAAGGAGCTCTAGGGAAATGCTAATCACTATTTGATATTCCTCTCATTTCAGTTAAAAGCAAAATGTTTGCTTTATTCTTTTTTATTTCCTTGATCTATAAAACTACACTTTGAAAGGGTATTTAAGCCTTTTGATTCACAATATCAAGTAGCAATTGTGATTTGAAATGCCAAATCAATTTCAGTTTTCCAAGTTATTTCCTTAATCTTTGCAGCCTTGATCTTTTTCCTTTCATAAACCGAATACTTCCCTGCAGATAACAGGAATTTATAATTGTCAATGGCTGCCATTTTTTTCAAACCCAAGATTTCACAGTCTGTGTCAATATGCGGGCCGGGGGATTCATTCTGGTCTGAAATGCAGTCACGTAATGTTTTCTCAAATTTTTGTTCCCAAATGAGAAATATTGACATTTCTCATTTTCCTTTGTACTCATCTCAATCTTTATTAAGGATCTGGAGTTAAAGGGCTGAATTTTCACTGAGTTGGGATGATCCACGAGCCATTACAAATGACGGTAGGTCCCAATTCTGGGATTCCTGAACCCCATTCCCGGGTTGACCATAATAGAAAAAGGATCATGTGCCTGCTCTGGTGGATAAATACACAGCCAATGGAGTGCCTAGTTGTACGTACCAAGAAAATCCTGGGATAGAACCATGCTCTCTCTCTCTACTGAATTAACTGATTTTAACCAGTGGAGCGTTAGTGGGTCACTACAATTAGCTTCAGCAACCCTGGGTTATGAAAAAGAACAATCAGCCTAGACTATCACTCCTGACTGTTCACGGTGGCACAATGGTTAGCGCTGCTGCCTCACACCTTCAGGGACCCGGGTTCAATTCCCAGCTTGGGTCACTGTCTGTGTGGTGTTTTCACGTTCTCCCCATGTCTGCTTAGGTTTCCTCTGCGTGCTCTGGTTTTCTCCCATACTGTGGAGATGCCGGCGTTGGACTGGGGTAAACACAGTAAGAAGTTTAACAACACCAGGTTAAAGTCCAACAGGTTTATTTGGTTTATTTGGTAGCAAAAGCCACTTGTGTGGCTTTTGCTACCAAATAAACCTGTTGGACTTTAACCTGGTGTTGTTAAACTTCTTACTGTGTTTCTCCCATACTCCAAAGATGTACAAGCTAGGTGGATTGGCCACATTAAATTGCCCCTTAGTGTCAGGGAGACTAGCTAGGATAAATGCATGGGGTTATGGGGATAGGGCTTAGGGGGAATTGTGGTCGGTGCAGACTCGATGGACCAAATGGCCTCCTTCTGCACTGTAGGATTCTATGATTCTTCTGTTGGAAAGTGTGTGTGCACACATGTTGATATTGGAAGTGAAAAGATTCAGGCTTACCTATCATATTTCTTAGATAATCTGCTGGCACCCAATGTATAGAGTTACACAGGAAGAATGGTCGCACTGAAGAACTGCCACTGATTAGTGTATGGTTCCCAACTAAGATGTGTAGGTGAGGTTGATTGGCCATGCTAAATTGACTCTAATGTCAAGGGGATTAGCAGCGTAAATATGTGGGGTTACGGGGATAGGGCCTGGGTGGAATTGTGGTTGGTGCAGACTTGATGGGCCAAGTGTCCGCCTTCTGCACTGTACGGATTCTATGCTATAAGTTATTGAAGCTCATATCAAAATATCAGAGAGTGCTCCATGTATATATAAAAATGTATCTTAGTCTCGCTTATTTTGTAGTGTCACAAGAAGGCTTACATTAACACTACAATGAAATTACTGTGAAAATCCTCCAGTTGCCACACTCCGGTGCCTGTTGGGGAAAATTTAGCATGGCCAGTGCACCTAACCAGAACTGTAGGAGGAAACCGGACCACCTGGAGGAAACCTACGCAGATACGGGGAGAATGTGCAGACTCTGCACAGAATTAAACCCGAGTCCCTGGGGCTGTGAGGCAGCAGTGTGCCACCCACTTGTATACATCTTAAAAGTATACAAGTAGTGTTGTAATTGACAGCACTGCAAGTCTGGCTGCATGTCTGAAATGGGATTTTGGATGTTGAGCTGTTTAGAAATATATTCTATTTTAAGCAAAGTAGCATGGAGAGTTTGATATTCCATATAAGCGTAAGTGGCAATAACAAGAACATGAATAACAGGACATTTGTTTTACAAATCAATGTCCCCTATTTTCTTAGGCCAAGTATTGAATCAAATAAATGAATATGGGGTGGTTAAAATGAAAAGAGGTCACTGCGGTCAAGAAGATACAATTCCAAATCACCCCCTGGGTGCTAATTTAAGGAACCGTTTAGGGCACATTAAAAAGCAAAGTGCTGAAATGAGCGTCAATAAACATCAGCCGCATGTTCCAAAGGTTCAATAATTGCTCTTTACTGTCACTCTATCGTGGGTTAAAAGTTGGTCTGTCAGATCAATACACTCATAAGTCATGACTTCAGACCAGTGACTTGATCCAGTTATTTAACATCAAGAGCTTTTCTATGATATATTGATTCAAATTAATCGTTAAATATACAGGTTTTGATGTGGCTTTCTGTTCCTAATGAATGCTGTGAATAACCACAAAAGGGGGTGTGGGGCGGGTGGAGGGGGTAATAAGATTTATAGCAGGACAGCAGTTTGTTCTGTTTAATAGCTGTCCTGTATGTAATTTATTAGTCTGACCTGCTCATGTACTGTATAAAATCCACAAAATCTGCCAAGGGTAATGTTACTCAGCAAGGTGGACAATTACATTTTTGAGAGGACGATTACTATAAGGGAGTGCATAAGCAGTCTGAATTATACCATTAGCACTGAGCTCCTTAAATCCAACCTGATATTGAGCTCATCCATGTAAATACATTTACAGGAAATTGTGTTTCAGTTGGTCAGATAAATTGAATCTTTTCCTTTTAAACTCATCAAGCATCATCGGGTGTCAGGCACGACTCCGATCTTTCTGGAGAAATTATACCGAGTTCTAGATTTAGAACAATGTGCCATTTGAGAACTTCGACTGTCACTCAGTTTCAATTTACAGTCAGGAGTATTGGTCGCAACAAATAGACTATTATATTTAAGCATTATGCACATTACCTCACACTGAGCTCCCACAGTGGCAGCCTAGATTATGATAGTGAACCAGCACCTCCAGAGGTCACAAGGACACAATCCCATAGCCAGTTATGGAATTGAATTCAGTAAATCATGGTAATTGGCACGAAAGCTGTTGGATTGTCATTAACAGCTCAATGGTTCACAAATTTCTTCAGGGAAAGGATCCTGCCACCCATACTTGAACTGGCCTAGATGTGCTTGACTCTTAAATGCCCTTGGAGGCAACCAAGAATGGGCAATAAATACCACCTTGCCAGTTCTGCCCGTATTCCACAAACAAATAAAAAGAACATGATAATATCTCTGAATACAATGGCACAGTGGTTAGCACTGCTAACCACTGTGCTACCATACCACCCCTAACACAGGGGCGGGATTGTTGTCAGTGCAGACTTGATGGACCAAATGGCCTCCTTCAGCACTTTATGGATTCTATGAATCTTCTATGAATATTTCTGAACCTAAACAATAGTTTTCTGAAAGATCCCAGAAGAACTAATCATATGTTGCATAGAAAATGAGGATCAATGTTTGTAATGAAAATCCACCGACGGACTGATTGAGGCAGAGACCATTCCATCTTTTAAGAGAAAATTGGACAAATATTTGAAGCAGCAGAGGGAGATACAGACTTGTGGGAAGGGAGCGGGGGAGTAGGATTAGATTGGTGTTGCTCCAACACAAAATCAACTCAGACACAATGGACCAAATGGTCTCCTTTCAAACTGTAAACTTCTATGAGAAAGAAGTGGCACTGAAAGAGTGAGGCAAGTTATCATCCTGTCCTCTTAAGCTCGGAATGCCATATGATCAATTAAAAACAGCAGGTTAACAATAAGCCAAGACGTTTTACAATAAATTTTGTCCACCTGATAAAAGATACACCAGTTTGAAAATATTATGCTGCTCACACACCTGATTCATGGGATGTGGGGATTATATGAGGAAATGTCAGGCCTGTACGTATTTCAGTTTGGGATGAATGAGAGTTGATCTTATTGAAAGATATAGGATCCTGAGGGGATTTGACAGCGTGGATGCTGAAAGAGTGGGGAATTCTCCAGGCCCGCTAACTCCCGATGAGAATCACGATGGCAACAGAGAATTGCCGTTGGGGGTGGCAACCTGATAATTATGCAAACCCACTAATTGTCTTATAATTAGCGGGTTTGATGGCCCATTCACTAGCCCCCTGCCATTCACCTGCCTCTCCAGTGGGAAATGAACTAGGTGGAATTTGGTGCTGGTGATGACCAACGTGAACCCGGCATGCTGGACCTGTAGGGTCCAGGGGAGCACCACCAACTCCTCGGCAAAGAGGGGCATTCTCTTCTCTCCCCCCCCCGCCACTCAAATAATGGGTCAACCAACCCCCCCAACACCAATGATCCAATCCGATCCCCCCCTCAGACACCCTCCCCCTTACAACCAACATAACATAGAACATTACAGCGCAGTACAGGCCCTTCGGCCCTCGATGTTGCGCCGACCAGTGGTACCAATCTAAAGCCCCTCTAATCTACACTATTCCAATATCATCGGTATGTTTATCCAATAACCACTTGAACGCTCTCAACGTTGATGAGTCCACCACTGCTGCAGGCAGGGCATTCCACACCCTTACTACTCTCTGAGTAAAGAACCTACCTCTAACATCTGTCCTATTTCTATTCAGATTTCTAGTCAGCCTCTTTTTCAGACCACTTATTCCCTTTTAAGAAGCCACAGCTGTCAATCAGGCTTAGAGTCTTTGTAAACATTATGGTTAGGAACAACAGGGTTACTTGAGATGCATTCAAGCGTGAAGGGAAAGGTCAGTAAACACAGCTGACTGGAGCCTGAGCAGAAATCTATTAAGCTGTCAATGAAAGCCTATTTCAAAGCACTGCACTTCAAAAGTGAAAGAGATCAAGACCAGAATTCTCCCATCCCGCCTTCCACTGGAATTTTAATGCGCAAGTTGCGGAGACTGTGAAACACCATTGATGGTCGGGTGGGAATTTCTGGCTTTTAGACCAGCGTGGCCAGAGAATTCCGCTGCAAAGGTTTTCAGTGCATTCAAGAGGGTTTCAAAGGTTTCAGCGTTCTAAGATATCAAAGATGTCAAATAAAATCTGTGTGAATACATTGGGGCTGAGTGAATGGCTGTGGAGTGAACAGGTGTGGAGGGAACTGCCCGCTCTCAGTGAAATTGATATCTCCTCTCTGCCAGAGGACTTCAAAGGGTTCTGCTCACACTTGTAGCTTCTGACACAGAGAAAGGGAAATCCCTGCTGTAGGAGGGAATGCAACAATGATTTAGAAGCATAGGTGACCAGGGGGCATGGAGGTTAAAGTGACCTGGCCACTTCAAATTTTCACAGCTGACAGGCAGGAATGAAGATGTTCATCAGAGAACTGCCTGAAATCACAATCCCAAGGGTGATCTTCAGGTCTGCCAGGGCTAGAGGGGGCAGTCCAGCCATGAGACACCCACCTGGCGGAGAGTGGCAATGTCAACACTTTTCCCCACACCTGAGACCACCCAACCTCCAGGACCCTTGGGGGAGGGGTACCCTCCTTCTGCAGTCTGGTAGTGACAGAGGGTCAAATGCCCACTGGGCATACCTCTTTGACCACCATCAAGATCCAAAGCACCAGAGTCTAGTGACAGGGTGCCAGGGGCCAGTGCACCATTAGTATAGCTAAGGCCTGATTGGCAGTAGGGGGGGGGGGGGGGGGGAGCAGGGGAGGTGTCTGAATAGGGAGGTGAACTGAAAGAGGGTTCTGAGTGGGGAAGGGGGCTGAAGAGATTTTTTTTCTCTCTCATAGGGTTGAGAGCCTTTGGAACTCTCTTCTCCAGAGCGTGGTGGGGATAGGGTCAATGAATATGTTTAAGGCAGAGTTAGATAGATTCTTGACCAACAAAGGAGTTCGAGGCAAAACACTGCGGATACTGGAATCTGAATTAAAAACAGAAAATGCTGGAAAATCTCAGCCGGTCTGACGGCAAGTGTTCAGAGAGAATAGAACCACCATTTTGAGAGCCTTGATGAAGGGTCATCCAGACTTGAAATGTTGGGTCTATTCTCTCTCCATAAATGCTGTCAGACCTGCTGAGATTTCCAGCATTTTTCTGTTTTTGTTGGGAAGGGAGTCGAGGGTTGTTGCGGGGTGGGTGGGAATGTGGAGTTGAGGCCACAATCAGATGAACCATGATCTTATTGAATGATGGAGCAGGTTTGAAGGGCCGAATGGCCTACTCAGACTTCACATGTTGTATTTATTTTTATGTGTAGACCTGGATGCTCACAGACTGTTATCACTGAATGCTTAAAATTCTATTTGCCACAATACATCTTGGTCTCTGGTTTCACATCACGAATAGGAAATGACCCATGTACATGATACCCCAAAACAGCCAATGTGTGTGGCACAAACTATCCAAGCGCTGAAAATCTGCAACAGGTATCTCCATTCATTCCACTTTGATCTGCCTTCCCTTTACTTAACCCCAACCTGACCTTCAGAATGTTAGGTCACACAGGGGTTACTGACATAAGCATGACAAAATGCCTTGTTAACAGGAAATAAACCTCTGCCTGTCAACAGAAATCAGAGAGGATACTCTTGTGGAATCATAAAGCAATCTATTAGACATCACCTAGGCTGGGGAGGTTTTGCTGTACTTATTAAACGTCTCATTTTTAAGTCCCTAACTTTATGCTGTGCAAAAAAATAGTTTAGTATAGAAAAATGTTTGTTGCATAGATTCCCTCTTGTATATTGTTTTCAAAGAGAATTGACCGGGGGCATCAATCAGGAAAAGTATAACTAACCATACCCACCAAGAAACTCCAACATTCTTGATAAGTGATGTGACCTATTCATTCACACTCCTGTTCGTATCATACTCGGAACAAATAACAGAAAATGATTGCTTTCAATCAACTACGGGTGGCACAGTGGCTAGCACTGCTGCCTCACAACACCAGAGACCTGGGTTCAATTCCGGCCTTGGGTCACTGTGTGGAGTTTGCATGTTCTCCCCGTGTCTGCGTGGGTTTCCTTTGGGTGCTCCGGTTTTCTCCCACAGTCCAAAGATGTGCAGGTTTGATGCATTGGCTGTGCTAAATTGTCCCTTAGTGTCAGGTGGATTAGCAGGGTGAATATGGGACTGGTTACAAGGATAGGGCCTGGCTGGGACTGTTGTCAGTGCAGGCTCGATGGGCTGAATGGCCTCCTTCTGCACTGTAGAGATTTTACATGTTTGTTTTTTTTCTGCAATGAGACTTGGTGGAGTGAGGTGGGGGGAACAGATACATCTGGAAATAAGTTAAATGAAGACACCTCGTACAAATTCTTGTCTTGTAATTCTTTTAAAGCAAGTGGAAATTTGAGCAGGGTTCCATCTCTTGAATCCATGACGCCGAGTCCGCATTTGTAGATACTTTGGCCGCGATTCTCCCATCGCGACTTGCAACTTTTCTGTCGGGTGGCGGTGGCCTTGAACAGGGATTTGCGCATGCGCCGGGAATGCATGCGCATCTCCCAGAGCTGGTGAACAGTCCCCAGACATACCATGCTGGAAACCGGCGGGAAGGTAAGTAAGTCTTTTAAGTCTTTTTTTAATATGTTTTAAATATGCTTAGCAGTTCATTATCAGGAACTTTCAGTCCCGATCGAATCTCTCACTCCATCAGAGGTACTTTATTCCAGCGGGGTTCAGACTAGCTCCCCATGTTTGGGGAACTAGCAGAGACCCCACCGGAATGAAGGGGGGGGCAATCGGGGTCCCCAGGGGGTTGGGCGGTGGGGGGTAGTGCCCCCTTGGGCATGGGCACCTTGGCAGTGCCCCCTGGTGCTGCACAAGGGACAAGGTGCCCATGCCCAGGGGGTACCTTGGTACTGCCCATTAGGCATCGGGCAGTGCCAAAGGGGTGAGGCTTAGGGACGATCCGTTGGGGTGGGTGGTCCCGCTGCCACTCTGCAGATAGGATCGGTCTGGGATGGAGGAAGAGTAGCGATTGGGGCAGGCTTGGGGGGGCGGGGGGGAGATGGTTGGCCAGAGGGGCTGCCTCCAGGGGGATCTGACCCTAGGAGGGTGAGTTGGGGGGGGGGGGGGGGGGGGTGTGGAATCTGCCGGGGTGAGGGGGATTGCCACTACTGGGGGGGGGGGGGGGGTGTAGGCTGTGCATCGGGGTGTTCCGGGAGCAGGGGGGTGGTCAGGGCTGGCCCGGGAAGTGTTGTGGGAGCCGTGATCAGGCCATGGGGGGGGCTGGAGGGGCAGCACTGGGGGTCCCGGGCTGGCCAGCAATATGTTAATGATATTCGTGACTGGGACCTCTGCAGTGCACAGAGTGCGGAGATTCGGGTGAAAAGCTGAACTGAGAGAACGGTCGGGATTTAGAACAGTTTCCCCCCCCTTCATTTCTAATCTGGTTTTGTGTATTTTGTAGAATCATAAAGTAGAGTCATAAAATCCCTACAGTGCTGAAGAGGCCATTCGGCCCATTGAGTCTGCACCAAGTCTCTGATAGATTATTTTACTAAGGTGCTCTCAAGTCATTTATATAAATAGTAAACAATTGAGATCCCAGCCCTGATCCCTCCGGCATAACACTTGTTGCATCTTGCTAACCTGAAAAAGACCCATTTATGCCTACTCTTTGCTTCCTGTTAGCCAGCCAATCTTCTATCCAAAATATGCACATTTTTCCTCTCTTTTATTTCTATATGCGAGTGCCTATCCCTCTGCTTGTTTAGTTTAAACCCTCTCTCCCTAACCGCATTAGTGAACTTTCCCAGGAAGACATTGGTCCCAGACTTGTTGAGATACAGCCTGTCCTGAATAAATGGCTCCTGCCCTAGAATAGGTCCTAATGCCCCAAGAATCTGAAGCCTTCCCTCCTTAACAAGCTAGGTATCTTTCTATTACTACTCTCACTAGTCCATGGCATTGGGAGGAATCAAGAGATTATTATATTCCAATATCCAAGCTATTTACATATCCAAAAAAGCAGTGGTCCTACTATTTACCCTTGGAGAACACGACTGTTTACCATCCTCCAGTGTGAAAACAACCATATAATAGGACCATATTATTCCATCTATTATGCCAAGTTTTTGTGCAAATTGACCCTACCACGAGACTCAGTTTTGATAATCAACCTTTTATGTGATACTCTACCAATATTTCCTTCAAATCTACATCGACAACATCCAATGCATTCCCTTTAGCAACTTTCAAAAAATTCAATTAGATTGGTCAAACACGTTCTGCCTTTCACAAATCCATGCTTTCCTTGATTAACTCATACTCCCCAAACCCTTTTTAAGGTGTTTCCCCTGATTGTAGCTTCTAAAATCTTATCCACCATTTATGTTGAACTGGCCAGCCTCCAACTACCGGGAATATCTACACGCTCTTTCTTGAACATGTTCCATGCCAATTCTCTTCCCACACCCAGTGGTGCACTAAGGCAGAATCCTGTTTGTTTCTGTAGCTAGTTATTTCTAGAACAAGTTGCTAGTCTGTTGCCAGGAGGCGAATAGTTTCGAGGTGCCACTCCACATCAAGCATGCTGATCAGGAGTCTCTCCCACTCTTACCGTCAATCATTGGTGTGTTGGAAGGATTTGCAAGTTGATACGCAATCTGTTTGGCCACATTATGAACGTACCTTCCTTGGCCATCAAGTCCTGAGCTTCTGGCTCAAAGGCAGGGACGCTACCCACTGTGCCACAAGGCTTCCCGGTGTTATATGTACTACCTAACCATTGGCACCTCCTGGTATCCAAGCAGATACAATAGTAATGTTCAAAGGGGAATTGGATACATCATAGTAAAACAAAACAAATGCAGTGTTTGTGGGGAAAAGAGCAGACAAGTGGAACTAATTGGATTGTTCTTTCAATGAGCCAGCTTCTATGACTTAATAGCTGAGACTATTCACTTTACTGATGCTACTGATCCATTGTGTATTTCTGAAAGTTTTTATTTTCTTTTCAGATTTCTAGCATTTGCTGTTTTTTTATCAGCTCACTGATGTCAGCCCAATAGGACAAAACAGTTCAGACCAATATTCTTATTTTCCAGTTTTTACTGGTGCTTCATTTTAAGTTCAGACCAGTATCTATATTTCTCTGTTTTTACTATTTTTTCCTTTTGGAATCATCATTTTTGCTTCATAGATATACCAAGCTGGGAATTTTCCCATCCCTCCTGCCACAGGAATCGTAGTGGGAAGGGGGCAGACCACACAAAGGTCCATTGACCTCGGGTGGGATTTTCCAGTCTTGGGAAATCCTGCCCCAAATGTCAGAATAATCCAACACTTGGTGAGCTGAAATTTGGTAGTGAATATTGGAAAAACCTTTCAGCACCTGCTAAAGTAGCGAGCTTATAAATTGGTTCTTAATCTTTTGATTAAACGATTGACTATTAACTTGACAATGAAACTTGAAACTCAAGAAAATAACTTTGTTTTGGTACCTTTCGGCACTTTTATTCACAGAATTATGGAATTCCAACAATGCAGAAGGAGGCCATTCGGTCCACTGAGCCTACACCGACAACAGTCCCACCCAGGCCCTATCCACGTAACCCCATGTATTTATCCTGCTAATCTCCCTGACACTATGGCCAATCAACCTAACCCGCACATCTTTGGACAGTAAAAGGGAACCCATGCAGACATGTGGAGAATGTGCAAACGCCACACAATCACCCGAGGCCGGAATTGAACTCGGGTCCCTAGCACTATGAGAAAGCAGTGCTGACCACTGTGCCACTCTGTTGCCCCTATTCCCAATTCAAATTGATTCCAATTCATGGTCCCCGCATAAGGGACAAACAAGGTCCAAGCTGACAATGTGAGACATTGGATCCCATCTTGGGCTTGATCAACAAGGTTCAAACTGACAGGATGAGGCATTGCACCCCCTCCCAGGCTTGATCTAATGCCTCATCTTAGCCAAAAGGCAGAGATGGCTTTGAAAAATTGTATCAGGTAAAGCCTCGGTTTAACCTCATTGGCTACCTTGATCCTTTTCTCTACCCTAGCCTGGGCAAACCACCATTGCAGGTGTCAGCACACCCCAAGTGCAGTGGACTAACCTCATCATCTGCCTGAACATGGTTTCACCCCTGCCAGGTAAGGAAATAAGTTATTTGAGCCTTGCAATTACTGCTTCTTTACTTCTGGGTCATTCCTGCATTGAGTTGTGTCTCCAAGTAGCTGGCTTACATATTATCTGCCCTCTAGTGCATTGCCCCTCAGCTGCTCTCTTCTGGTCTGCATGTTTTTGGACAGCTTTATATGTGTGACAAACTGCCTGAAAATACCAAGTTTTGGTCAGGTCTAAGCATATACACATTCTAAATAGATTCTTCAGCTAGAGACTAGCTCATTTTGGGGGCGTTTCTCCCATCCTGGCGCGCTAATGTTATTAATGCATCGGGCTAGGAAAATTGTGTATCGGCCAATTCACAGGATTCATGCATGCATCTCCCAGCGCCGGATACCCAGCGCCATCTGAGCCACGCTGGAAACCGGCGGGAACACCAGGTAAGTACTTTGCATCTGTTTTTCAATCTTATTTTTATGTGATTAGCGGGCCCGGGGCTGAATTCTCTGGGCCCGCTTGCATCTCCCACACCGTCAGGCGTATTTCACTCCAGCGGGGTTCAGGCAAGTTCACCACATTCGGGGAACTAGCAGGACAACCCCGCTGGAGTGAAAGGGGGACAATCGGGCCTCCTCAGTGGGTTGGGCAGTGGGGAGGTGGTGCCCCCGGGCACTGCCCAAGGCACAAGGTGCCCAAGGCCTGGGAGGGGGGCGTCTGCCTCCTGAGGCGGGTTCTGCAGGGGCATGGGGAGGATCGTCACTGTTTGGGGGGGGGGGGGGGTGGGGGGGGGTGGGGGGGGGGGGTGGGGAGGCTGGAGATTGGGCAGTTTTGGGACAGTGTTTGGGGCTGGCCCGCGAATGGACAGGGAGCCGCGATCGGGCTGGGGTGGGGGGGGGGGGGGGGGGGGTGGTTTGGGGGGCGGCAATGGTGGAGGTGGAGGGGCAGTACTGCGGGGGTCCCGGGCTGGCCAGCGATCGAACCGGCCAGCAAATTGCAGGCTGGCAGTCCTGTCAGGAACTGTCTGGACTTTTAATGATATTCCCGATTGTGACCTCTGCAGTGCACAGAGTGTGGGAGATTCGAGTCTGAAGTTGCACTGATAAAACCAGCAGTTTTACAACAGTGATTTACAACAGTTTTTCCGCGAATCTGACACTTTGAACTTTTTTGGGAGAATCACGGCCTTTATTTCTAATTTTGGGGGACAGACTGAATAAAGTATACCAGGCATGGAGAATAAACAGAGGATGTGACCAACCGACAAACAAAAACCCATCTAATTCCCATTGCTACAAAGACTTTGGGCCGGGTTCTCCGATTTCATTCGCCCCAATGCCGCTGCCAGCAAGAACAGAGAAACTGGCACTCAGCCAAATCTCCACCCACTGCAGCGGGACCGGAGAATATCAGCCGTAGGCGAGGTTGGAGAATCCGGCCCTTTGTCAGTGAGTCAACATTAGACCGATCCTCAGTATTGTTATTAATGTTGGAGCAAGCCGGCACGGTGGCACAGTGGTTAGCACTGCTGCCTCACAGCACCAGGGACCCGGGTTTGATTCCCGGCTTGGGTCACTGTTTGTATGGAGTTTGCACATTCTCCCAGGTGCTCCGGTTTCCTCCCACAGTCCACAGATGTGCGGGTTAGGTGGATTGGCCATGCTAAATTGCCCCTTAATGTCAGGGGCACTAGCTAGGGTAAGTGCATGGGGTTATGGGGATAGGGCCTGGGTGGGATTGTGGTCGGTGCAGACCCGATGGGCAGAATGGCCTCCTTCTGCACTGTAGGATTCAATGATTCTAAGCCCAACTCATGCTCAAAAGCTTTCCTTTTGAAAATGAAAACTTGAAATCCATATAATTAAGAAGTGAATGGATGACATTAATCAAAGCCAGCAAGGCTGACAGAAGTCAACTGAATGCCAGCAGTAACTTCCCAATGTGTTATTTCATTAGTACACACCAAGGGGCCAGTATGGTATTCCCATAATGTAATATAGTCACTGATCCAACTTAAACTTCTACCTTCAGCCCAGAGCATCAAAATGCTCTCGGTCAACATAAAACATATTGAAAACTCTGTTGTAAAATGGACCAGTCAAGAATGCTTTAAACTTGGGGTGGAGTTTTCCCATTCCGCCCATCATGGGAATCGTAGCAGGTGGGACATGGATCATGCAACGGTCCGTTGACCTTGGGCGGGATTTTCCAACCTTGGGGGCGAGTGCGGCTAGAAAATCCTGTCCGTGGTTTTGCAGCACAGTCGTAAAATGACCTCATGCCTAGTGGAGGTCTCGCACCTTTTCTGTAGTGTGATCAGCAGTCTGAGCTCCAATGTGATGCCTAAATTACCAATTTTCCATCAATGCACCATTTGAAAACACATCTCATTGGTGCAAAGCCAGTTGTACAATTGGCCAAGTAGGGACTGCAGCAGTTCAAGAAGGTGACTCACCACCACCTTCTGAAGGGCAAGTAGGGATGGGCAACAAATGCTGGTCTAATCAGCTACACCCACATCCTGTAAATTAATTTTAAAAAGGTGCATTACCATAGCTCAGAGATGACACAATCTGCCTGCATGATTTTACAGTACTAATGTACAGGGATTATATGGTTGCCAAAATAACAAATATACATACAAGTAAACAGGTCAATCCTGAGGATTTTTTTTAAAAAGTACAATTTAAATCAAAAGTTGCCCTTACTACAAAGTATCGCGCAGTGTAGAACAAGTGGGAGGGTATTTTGGGCTTTTGAGAAATGATGCATTTAAGTACACGCGACAGCACAGATTAATTCTGCAACTTCCAAAATACATTGTAGTGCGAATATAATTCCCTGAAATTTTTGAAGACACATTTTAGAATTAATTTCAAGTAAGTCTTCAATCACTGAATGAATTTTAAAGCTTTAATAATCTGTGAATAAATGAAAGACCATAACCCAGTTATTTCTGAAATAGTAATCTTCCACAGTTCCTAAAAGGATTAAAGTACGATTTTGAAAATATGCTGACTGTTCAGTATTCACACCCGTTCCAGTTGTAAAGTAGCTTCAAATTATTCATGTTGTCGAGAAGCGTAGTATGTCTGCAATGAAATATCTGTCATTATTCCCCCCACCCCTACTCATTCGAAGGTCATTGCGTTCCTTTTTCAGAAATACAGTAAACTGCGAAGAAGATAAATTTACGGAGGAACTTGGTTAACAAGAAAGAAGATGGTTTGAAGTGAGATAGATCTGTCGGGTTTACCAGCTTCATGCTGAGAATCTAAGACCCACTGAATACTCTTCATTGAACTATAAGCTGCTACCTCTTTCAGTTAATGATGCTGACATTGCTTGCTGAAGCTGTTGTTCTGAAAATTAATCCTATGTACTTAAGTTTGTTTTAGAATACCCAGACCTATACAGACTGGCTATAAACATGTTGTCAATATTCCGTAAATAATTTCTGCAGGATATTAGTATTAATCCAGCAACTGAAGGCTTGCTTCAGCAAATGCTGATGCTTAACACTGCTCATTCATCTGTCCAAATTGACACCTGGAATGCTTCTGCTGATTTATTTCAAGCTTTATCAAGAACCAACATGCAAACCTTAATGACATTTTGGACTGGATCTGATAAATGCAGGTGATGGCGAAATGATGTTTATGGAAATATCTGTAGGAGCTATTCACAAGACCGGGTGGGTGGTAACCATTTCAGCCTGGGGCAGCGTCAATAGTCTTGGATGCAAAGGGTTACTAAAATGTATGCCAATAAATCATTCATCACTCAAGTATTGTAACCTCTAGGCTTACCATTTACTAATGGCTCATGTTTGCGACACAACTGACCTGATTCATATCTTTTGATATGTTTTAAATGCATCGCAGTGATATTCCTTTAGACAAAAACAGAAAATGCTGCAAAATCTCAGCACGTCTGACAGCATCTGTGGAGAGAGAATAGAGCCAATATTTTGAGTCTGGATGACCCTTCATCAGAGCTGAGAGCAAAGAAAATCAGAAAAGATTTATATTATGAGGGTTGTAATAGGAAAAAAGGAATGTAAATGAAGATGAAGAAGGCTAAGGAAGGTGCTAAAAGTGTCCATTAAGTGATCAGAATGTGTGAATACTCAGACCTATACAGGCTGGCTATAAACTTGTTGTCATTATTCCATAAATAATTTTTGAATGATATTAGTATTAATCAATCCATTCTTTTAGATCTGTTTATACATACAGTGGAACGCTTTGCACTTTCGTGGGTCTCTTTTGGATGTACACAGGAACCCAAATGAAATGCACATTATGTTCTTAGAAACCAAGGTGCCAATATTATCATTACTTGATTATTCTAACAGCAACAAATGGAAAGAACAAATTATGTTTCCACTGGGAGAGTTTGTTCTCCAGGCCTGAACAGCAGACAGCGAGGCAGTCAGAATTCACCTGCGGTGACGTTCATTTTGTGTTTCTCAAGTGGCTTAAAATGCGTTTAACTAGTGAAATAATGGCCAAGGCGTTTAATCCACATGCAGCAAAAAAAAAAATCCACACCCAGTGTAAGAAAAAACTGGAGGAAATTATACAGAGCAGCTTAGTACATCTTGAATCCTGATCAAGGCTGTCTCTGGATTCTGAAAGAAATTCACAAGTCTATCGCATGGGTGCCTGAAGTGTTCGGGGCAAATTTTCCCATCCTGCCCACCATGGAAATTACAGCAAGTGGGACACCAACCATGCAAAGGTCCGTTGACCTCTGGCAGGATTTTCCAGCTTTCGGGTGAACGCGGCTGGAAAATCCCACCCATTGCGTCTCGTCCACTTCCGTGTTTTGAAATCAGGGGCAAAAGCACACTAATGATTCAAGTTTTAAAAGTTGTATACGTCGGCTTCTTGTGTAGAATATGTTGAAACCTTTATTTAAATTGCGTACATCTTCCTTGTAGTGATTTGTTTAAGTCTCGAAATGTTTGATTTTCTTTGAGGAGTATGGAATATACTACTGAGCAGTGAATTGGGGCTTCTGCAGCTGCGTCCAGGCCTTTGAGATTGGAGATCGACACCAGAAGGTCCTGATTAGACGTGAAGTGGGGGGGCATGGGGGTGCGTGTTAGGAGTGTAATAACTTAATAAAAATTACTCACCCTCAGGTCTTCAGCCCTTTAGCGTTTTGGAAAGCAAACATGCAAAGATTTCTTCCATTCCAAAAGGTAATTGCAAATCAGCTGTGCATGCAGCTGGATTCCAGTGTCCCACCAGATCTGACACTACTGGAGCCTTTAATAAGTCACTGCTTTGCTGGTGCCAATATCCTCATTTCCACATTTAAACCAAGTTAGTGAAAAGCACTTTTGTTTTTCAAAGGCTGCCACACTGGGTTTAGATGAATTTCAGTATCATCAACTATAAAATAACCACATTCTCAAACCATAGAATTGGAGAATTCCCACAGAGCAGAAGGAGGCCATTTGGCCCATCGCGTCTGCACTGAAAACAATCCTACCCAGGTCCAATCGCCGTAACCCCACAAATCTATCCTACTAATCCCCCTGACACTTAGGGACAACTTAGCGTGGCCAATCCACCTAACCGACACATCTTTGGACTGTGGGAGGAAATTGGAGCATCCGGAGGAAACCCACGCAGGCACGGGAAGAATGTGCAGACTCCACACAGACAGTCACCCAAGGATGGAATTGAACCAGGTCCCTTGAGGACTAACCACTTTGCCACTGCGCCACCCTAAATTTTAAACCTATTAATTTTTTTTAACCAGAGATCCAACTGCGGGCGTGATAGTTTTGTATGAAAGGTGAAGCAGACCAGTTTCCACTGGGTATACAGAATTTCCTCCCATTATGGCCAATTTTCCTTCAAGGCACTAAGACTTTCTTTTGATGCTGAGCATTGTCTGATACCTCACTGAGTGATCTATTCTCATGTACAAGTCTAAAGTGTGGGGAATATCAGCTTAAATCAACCGTGTTTTGCCTAACGTCCACAATGTAAACTTGCAACAGGTGTCACTTGTTAATGGATAGGAGGAGGATCCTGAGTGAATTTGCCTCTTAGCACCGAGGCCATCTGTGGTGGTCTTACTTCCCGTTCAGCTAAATCAATGCAGGGCTGGGATCAAAGCTGGATTTATTGGGTCTGTTCGATGAAGCAAAACCTAAACCTAAGAATAATGAAAGAGTAAACAACTGTCAGTAAAACGTAGAGGTGATACATTAATGCCCCCCTCCATCTATCTGTGGTTTTGGATGTCCCTTTGCATAGCATGTTTCACAGATCATTTCTCACAGACCGATAAATTGAAGGTGGTAAGTTGTTGAAATTTGTTTTTAAAAACATATCTCCGTGCCATTACATCTTGATACTTGAGAGAACAACTCAAACCTTGTTTGATAGGTTTCCATTTCTGGATCATGTAGGGCACACAAATCAAAGCTAACCCTCATTGTTCTGAAAAAAAGCACACATGTTTATCCATAGTAATTCCAGTGGAGGTGTGCCAGAATGGAAATTCTGCACCTGGGTTCCTTCATTCGAACAGTGATCACTCATCGTTTAAAGCATTCTGCGCTATTGTTTCTGGGAATGCACATTAAAGAGATACTGTATCAGTCCACATCAAGTCAACTTCAATCAGTACCATGATATTTAGATGGTTCATATCTAGCATGATATCACTAGTTTTATTTACTATTTCAGGGACCAGGTGGGCTTCTCAGATATAACTTGCAATTAGCTTCTTATAACCGAAAAAGGCCTCAGGGAAAATTATTCACTGGTAGACGTTTTAATGTTGAATGAGAGATGACCAATATTTCATCAATGCAATACCTCCCAAAACCTCTAATGTTGCACAAACAAGACTTTGCAAACACCTGTGTCACCATTCATATCGTATGAGCTTGATGACACTATAGGTGACACATATCTGAGGGATGGTGGGTAAAAAGGAAAGTATCCAACGATATTCAAAGATAAAATATGTGACCCATTGGGCTGGATTTTACTGGTGGGCGGACTCTTCGCTCTCTTGGAAGGACATTGACTTTTCAAACACTGGCCCCGCAATGATTACATACCTAGGGCTGGGCTAGAGAGGCTGAGGATTGGACTTCCGCCCCCCCCTCAGTGGACAGGAAGTCTCACCCTCAAGAGAGGCTGGCCAATCTGATTGGTTGGCAGCTCTAGTTGTCCCAGCAATGCCAGAACTCAGCAGTGTGGACTGCTGGGACTACAAGGAAGCCCCAGGGAGAAAAATCACAGTGATCAGACTCGGGCAATTTCCAGGCTTTTCGGGTGGGAAGGAATCGGACAGCCTAGGGAGGAGGGGAAAGGCAACTTTGGAGCCAGGTTTTGGAGGGCAAGTGGCAAGGAGTGGAAGGAGGGAAAACTTAAAGTGTCGCCACCCCCTTCCTTCCCATTTAGCTTTCAAAAATGGCTTTTCCATTCTTGTCCACCTGCCACTGCCTGTCATTTTATGACAATGGAGAATGTTTGAGACCCTTAATTACCAATGAATTGGGCAGTTGAGGACTTCAGTAGGCCTAAGGGTGGGTGATCTAGCGGGCAGCTTACCCTCCCCACCTTCCCCCCTATTATGGGGAACAGGTTAGGTTGGGCAGTAAGTGGGCTGGATCCCCAACATATTTTATCTGTTTCCCCTCCCCCCGCTGTAAACATGCTCAGCTGGGGGTCAGTGGGGGTGTGGCTGTTAGATACAGCCTGTAATATTTTCTTCAAGAATGATTTTATTATATTTATTCTTCAATGTCTACAGAACTTGGAAATGTCACAATTTTCAAAACTCACTGTGGAGTTCTCGCTGTCCAAAGGCACTGTCCACTGTCCAAACTCACTGTCCAAAGATGTGCGGGTTAGGTTGATTGGCCATGCTAAAATTGCCCTTAGTGTCCCGAGGTGCATAGTTTAGAGGGGTTAGTGGGTAAATATGTAGGGATATGGGGGTAGGGCCTGGGTGGGATTGTGGTCGGTGCAGACTCGATGGGCCGAATGGCCTCTTTCTGTACTGTAGGGATTCTATTCTATGATTCTAAAAAGTTGGTAAAACATTAGTTTGTGCTTTTTCCTATTCATTTAAATTATTTTCCAGGAAATAATGGAGTGTTGTCCATTTTAACCTTGCGTACCTCTTCTTTGCCGTGCTGAACTGAACATTTAATGCATCTCCCCCACACATCGTGAAAAATCAAAAGCTTTGAAGGGAAATGATATCTCCTTTTGCCACATAGTGAGCCCAGTCAAGAAAAAAAGTGATTATAGCTTCCATGTTTGTGCTTTCTGTTTCATAACCTTTCTATTTAGTTGTCAGTAAATATCTGCCAGTCACATAAACCCTGAATCACCATTCCAAGCCTACATAACATTTTAGGGGACATAGGTTTAAGGTAAAAGGGGGAAAGTTTAAAGGAGTTGCGAGAGGCATCACACAGAAAATGGTAAGTGCCTGGAATGCGCTGCCAGAGGTGGTGGTGGAAGCAGATACAATAGCAACGTTTATGAGGCATCTTGACAGATACATGAATAGGCAGGGAATAGAGGGTTACGGACTGCGTAGAGGCAAAAGGTCTTTAGAAAAGCGTCATGTGTTGGCGCAGGCTTGGTGGGCTGAAGGGCCTGTTCCTGTGCTGTACAGTTCTTTGTACAATACCTCAATATAACTTCATTGTTGTAAAACACGTTGGGATACACTTTGGTCATAAACGCACTTTATTAATGAAAATCTATCTTCATAAGTTATTGACTAAAGTATGACATGGGGGTCACAGAACATTCTCACCTGAGCTCCTGTGTTTCTCATCTCATTTGGTTGGGCACTGCTCTCCTGGTGCGATAAGACTAAATGTTCTTCTTGCTACTGATAAATTCACAGCTTGTAGCTTTTCTTCCCCTTTAGTGCTCTGAATCACACTGTCCACTCCTCACACCCGGCAAGATTGGTTATTTGCCAAGAAATCTTCCACAAATATGCTTTTTGTGCTTGTCAATGAAGATTTGAAAGAAGATTTATTTTTGTTAGACAGTTCTGAGTCAGACAATACAGAAAATGGATGAAGAATGTGATAGACTCACTGATCAGACTGGTATAGAGTGACAAACCAAGTCACAATCCCAATGCCAA